>NC_139317.1:7576907-8092596 GCF_056507025.1 Lutjanus erythropterus | reverse complement strand
CGGCTTCGCAAAAACAAATACTGGCAGACTTATCAACATGATGAAGAAAAAGCCTCACTCGTTCCTATTTGAATATATAAGTTTAATACAATATGTCTGTTTACTGAGAAGGTCTTGGGAAAGCGTGTATACATGGGCATAGTTCATACCAAAAGCTTAAAGATACAATAGAAACACTCAATTTTTTACAGTATGTCTCAAGTAATATAGAATCAAGTATCATCAGGACAGTAGACACAAGGGCGCTACATCACTTAAGCAACAATGTCAATGTCACAAAAGCTATTAGGACTTAATCCAAGACTCAAGATATCTGTGTACCAGACAGGCTGGCACCCCAAAGACAAAACAATGATATATCAGGCACTTATTAAAGTTATTAATTCTCAAACACTAACTTGCTAAGTTACAATCTGGCTCCTCAGCTGCTTCTCGCCTCCTGTCCCCACCTAAACCTGGCGTGTACTCATCATCCGCGTAGTCAGAGTCCTGGTCGAAGCTGCTGTACATCACCACGGTAACAATACTGTATTCCCGATTATCAAAGTGACCTCCATCAGTCTCTGAGGTTGTGTCCCACTCTAATAGGACCGCTACCTGAGCTACCCGAGAAAAGGTGCATGTTGCAAGAATCCCCGGGGTCCAACGGTGAGGTGCGGCTCCCGAATGGAATTTGGATTGTTTTTTTTCCTGTGACTAACAAATAATGAAAATGTTGTCCATTAAGGGGGTTTTCACATTAGCACGACCGCTGAGTAATGTTCTGTACATGAGTACACCATCATCATCACCTACACAACTGTGTTTGTGTTGTTGCTATGGTGTGGAAAAGCCAGCCAGTCGAAGAGATGCAATAGCTGTCCACTGTTGTTTTGGTTCACAGGATTAGGAAAAAAAAATATATATTTTGATACAGTTACTAATTACTTATAAAAAAATGTAGTCAGTAATGTAATTGAAGCATCACAATGTTAAAGTAATGCAACTTAATTACTTTTCCATTACTTTTGGAAATTACCTTAAAGCCAAAAATTGTTACATCTGACGTAAGATTTTATGTTTGGTGTAAGGATTATAAGTTTGTCCAGCTATTCCTTCCTTTGTTGTGCACAGTGTATTGATTGATTTACAGAGAAAAAAATGTGAAATTTCCACCTGGTGAAGCTTTTTTTTCTCTAGTGGTCATGATAATAAATTAGCTGTAAGATTATCTGGTTTCTCTGAGACCAGAGTAGTGCTGTGAGACTCATTAAGTGCGCATGGTAGTATATCATTGGTAGTATATCTTTCTAATAATCTAATAATCCCCACTTTTACTGAATGCAATATGATTATGTCTTTCTTTTAATCTGTAACTGTAATGGAATACAGTTACCTTTTTTGTATCCAGATTAGGTAATTCTGTTACATGTAATCCATTACTCCCCGAGCCAGTTGGCATGGTTAGCTTTCACACCTGATGTGGACGTCACTCAAGTACACATGAACCATAATCGAGACCATCTTTTCAAGTGGAGCCAGGCACAGTATGCAGTGTTCATACTAATCAAACAAACTGGACTTTGGGGTCAAATGTATCAGATCCAGACCCGGGTCCCTGGTGTGAAAGTCCTCTAGACTCTTTTCAGCGTCTAACAGTTTAATCAAGTATTAGAGTGCAGCCCTAATACATTACATTTCTGCAACTTTCCAGGTACATTAACAACATGTCCTCATGTTTTTTTAATAGAAGATGAGATTTGGATGACTTTATGTTTCCCTCAAAACGTATTTGCTAAATTAGTTGTATATAAATGTAATTTGTGGGAGACAGGGCCGGGCAGACATACAGTCTCGTGGATGAATAAACCCACAAATTTGACAGCATTTGCATCATCTCAGGACATGCTGAAAAGCCTCTAATGTAAAATGTGGATCGTTGCCATTTTGTTTCCCTTATAATTGTCAAGTGATTATTCCAGCTGTATGGACAAACTGTTGAGCCTGTGGTCAGTAGATGCACTGCTATTCAGAGACTGTCCTCAACAGATAAATGAGAGCATTGGTTGTTTGTTCAAACTCCTGAGACAGCCTACCTGTCTTTATGCTTTCTTGAAAGACTTCCTCTTAGAGTCTTGCGAATAATGACTGTCCTCTCTTTGTAGCATGAATGGAAGTTGTGTGTATTGTCGCATAATGTATCAGGGAGGTTGACTTTGACACAGAAAACCACAGTTTATATTCCACCATATCATACCAGCAGTTAATAACCATTTCCTGAAACCATGACATCAGTCTTTTTGTCATTTTAACCATAAGCATTATCTTTCCCTAAGCCATTTTTGTTGCTGAAACCCCACTTTAGCCAGAACATTCAAAGATCAGAAGATGGTTGTATGACACATTTTTGGAAGGCACTGAGTGAGTGACTTATTTTGTAATTTAGAAATGAGCACTAGGTTGGATATTTGGATTCATAAAAGCTGCCTCATGTATTTTTAGAGAGTGTATCAAAAGTTTAAAGTGTCAAAAACCCTTGACCAACTCCAGGTGTAATATGGGTTGCCTGGGACACTGCTGGAAGTTAAAGAATAAATATCCACCCACTGAAAATGTTACTGCTCTCATCTAGAGGTTAAACTTCTCACATTGCTCCATCGATTTTTATTGAATCCTTTATTTAAATAGGTAGTCTCATTGAGATCAGGATCTCTTTTTCAAGAGAGACCTGTGCACAAAGATAAACATTTAAAAGTTAAGCACAGGCAGAGGCACAGACAATTAAACAGACATTGAATGTGTGCACAGTTAGGAAAATCATTGATTGCAAGTACATAAGTAAAAGTTCAAAATAAAAAAGAGAATGTAACTTCATATTTTTCGAGCTCATTCCATTTGTATGCAGCATAGTATCTGAACCAACTTTTGCTTAAACTTTTTGCAAGTTCAGTGAAAACAAGAAGTACAGCTAATGTTAAAATGTTCTGTGACCTGTTGTAAGTACTGTGTTTAAATGCAGCCAGAGAGCAAAGGTAACGAGGCAATTTCTGCATAGAGCCTTATAAAGAAACAACATAGGCCTTCAGTTTATTGAGGAGGACTAGTCTATGAGTAAGAAATATATGGCATTAAGCCCACTGTGATATACGGTGTCAAGAGGCTTTAAGGTGGAGGGAGAAGCATCCATATACAATGTCACCATGATCAAGCACGGACAAAATTATGGATTGACTTCTTTCATTAAAAAAAATTCAGTTTTGACCTTCAGTTTGTTTGATAGGTGTTCCACCTGGGCCATCAAAGAGAGTCTGGTATTCAGCCAGGGATTCATGTATTTCTAACATTCAACAGTTTCAATTTCAGAACACCGAAGGGTGTGGATATGGGTAGTAGGCTGCATACTTGAAGGTGACCTAGAGCAGAGGTTCTCAATTTTTTTCTTAGCCAAGGACGCCTTATAAAATAGAATGTAAAAATATACCTGGGACCTGCTCAGGTAGGTCCCTTGGAATACTTTGACATACCCTATTTTTCAAAGTCTTCACAGTTAGGTGAAAGAACACAAGAGAAATGTAAAGATGGACTGTTTTCACCAGTAATGGGTGACACTTGTTTGACCAGCTGGAGCAGGATTTATAGATATTTATTAAGAGTTTTAGATTGCTGGATGAGATCTATGAGCTATTTTAGATTTAAGAATTGAAAGAAACTGTTCAATTATGAGGCCTGTTGTTAAGTAAATAAATGTATCCATTTTTTTTTATATCTTGATAATTTAGATGAATGAGTCTTAAAACTTTTCATGGACCCTCTGGCACAGTGCCACAGACACTTATTTGAGAACCTCTGACCCAGAGAACAGCATATATTTAGTTTTGCCAGAATATTGACCTAAAAAAGATTTGATGAGAAATGGATAAAAAGCAGCTTGTAGATTTGTAAAGGCCAGATCTAGAGAACAGCCAGTGGCATATAATGATGTATATGTATACTCCAGGGTGCGTCAGTAAAACGTGATACCACTGTTGTGTGGTTACAGGTGTCAGAGAGCGCTCTTCTGACCACACCCATTAGTGATGGCATGCTTTCAGGTGAAACAGACTTGAATGTTTTAACCAGAGAGGGCAGTGAAGCAGTGCTGTGCAGCCGATTGTTCAGTTGTTCTTTAAGGAAAATAAGTCATTTTATTTTGCCGTTTAATCCATCAAACCACATGTACTGAAAACAGTTTGTTCTTGGACTGAAGCAATATATCAACATGGTTTACCACCAAAGTATCAGTTAAATGAAATTAACAACATGCGCACAATGCAGTATAACGGGGAGGTCATATGACTCTCCACCCTCCTAGTTTCTCCAGCCTGTTCTAATTCTCAAGTCGTAAAATACTCCACAAGACTCATTTTTTCACACCCCTTGGTGGCTTATACAGATGCACAAACCTACCCAAACTACGACTGTTTCACTCTCTGTCAGCTTTTCATAGAGCTGCTAAGGGTACCTTGTGCATGAGTATAAGACACTGAGGGTGAGCTGGGATGAGAGCATGTTGGTTTCTGTGTGAATTTATGTCTTTACAATCTCTCAGAATTAATTTGAAGCCTTTAAAGTTTAGTTGTAGGAGTGTGACTCCTTTGCACAAAGCATACAGACTTATGGTTTTCAATTAAAATGGTTAAATGGAGTCTTAAAAGTTACAGAAAAATCACTCTTCACCTCTTGTTACATTCATATTATCACTTTATCTTTTGCATTAAGGAGTTCCTTTGAGATCTGCTAGTTTTCAGAAAAAATGAGGAGTAAAGCAAACATATTAAATATGAAACAGGCTTTGACAGCGTGCCATCTCAAAAACTGTAAAAGAACTTGGTAATGCACATTTTCCTGAAAGCTAAATCCGAACAAGGTGACTTACTGTTTAATAGAGAAAAGACTGTGTATTTCGTGGCTTCTTAAGAGCTGTCAGCTGCACAAGAAATAATTAAGGTTAGTTAAAAAGTAGGGAATGATTCATGACATATTTCCTCATAAAAGTACGTCTGAGTTTGACAGTGCCGAGGACATAAAAGTACAGAAGCTTTAAATACTATAAAGTCCCAAAATACAGGCTGTTATCATTTTCCTCATTGAAGAAAAAAAGATCCAAAATATTTCTGACAATTATTGGCTTAAACTTAACTGAATTAAACAGTATTGCACTCAGTCTGGGCTGTATTCTTCCGAAGATGATTTCATGACAGATTACAGTCAAATAACTGTGATGCAGATTTCACTGTGAGTCACTATTTTTAACTTTTTTATTCTCACGCCGGAAGCAACATTTTAATATGCTAATACATGTTTTTCCTCCTCAATAGCACTGACTCTTTGAAACGGTTGCACCCACTTTACCACCAGCTTTGAGATTCCCAGAACAAGAGTGAAAATGGAGCCCTACATCTGTCTGCATTTGCTCATAAAAGTGGTCAGGATAAGGACAACACTGCGGTCCAGCAGCCAGACAGTGCTCACTGGTAATGTTGTAGGTGTAAATGGAGTCATGCTCTGTTGAAAGACTGAGGCTTGTGTGCGCACTCCCCTCATCCATCATATTTGAGGGTGTATGTGTCTGTCTATGTGGGGCGAAGAGAGACGGAGGATGCTCTCCAGCCGGGCCCAGGAGATGGGCTGAAGGGAGGATGACAGATGACGGATGAGGTGCCGTCATGGTTTCCTAAGAGCTCAGTAAGACCTGTCTTCTGGCGGCACGTCTAAATTATTACCTCAGCTTTGCAGGCGTTTGTAACACTCATCCCAGTCTTGTGTTATTCCAGCGAGGCTGCAGACCTTTAGGTTTAAGTGAGCTCATGAATTTGTCTTTATCATTCACCCTCTGTGGGATATAAGATACTCATCTGCATACCTCTTGCTGCTTAAATGAACAAGTGTCTACTTGTTTCTAGAGTCTGTGATCAGTGTAATACATATGAAAATTAACCTTATGATATATGTACTATAATAATATTACCTCAAAAATTTTAGTTTTTGCCTCCATTTTTCATTGGTTCAAATAAAAAAATCTAAGACTTCTTCTATGGACACGAAAGGTTTATTTCTCTCAAATTTTGTTCTAAAATTTGTTAAAATTTATGTGAGTGAGCACTTCTCCTTTGCCAGGATAATCCATCCACTTGACAGGTGTGGCATATAGAAATCCATATTAAAGAGCATGAATATTGCACAGGTTGAACTCGTCACAATAAAAGGCCACTCTGGAATGTGCAGTTTAATCTGGAAAAAAGACATTTATAAGCCACCAACACATTTCAACAAATACCCTTTTATTCCCAGGTAGGAAAAGTGAAGACCTGCCTTATTCTGCCTCTGATTGGTCAGTACTTGTTGCCTTCATTGGTTGGGTTAGTTAGGTTCAGGAATTAGGAATGATTGGATAGGGTCCACATGGCTTAACTTTTTGTGCCACCATCTTTTTTCAAGTGTTCCCAATTGTTACTGTATAAAGAAATGCACTTTACCCACCGTCTGTTTTCAGACTGCTCTGCTTTTGTGTGGCTGCTCCAAGCACTTCTATTTGAAAATGTCTGAAGTTTTCAGAAAGGCGCTGGTGCTGTCACTGTCACTTCCAGAGAGAAAGGTGTTTTTTAAAATGTCTGTGTATTCAGCTCTGTACTTTTGTAGCTTCTAACTGAATCTCTGTTCTTTGAAGTTTAGTTTCTCTCCGGTGTAGCTGTTTATACTTTCAGATATCTGCCTTACTTCACTGTTTCATACCACTTTCTCAGCTGGGTAGGAGTTCTGTTAAGTTACTGCAGATGAAAACACATTTTCTGATTTTTCTGCTTCATAATAAAGGCATTTATATTAAATATTATAAGGGGACTTTTATAGTGAAGAATACACGTATAGGAAAATGAAATGTGCATAACCAGCATTTTACAGCCGCTCAACTCAAGGCAAGCATGTATGGAGACACACCTTCAAGCAGGTTACCCAGATACAAATGCTGGCTGTGCTGGGCTGACACTCCAAGTTAGACCAAGACAGCACGTGTATAGAAAAGGTCATTGAGAGCAAACATCTTCTGGTTGGTGTTCGTACTGAAACAAAAGTCAAACAAATAGATAATACATAAAAACATGCTACATGGTACAACAATGGTAATCACAGGAATTTTCAAGATATTGTTGTTATAGAAACAGAACACATTTGCTGCATTTTGTTTAGTTTGTTTGTTTTGACACATACCAGCACTCTGCAACACTCAGCTGGGGCCCTTCTGCCAGGAAAAAAAATGCTATGTAGACGTATTGGAATATCGGAGTAAGCCAGCAGAGGCAGGTCATGACTTTGATATCCTGGGGAAAAATGGTTGAGGTCCCCCTATGAGAGACAAAAGCATAGTTCAATGTATAATAAAGATTTTTCAAGACAAAGCAGCACATTTCAACGGGTCCTTTTATTGTGACCAGTCCAAGGCAGACCTGTGCAATAATCATGATGTTTAACCAGCATCTCTATATGCCACACCTGTCAGGTGGATGGATCCTCTCGGCAAAGCAGATGTGCTCACTGACACAGATATACTGTACGTATGTGAACAAAACTTGAGAGAAATAAGCCTTTAATGTGCACAGGAAAAAAGCCTTAGATCTTACTTCAGCTCATGAAAAATTAGGACAAAACAGAAGTGTTGTGTTTATATATTTTTGTTGAGTGTAGTAGTGAAATGTTAAAGCAGAGTTGGTCAGTCTTGCCGTCAGGAAGCCAGATGCTCTAAGCAGCTTCATCTTCACCAGAGAGGTGCTGTAAAATCTCAGATGTGAAAGCCATCTATTTTTTATTCCCACTCTCACTGCTGTAGAATATGTAAGCACGTGTGTTTCATGCTTCAACAACGTTGCCAAGTTGCATCGGATTTTCAAGAATTAATGTCAAATACCTTTCCTCTGTAGTGTGTTTACATGTTGCTGGAACAGCTGGTCTGCAGCACTCACTGCTATTATAAAATACTTGACTCAAACAAGCCCTAATGATGAATCCTGCCGCATACTCATTAATTCAAGAGTTTAAAAAACATGCGCGAGTGTGATCTGCTCCCTGCGGACGTAGAGCAGATCACACTCCAGATCTCGCTGCGAGCTTGGATAGCGAGGGCCCCGTTCCTCCATGTTTGACGGTGGCCCTAGAAAGCATAACTGGCAGGGATGCTCACAGAAATGTGAAATAGACACATGTCTCTGCCAGACACTGCGGGCCAGTGCTGAGTGGGTGCTTCGGCATGCCAAGTTGGTGTGGAGGAAAGTAGGGCAAACAATGCAATCCAAAATACAACAAAGTGGACATTTTCTTTTGAGCAGAAATTACACAAATATAACGTGTCGACAAGATTTGCATATATTTGCAAATGAAATAGCAACAAGGAGTCATCGTTATAGCAAGTGCAGCTTCTCTGCAGTCTCAGGGCGCATTTGTGGTTCTGCAAGCTCCAAACACATTAACAAGACTGCAAATATCAGCCATAATATTTGGGTGACAGTATTTCGATTGGGCATGTTGAACCTTTAAGTAAGTGAGTCATGCATTTCTAAAACTGGACACAATACAAATTGATGATTTTTTCACACAAATTACTCAGAGACAGAGAAGATGTTGTAGTCCACTCTCTAAACAATGAAATATTATGTAAGAGATCTGGCATAAATCTGAAAACTTGAACGTGTCAGAAATAGAGCCTTATTTCCTTTTATTAAAGGTGTAATAATACAGAGATGTCCCTCACCCCCACACTGCTTTGTACTGGATCTCTGCTCTGCCTGGCTGTCTTAGTCATCTCTATTGTGGAAATGTTGCTTTAGTATTTTCATTAATTACCCACACAGGGGTCCAGACAAGCTAATGAGGATACAGCACCAAAAACTTCTCTGTTGTCTCAGAGTACACGGTTTTGTTTGAGGAATGTTTGTGCAGCATTTTGTCGTGATTTTTCTCTCTACTCATTAAAGGGACAATTCCTGTTTGTGATGGAAATGAGTCTGTTATTATGGTTTGATAGTCTGAGAGTGTGCACCGTCCTCCTTTTTGTTTTTTCTTTTACAAAAATGCACCTGATGGCCCTTTTCCAAACCACTCCATCTCCATTAACCCTTCAAATTGTTGTTGCATTCGCACCTGAAGAGGTTCCACAATTAGGCAGCAATGAATGACTGATTTAATGTCAATAAGCCAAACTGTGAGGCCAAACAAAAGCAAGACAAAGTTAGGATAAATTGAGGTCAAATTAAACACAAAGCAAAAGACACAAAAACATAGTCGAATGATAAACAAGATAAGAACAATAAAAACAAGAACAAGTCAGTATAAATAAACTGAAATAAATCAGAAGAGTAAGAAAGACATCATCACATAATATTGACTTAAAAAGAATAAAAAGAAGATGCACATAATGCCGTGCTGCCAATACATATATATGTAGAAATAAAAAGAATGCAAGTATGAAAAGCTTAAAAGTCAACATTACATAGAAGTAAGTTTATAAAAAAAATGCTTTAAGATGTGATTTAAAAGATACTGCTGACTTGGCGAGCCTTTTCTCCTCAGGCAGGTCGTTCCATGTCCGAGGGCCATGATGAAGTAAGAATGGTCACATTTAGATTTAAACCTCGTCTTTGGAACAGCCAGGAGGGCCCTGCCTGAGGATCTGAGGTTCAAACTGTCTCATATGTGGTCAACATTTGTGGGGCGTCCCTGTAGCTCGGTTGGTAGAGCGTGCGCCCCAATGTACTGAGGCTGTCAGTCCTCTGCAGCGGCTGCCGGTTCGACTCGTGCCTACGGCCCTTTCCTGTGTGTCATCCCGTCCTTATCTACCCCCTTTCCTGTCTGCTCATCATCGGTCCCATACAAAATAAAGGCAAAAAGCCCAAAAAATGATCTTTAAAATAAACACTTAAGCCATGTAGCTCTGGACGAGACTCAGATGGGCTTTAACAGTGATCAGTAAAATCTTAAAATCAATTCTAAAAGGCACAGGGAGCCAGTGGAAGGAAGCGAGGATTGGAGTGATGTGATGTCATCTGTTAACTGCATTCTGAACTAGGAGAAAGAGACACTCTTGGTTTGATAAATCGCAAGTGTCATCACAATATTATAATATATTGATTCTTAGAACTACAATACAATATTTGCTGATATCACAAAGTCTGCCACGATGCAGTTTTGATTTGATTAAATTCAGGTTCTCCTTTGAAATTTCCATCCCGGTCTGGAACAATAATAATAATAGTTTTGTTTGCCTGTTTCATGTTTATTATTTGTTTAAAGTAATGTTTGCAGAATGAGTGTCTGTTTATGAGTTGTAAGAAATCATTAACAGTCTTTTAGAGGGAGTAGTTAAATTGAGCCATATTTTAAATGGGGTCTGGCAGGCAATCAGGCAGGCAGCCAGTGACCTCCAACTCCAAAGACTGTTTTGCCCTGACAAAGAACGTACTGTTGCATGCAGTATGCACACAATTGGGACATACTGCTTCCTCATAATATTGAACCTTGAACTTTGATCCTCTTGTGAATGCACTCATCACAAGGGATTATGGGTCAGAATAGCTAAAAAAACATACTGACTTGTGTTGTGTTGTGTTGTGTGTGGGACAAAATGCAGACATCCTGGTATTTTTGGCATACTGCATTTTAAATACTACGGATTGGAACATACTAAAACTTTTCCTGGCATACTTAAATGGTAGTATGGGTTTTGGAAGGCACAGCCTGGAATTAACCCATTTAATATACCTTTTATAGCCCAGTTCACTATTTGAACAGCAGTACTCATTTTTAAATGTCTTACATATTTCTTGTTTAACAAATTATGTATATTACTTTTTTGTATACTTTTTCTTTCTCACTGCTGGTTTAAGTCACTGCATCTCCTGACAGAAAATCACAGTTGAATTTCAGAAGAAACAGAGCAGCTAACGTTGCCATAGTGAGAGCAACAAGTTAGCTGACTGTCAAGTGAGAGTTTTTTTTTTTTTTTTCAGTTCTTTTCTCCGAAATCCAAAAATTTCCACACTCCTGATTTAATCCTGTGAGGTACATGTCCTCATTGTCTTTTTCTTGGCTGCTTGCCATTACCTGCCTGGACAAAAATAGTGACACAGACATGCAATGGAAAGGCAGTTTATTTATAACATGTCAGAAGACAGTGAAAAAGTGTCCATCACACTCTCCTGGTGCCTTATGTACCTTTAATGTTTAATTTGTTTGTTTTGTCCAGCCAACAGTCCAAAGCCCAAAGTGTGTTCAGTTTACAACAATATAAAGCAGAGAAAAGCAGAGAATCTGCAACAGCAAAATGTTTTGTTAACAACTGACTCATAGCAGATTTATTTAACTTTAACTTCACTGTAAACACAACGTTTGACACATCAGCTTGTTCATTTGGTGACTGTGTTTGCAAACGGTTGCCTAGTTACGCATCCAGCAGACACGTCTCTTTAGGAGCTAAACGATGCGCTATGTTCAGCAGCTAACTGCTACCTTTGACTGTCATTCGTTTGGTGCTCGGCAGGTAGCTCACAGTGGGTTTGTAAGCTTCTACACTGAAAACAACTGCCTGCTGCGGCAGGAAATGGAGTTTATGAGAGCATATGAGAGTGAAACAAAACAGTACAGTTAGAGACCTGAAAAGAAAAACAATGAGCTGAAAGAGCTAAAAAAGCTCTCTAGACCAGAGGGGAACTGCAGAGTTGAGTGATAAGAGAACACCTTTCATATTAAAGGTAGTCATTTGATTTATTTGTAATATAAAAACTTAAAACTGTGCTTGATATAGCTTAGCAGTCTTTTGCATTTATGATGTTTATGCACATAAATCACAGTATGTTAAGTTTAAGTAATAGAACTGCTTGGATTTTTTTGTATTTATTTTTTCAAATATTTGTCTGTTTTGCACCAATTTTGTTTTGATAAATCAAAAACGTCTACACCCTGTGGCAAGAACCCATAAGCTTTCTGTCGCTCCATCAGAAAAAAAAAAAAAAATTCCAATGTCATTTTTAATATATTTGGAGAGAATTAATGGGTTTGTGGTTAATGAAACTTGTGCCAGTCAAGAATTTACAACTTTAAACAATTAAAAATTGTATTAAAAGCCTTCAAAATCTAAAACTAAGAATACCTACTGATGACATAGATATAAAAAATGTGCCATTGTAATCATCTTTCTTCAAAGTTGTGTCCTAGATTTCCGTCGACACGTGAGAAACAGTGTGGGGTTACATGTGAGACATTAAACAGTGTGAGACGCACGAGAAACAGGTAAAAAAAAAAAAAAAAAAAGAGTGTGGATGAAAAAGGACAGGTCAGCTCCCCAGTGTGGCAGTCCGTTGTGTTTTTTAAGTCGGACAACAACTATCAGGGAGGCTCGTTCGTACGGACGGAGCTCGGAGTAGAACCGCTGGTCCTTTGAGTCGAAAGGAGCGGGCTGAGGTGGACAAACAGGAGTGTTACACTGGACAGGGACGTCATGCTCGGCCTGCTGCGTTGTGTGTAAACTGAAGGAATTGCATCCTGACCAACACTGGTTATACAACAAACTTCTTTTATAACCTCAGCTGCTTCCACCTTTCAGAGTACACAACATGTCATCAGTCACAGACAACATGACTGATAATTATCAATATCTACTTCACCTGTATCACTCAGGCCTAGTAAATATACTGTGTATATTCTTCTGTATCTAATTATGTTTTGCTTGTTTGAAATATACATGCTCGCTGTATTTTCTACTTTTTTTCCCCCCACATTTACACTTGATTGATTAGGAATGTGAGTTAATTGTCTGCCGACTAATTGCACTACTATATAAGTGCAAAGGTTAGCTGCACCAGGCAGTGACCAACATAACATCACCATGGATACTGATAGATGTGTTGTTTGCCCAGCTGTTGTGTTATACAGCTGTATGTACTGTCTATCTATAAATGCATAACAAAATAACAGGGATATGATGTTCTGTTCCAGTCCTCATTTACTGGTTTGACAAATCTGTATGGCAAAACGAGTGCAGAGCAGAGAGGCTGTTGATGGTTTAAATGAGACTGAAGTCATTACAGGTGTTATTTAATCCAACAAACAGATTATGTAAAGGATAAATGCTTTAACTTCAATATGAGCATACACTGTGATCATAGTTTTGAATTCACTGGTCTCTGATAAAAACAGAAAGTAGTTTTATTTCTTACACTTTAGTGTAAAATTATTCTTTGTGTGTAATAACAATAAACACCTTTTAAATGAGTGAAGGCTCAGTTTTGACGGCCTAATTTCCCTCATGATCCCTGAGACGGCAGCAGTATGGCAGTGGAACTGCTGAGTTCAATCCCAGCTTAGTTATGAATAAAATGAGCAAATGCAATTACAACAAACCTCAAAAACACCTTCTTTTTCTTTTATGTTCATGACTGACATGCTTTTGTGATAATAACAAATATAAAAACGGTCTCTCTTGTGCTGTTAGGCCTATTATTCACATGTAAGTTTTTAATAGTTTGCCACTGTATTGACATTTGTGAATGAAATTAGAATTTTGTTCCATATATTCATTATGGCTGAAAGACGAGGATATCCGTGATTTAAAGACTTCCACTTGTGTTCTCAGTTGTTTTTTAAATCAGTTTTAATCACTTAACTGTGTTGAAATACTAAGTGGTAAAATAAATCACAGCATTATTAATGGTTACTCCACAAGCATCAATTAGCAACAACAAGGCACCAGCAGAGGGCATCAAAAAATCATCATGTTCCCAGCCAACTGTTTGTAGGACACCTCCAACAGCCATATTTAACAAGAATCCAACGGATGCAGTGCACTCTTAGAAAGAAGGGTTCCATCAGGGTTCCTCCTGAAGGGCTGGGCTTCTAGCCTCAGCCACTTGCTTCTGAAGAATACTTTTTTGAGGAAATGATTCTTTGTAAGACTGAGGGTTCCATGTAGAACCCTTTTCATGCAAAGAACCCTTTCTGGAAATAGAGTTCTTCAGGGAGTGTCGAAGGCTTGAGTGTTGAGATTCTCACTCTCAAATATTCAAATATGTACCCATGTTTCAAATGGTGTGTTTAAATGAAGATTTATTAATTCATTTGACATATGTTCTTGTGGTATTGCCTCATCTGTAGAATATAATTTAGTTCTTTGGAGAACCCCCCGAAGGCAAGACACGAAACTCTTGGAATATAACAGGATTCTAGGTAGAATCCCATTTCCCCTTGAATATACAAGTGTTCTCAATAGAATCCCTAGGTTCTAGATGAAACCCTTGGAATGTATTAGGGTTCTTGGTGGAACACCCTTGGTGGGTTCTAGTTGAAATATAAAAGGGTTTTTGGTAGGACCTTTACCTTTATAAAGGGTTCTACCAAGTAAAATAAAAAAGTTATTTAAGTTATTTATTTTCCTGGAGTTCTACTGGGAACTAAAACAGGTTCTCCTATGGAGACAAGCCAGAGAACTAGGGGTGGGAAAAAAGTGTCATGATTGATTTATCATTCCTGAATTAACTTTTTTGATTGTTTAATAATTTATACATATATATATATATATATATATATATATATATATATATATATATATATATATATATGTATATATATATATAATTAAATTATGCTTAGTCCATTAGCTCGATGCTAACTTATAATGGGAAATCCCTTTGACAGAAATTAGCATCATGATCTCAGTAATATCAAAGCAAATTGATTCATTTCACTTTACATGCTTAACATAAAACAACATGCTTATAGTTTTGTCCACATATTTCCTCTGATCTGTAGAAACAAACTAATAACTACTGACTTCACATTGCTAACTCAGTCTGACTTCAACACTCTACACTGACCAGCAACAGCAACCAGAAAGAAGCAAAACTCAAATTTATGTTAATTTTGTCCTAACATCTTATTTTATTTCTTATGGCACTGCCTTGATGAGCAGGCACAGTTAAATATAGTATTTCACTTCAAAAAGTATTTTATTTACTACTTTTACATGCAGTATTGCAGTGATGCTGTGGAAATAAGACTGACTGAGATGATGTGGATTGTTTTTGGAAATATCAGTCATGATTTACAATCTCTAGAAGCGTATGATTCAGCCTTTTCAGATGGTCTAGTGTTAAAAAAAGTGATAAATTGTAAGATTTAATCCTATGAATGTGGTGATAGTTTAACTTGGGAAATAAGTGTGTCATCCCAACCCTTCAAAAAAAAACCTGTATGCTTCTTGTTAGCACCTTTATTTCTGAGAGTGTAGAGGCAGTCAGAAAAAATGGAGAAAGCTGTGGGGCAGCCACATGCTTATGAGATCTAAATGTGACAGCTGAGCTGGGCGAACATATTGCTGTCATGTTGTGCTGCAGAACAGTGAAGCTGCCAGCCGTGTACGACTGGACAGTAGTGACTGTCTCAAAAGGTCTGACTTCAGAAGCAATCACAGTCCGCTCTCTATAAACTGTTTGAGATGAGGAGTTATTAAATCACTCACGCTGCAGCTGTGTGATTACAGAATAGAATAAAGCGTTTTACCTCTGAGATTCAAGGTAAAGCCTAATGTAATAATGTAATCATTTCACCCAAGAAAACAGCTTCCACTCCTCAGATGTCAGATAAACACGGTTCTGCTTTGATAATAAAATATGTGTAAAACAATGGATCATCCCACGTTTACTTGGCACGCAGTTTATTTAATCCAGATGTGGAAGTAACCAGATTAGAGGCGAGTCTGCCAGATCTCCACTGGATGTATCCAATCATGTTATGTATGAAATGCACTGCAGGAATGTGAAATATTTCCGCAGTGATAGGCGAGATGTGCAGCGGCAGCTGGATAGGCGCTCTGTCTTGTGGCTGCTCCTTGAAGCAGGGATGTGTGCCAAGAAGGAACTAAGTCCCTTGCAAATCCATTCACTGGGAATGGTTGTCATCCCTCCAATCCATTCAAATTTGATTTGGCAAAAAGTCGTTTGCATGACAGAACCTCGTGCTCCAATTGGGGGAGGTGATGAGGGGGAGGTGAATGACGCACACGCCCGGGAAGCTAAATGAGTCAGGAGGAGGAATCCCGGGGCTCATACAATACACTGGGTTAATAAATCTAATACCTCATTTTGAAATGGTAGTTTATGACAGCTAGGATTTATCCAAATAGATTTACTCTACAGTGTACAGTAGATACCTCAGAGGAAGAAGGCTCTGGGTTGTTTCAGCTGTCTGTACGCTACGTTTCTGGCTGTGGCTTGTATATTTTCCCTGTGCATGGAAAACAGTTTTGTTATTGGTTATTATGTCTATTATTTTGTCTGATAAATTAATTATATCAAAATTAATGTCATGATTTTCCAAGGCCAAGTCCTAAATTGTTGGTTTTGTGCAACCAAAGTCTAAAATCCAAGGATATATTTAATGAAAATAATTAACCAAAAAGAAACAAAATGGTGCCACTGTATAATTTTGAAAAAAATCAAGTTATTCAGTTTGAATACAATAAGAAGCAGAATTAAGATTTTGAAGGATTTTGGTAATTGATTAATCATTAAAGTAATTTTTCATGCAAAATAGCAGAAAATGCTGTTTTTGGCCTCTAAAGTATGGAGATTTCATGCTTTTCTTCACTTATTATCATATTAAACTGAATATCTGTGGGTTTTAGACAAAACAGGACATTCTGACATTTTATAGATGTTACAGCCCCACATTAAACACGACAGTTAACTTTAGTCTTTGTTGTTATTTAATAACCATACAGGGGCAAGAGAAAATTCATTTCAGGCAACTAGATTTCTGACATATCTTCCCGACTGAGCAAATGAAAAGAAAAAAAACTTTAAAGTTGAACCCAGGCAATAGAATAGTCACTAGGGAATCAGCAAATGGCAACTGCAGAGTGGCACAGCGAAAAAAACATTTTCGGTCAGTCATCCTTTTCAGTAAAAGGAACAAATTTTAGGAATGCACTACCAACTGAAATAAAGACACAAGCTGGTCTGAAAACATGTAATAAAAAGATGAGACACTGCCTGAAACAAAAACCAAACCTCTGACCACAGATCATTGATTTCTGGTTATGCGCTCCGCTGTTTATTTTACTAATGAATTCTTGTTATTTTGTGTCATGACCTTTTTAAAACAGAAAAGCCTAACCAGGGACAGGGGATGCAAAATAGCCTTGGCAAGAAACCCTACATGCACCATCTGTATCTTGTAATTGTGACCTGTATTTTACAATGTTTCTCGCATCATCCCTGCCAAATAAACTAATAAATAAAAATTAAATAAATGTGCAATGATATCAAATGAGAAAAGCAGTTAATGTGCACATTTGAGAAGCTGTAATGAGCAGAAGTTACACAGACTCTTTCCTCTACTGTTAGCCAGCACTTCTTGTGTCTTCCTCTCTATATGGACAGACTGTAGTCAGTGAGTCTCTGTCCGGTCAGGATCTGCCTCTGTTTTGTATATCTGGCAATAAAGAGATTATCTGCCAATTTATATTCATGGTTGAGGGCCAGATAGCAATTCAATTTGTTTTGAGTTTTGGTTTGATTGGCCCAAAGTTCTAGATAAACATCTTTTGTTAATTTAATAGTTTGGTTTAGTCTGATGGTTGGAGAGCAGAGCTGCAGCATTGGGTTTGATCAGTATGTCTCGGGACAGAAGGGGCTCTTTTCAGGTTTCAGTTCTTGGGTTTGTAGTCGCTGGAATCTCTGTGTGTGTTGAGGGTTCGATTTAAGATGTAACCAAAATTGATTTGTTCTTTTTGTCGTGTTTATAATTAGGGTTGAGTGGTTTAATTTTTTCGTAGTTCCATACCCTTCTAACTTCTACAGTATTAGACAGTATTTGTGTAAAACTTGTGTAAAACGGCTCACCTACAGTGTACTCCGCTGTACTCACTACTCCCACGACGTAGGCGGAGCTGATCATAATAACGGCACTATTCCCACAGCTGGGAAGCAACACGCACCCACACACACAGGAGCTCCTCTTCATCCTTTAGAAATGCAACCTTTATTCTCTGACCTTCCACTGAGCATGCATTCACCCTAACTCTGTCTCAGTAATTAGTCTGCCCCTCGCCCTCTGCGATGCTCGCTAAAGTTGCGCGTTCAATATTCCGCTCAGTATTTTATCAAATATTTTAGTCCAAATTGTACTTGGTAAGTCCATTTGTAAAATTTTCATTTGATTGCGGAAAATGCTCTACATGCTTTTTGATTCGGTGCATTTATTGCCAGATGAAAGCTACCCGAGGCACTGATTCTGAGCCCCAGGTAATCATAATAGAGGGCGTGATCTAGATGGATGTTTCCTAATTTGAATTGATAGTTGGTTAGTCACTTGAAAATTGTGGTAAATGAAAGTAATTTTTGTCTTTTGTTTTGTTTTAGTCACGGTTTAGTCAGTGGAACTCTAATTTAATTTTAGTTATAATTGAAGTCAGTGTTTTAGTCATCAGTTTCTCTGACAGTTTCATAATACTGTAATGGATT
Source organism: Lutjanus erythropterus (assembly GCF_056507025.1). NCBI lineage: Eukaryota > Metazoa > Chordata > Actinopteri > Lutjaniformes > Lutjanidae > Lutjanus > Lutjanus erythropterus. The sequence goes on along the minus strand of NC_139317.1, from coordinate 8,074,078 downwards.
TTGCTGAAGGATATTTTTCCTGGCTGTAAAAATTCCTAGCATACCTTGAGCTGTGTTTACTCATCTAGGCTGAGATTGTGTTACTGACACATTCTTCCATAACTTATAAAAATGAATAAATAAGTCATTATTGGTGTGTCATTGTTTTTTTGTTTTTTTTTGAGACTGATGATATTTAGTACCTGCTAAAACAGACTTCTTATATATCACTGAGGCCTTTTGCTAAAGTCATCATCATGTTTCACTCTGTTGAACTGTGTTTTAATGAATCAGCAGTCATAAAAATGCGGAACTTCATCTTTAAAGCATCATATTTATTCACTCATGTTATTCACTTATGTTAAATCTTCGCTGAATGAGTTAGTGTCTGTTTATGAGTCATAAGAAATCATAAATGATCTTTCAGAAGGAGAAGATGTTTACTGTGAGCTCCGTTCCTCAGTAAGGCAACGAGCCCTGAATCCACACGGACCATTGAGAATTAACATCTATACAAGTTATCAAATCAATCAACTTACATAACAGATGTTTACCTTGGCAGACACAGCGGGACAGTCAGGTGTCTTTCCAGAGCTCTTGTATTTTACCGCACATCCGCAAGGGACTCCGTCCTCACTGGGAACGATACACCCAGTCTGTCTTTTGGTTTGAATGTAAGAGAGACAGATCGTGTCTCCTCTTTCTTTTCATTCTTTTTTTTGCCACTTCATAGGCCACTGGTGAAGATGAGGAATTTGTCATTTGAGAGTCCAGCTGCCAGCAGCTTTCTAAGCTAACTACTGTGTATTTAGTGGTGCTGTGAGATGGCTGATTACTGTGATCTAACTTATGCTGCACAGACAAAAACAACTATTTCATCTCATCTTTTCTCATCGGGGCATAATGAACAGAGCTTTTGTCATAATTTTTATTATCAGTATTTTTTAAGCTTTTGTCGTTGTCATGATGAAGTCATGAAATAAAAGAGTGTCAACGAAGTGAAAACTGGGGAAGACAGACAAAGTTAGTGACTCTGGTGAACATAGCGGAGCATGTAGCTTCTGTGGTGCTGGTGGAGAACAAAGCAGAGTTGAAAAAGAGAGTCAGGGTTCTACTTACATTCATCATGTGGCCAGATGCACAGCTCCAAATGACTGATAATGTGTCTGTGTCTGCTTGCAAACAAATTAGCTAACAAGTTCACCAAATCAGCTTAAAGGATGTAAGTCAGGGTTGCAGCTTTTCTGTGCTGCCCCCGAGTGGCTAAAAACTCAACTAATGCAAGTTTAAAATAAACATGTTTAGTGCTTGGTGGAGCAGAACCTTTTATTTGACCCTTTTCTTGTGTTTTTGTACTTTTGTATAGTCAGACATAGACGCCGCAGCTTAATCTCCAGTCTGCAGCTATAAATTGGTCAGAATTAATAGCTTTTTTATGCTAACAAGGACAGCAGAGAGAGAACACTGTCATTTTGTTACTTGCAACCCCCAAGTGGCCACATACCCACTGTTTGCCATCCACATAATTTGATCATATGCACATACTGTAACAAACACGCACACACTCAGAACCATTAAATGGCTTTCTTGGATGTATTGGAGCTTTATTACATAATACATTCTGGGTGCTTGAACGTACCTTCTTTGTCAAATCAATAACAGTTAATCAACACCAATCACAAGCATTTTCTTTTGTTTTCTAACAACATACAAAAAGATCCATAAAAATGAAAGTATTTGATCTCTTGTTTGACAAGGCAAGAGTCTGCAAGAAGTGTTTGAATAATGCATAACGCTGTCTTTTACTGCGCAATGATATGTGTATTTACTGAGCATGCTGATGAGTACATCAGTAGTAAGATAGGCTATCTACAGTCAGCCTCCTCTGTGGTTTCAAATGTGAATGTAGCCAAGAATACAAATTTGTGCTTTAATTGAAGTCTAAGTTTAATGTAGAGTATCCACTAAAGTTTGATAAAAGAAATCTCATGTTTGGAGTGTTTGAGTGAATGGTTAGCAGTGGTGTGCATGGTACTAAAAGTGAACTGAACAGTCATTGGTAGGTTAAATTATCTGATTAAATGAACATACAATAAAATGAATAAACACTATAATACCAATTACTTAAAGGACCATTGTGTAGGACAGGGGTGGGCAATTATTTTTCATGGGGGCCCACATGAGATGTTGATCAGGCTGCTGTGGGCCAGACATAAATGATATAAGAACTTCTACTGTTGGTCACCCTTTCTGAATTGTCGTGTGATGAACTGTCGGCTTATATTTTGTTGGCAATGTCCAAAACCTGATGTTTTACAGTGCACCATGCATACAGGTTGTAGGATTTAGTGGTGTCTAGTGGTGAGCTTGCAGGTTGTACACACTTTGTATCACCCTCCCCTTTTAAGCGTATAGGACCTACAGCCGCACCATCTCCACATCTGTTGCTCTTCCGCAAAAGTAAAAATCCATTATATCACATCCAAATAGCATTAAAAACATGTCTAACATCATCTGTCAAATGTGGCTTGTTTGTTTGTGGATTGCACACTGTGCGTAGGTCTGCTGCCCTTATATGGACTTAATGGGGCATTTCCATATGCTAATTACACATTTCTTGGCGCCATATCCAATTTAACATCCAACGTGATTCATCAATGCTCTCAGGTGGGCAAGACTGGCTGTGAGCGCACGTTTCATGGACTTTCTTATTTTCCTCTTACTGCTTCGCTTAACAACAAATATAGGAGAAAAATAAGAAAACATTCATGCATGAGGCCCAGTGTTTGGTTTTTTATCGATTCCGGGCTACTGTGGAAACATGGTGGTACAACATGGTGGCCTGGCCTCTGTTGAAAAGGAGCTCCGTCCTCTGTAAAAATAAAGGAGAACAAAAACACAACGATTCTTAAATTCAGGTGATTATACATCAATGAACACATACTTGCATATAATATATTCAATTTCTGCAATATTCTGCCAAAAAATCCCCATAAATCTTACACACTGGACCTTTACTTAAACATGCACACATACATGGTCAGGAGGGAGGAAGCTGTTTTGTATTTTAAATTTAGTTTGGATCCAAACTAGTGTTTAAAAATACCAAAGTCACACAATAACACAAACAAACTAACTGATTGAGGCCGTGGTAGACCAGCAACTCCTGTGTTCTGCAAGGTAGAATTATGGATTTGTGAAGGGAGTCTAGAGGCTTTGAATAGCACATAGACAGATATGGCCTCAGTATCTCGTCAGAGAAGGCTGTCTGACAGCAAGGTAAAGTGGTGAAAATATTCTAGATATAGTGCACACTTAAACAGACATTGATTTTTTTTTTTTTTTTTTTTTAGGTGGCTAAAATACGTTTTGCTGCTGAGCCTGTCCACAGCAGCACATTGCTTAGCGTCAGTGCTCATTCTCTCCCACTGCGTCTCTCCTTCTCAGAGCCAACTGTCACCTACTGTAGGTAATTCACTGATTATGGGTAAGTACTTCATACAACCTCACTTCAAAAAATACACATTATCCCTTTGCTGTAAAAAAAAACACTCCCCTTGAGTTGTACAGCTCAGTTGATGGTTGGTTTGCAGTTACAGTAGCTAATTAAAATTGACTCAATTCAGGACTAAGAAAAGACTTTTGAGATTTGCATGCATCACACTTTCAAACTAACACCATGTAATATGTCAGCAAGGCCACTTATAGACGTATTAGCACATTTATGACTGCAGTCCTGACTACACTTGCATGAAACATGAAGGATGTGAGAGGATGCATTACATGAATTTATGATTATAATCCATTTAATCTTTGTCAGGGTAGGCATATTTTTCACTGTGCCTCAATGCTTTCAAGGACAATTTGACATAATAACTTTGCCTATAGGAGCTCTTAATAAAGTGACTGACACAGGCCCATACAATATGCCAGATTTATATTCAATACCAGCTAATTTATTGGCCCTACCCCTTTTACTTAACATAAACATTTTATGAGATTAACACATTTTTCCACTGGATAAGAGTGTCTGGTTCACCTTTCATCAGCCTCGTTATTTAGTAGCACATCTTTGTAGAAATGAGTGTTGCAGACTTGGCTTCCAGTCTGAAGATTGCAGATTCATTTCCTGTTCTGAAGTCTGCAGGATCAACATAATTTATGACTTTGGGTCGTCTAGGGACTGCTTGTCACTTGGAAATTAGGATTTAGAGGAATTATTATCAATCAATGATAAGTCTGGCTCATAATCTGTGTCACATATCCTCTCTCATATATGCTCAGTCTCTTCTGATTTGCTCTTCAATAAAAGGAGAGATATCTTACATGTAATTAAAATAAAAGGCACATATGGATACGTATTTGCACATAAAAGGTAATATATAATCTGCATTTTTATTGATGATCTTTCTTGTCCAATCCATCCGTTTGAGGATCTGTTCAGAGCCCTGGGGAAAAAAAGGTCTCTGCTGAGGAGAAAACCAAAGCCAGAGTCAAAGCTGTGTTCTCAAAGCCAAAGTTATAATGAACTCCACATGTTTGAAGTCAGACATGCACACATCTCCTCAAAGACTACTAAACTCAATGAATATAAAATGGCACTGTATAAATGCAGTCAAGTGATAAAGTATTCAGCAATAGGTAGTTATTGTTCATTGATCATCACACCATTTTTTAGTAGATTTATTTTTGGGCTCCCCTCCAAGTAAACTGCATCAAAGTTTAATGGCAGCCCATTGATGCCAGATTCATGACCCGGCATCTTATGTGCATCTGCGCTGTGCAGCCTTATGAACTGTAGAATTCCCACTGGAATATTGGGAATTCTGTAAGATAAAATATTACAGTATGCCTTAAACACACCTATTGACAGTTTCCGTGTTGCATATTGAAATTTTTAGGACTTCATGATACCAGAAATTTAGTTGTTGATACCAGCGCTTGTGCCCAATTCAATACCACGGTAAAAAACAGTAATAAAATTGAGCCATTGTTATTTTTTTCTTTGCCACCTGAAATGAAAACTCCTCCAGGCTTCTAGGTTTGCAGACTGGCTTTTGCAAATTTATTATTAATCCCAGATGGTCTGCCTCAAATGCAAAGTACTTCATACACGACTCACTGTTTCTCTTTTCACTGAGTCAAGGTAGAGCTGTTGCTGCAGCTGCACTTGTTGCCATCTTCAGCGTGTTGTTGTTGTTATTCTCTGCTCTGGTGGGCGTTCCTCTCCTTCCTTTATCATTTAATAGCAGACTAGAACCCTTGTAGGTGTTTGCTGTCCCCGTCAGGTTCAGAAGAATTTCATCTCCGGTGCTGCAGGGTTTATTTATTAATTTTACAATTTAATTGCACTTGGGACAAATGATTTCTTTGTTGACATTTGAGGAGGCTCGTGGCAGTCTAAAGTGCCTTCCTAAGGGAGGCAATTTAAATTGTAGGTGCAGTGGATGGGACGGATCACTTGTTGTGTCACAAGCTTTCTTGTTGGTATTCAGTAAATGCTTGTCAGTTTGTTGTAGCTTTGTTTTCCCTATGATTTTTTCTGGCTGTATTAACCACTCTTGGCAGTTTATCTTTACATTTGACATTCAAGTGTCTGATTGTTGTACACCATTTCAAGAATATTCTGGCTCGAAGTCATCAAGCTTCCTGAGTAGGTATAACCTACACTCCAGACTTATTGACATAAGTCTGGAGTGTAGTGTGTACTGGATGTGACCATTTCTTTCATTTTACTTATGGTTATCTCAAGGGCACTCAACCTGCACTTATATACACTGAAATCTTGGAGTCTCCACTGGTGAACACCAAATATAGGTGAATGACTGTCACTTTGAGGTGTGCCTGGTGGCACAACCAGGTGCTACTGTGTCTTGCAACAATGGTAGAAAGTAGGTGGATGAGCATCAGTGCCATTCCTCCTCCTTTATCCCACTGTCTGGATAGAATTATTTGTCTAGGAAGGTGAGGAGCAAGCCAGATTCAACATATCAAGGCCAGATACCGGTCAGTGAGGTGGGGAGCGTGACTGGAAGATGGAGGTAGACCTAGACCAAAGGGTCTGCTTCCAAGCTAAGGGCATTTTCACCCCTGTAGTTCAGATTATTTGTTCCAGACCAAAAGTTAAAAAAGAGGTATTGTTGCATTTTAGTCCTGGTCTGGTTTGTGTTCACATTGACTTTTTACAAATGAACCAAAAGGAGAAACATGCAGTTTTACAGACTGACGGTTAACTTGTTGATTGGACAGTTGTGGTGATTATCATCCTGCATCATCGGTGCTCACATGGGAAAATCTAATTCCTATGACTAAGCAATATTTAGCAAATTGCTGCTTGTTATGAATAAGGACTGACAGATAGAAACAGGATGAAAAGGAGGCATCTTATAGCCTACAGGACACTGTGTACCTGTGAACACCTCGCTGACCTCCTGTGGCTCGTATGTGTGTGAAGTCCACAAAGAGACAGCACGCTGCTGCACTGCGTCAGCCAGCCCTGCTGTATATTTATGTGGGCTATACATGTCTTATCAATGATCAATGATATGATCATCTCTCTAACAGATTTCACTATCAGCTTATGGATTTATTAGCAGTTTAGCTTTTGAAAACATGTTAAAATCACGTCTGCTATCATAAAATTCTGTGGTTGGTTCATTTGCTTTCACACCACAAATGAACCGCACCAGTTTGTTTGGAAATGCACCGAGACCCACCTTTTCAGGCAGACTCGATCCAGTTCTTTGGTCCGCACCAGGGTTCGATTGACAGCTTTCACACCAGCCCAAACAAATCGCACTAAACGGACCACAGTCCATTTAAACCAGAACAAACTGGGCAGGTGTGAAAACACCTTAAAATTGCATCAACCACCCTCAGAGCAGACACTGGGCTATAGACGGCCTCCCTCCACCTCATTTACTGCTGATACTGTAAACTACTACCACTACAGTAAAATACTAATGACACAAACACACAAAAAAACAGAACAAGCCTTATGTCATTATGCATGGAATAACAATGATCAGGATGTTTAGTTTATTCTCACTTTGAGAACACATGTTATTGTGAGTTTAAACCTATAGACAGTAGATTCAGCAGGAATGTGCAGATGTGTTTTATTTGCTGGTAGTTGTGCATGAACATACTGCACTGTGCAATCGCAATATTTATTAATTGGTTGATTTATTAGCCCTGCTTGTGGCATAGCTCTAGGGATGGCAATGTTGGCTAGTCAGACAGTCCAACACTTTAGTCCAGTGAGAAATCTGAAACTATCAATTATTTGCAATGAAATTTGGTACAGTTTAAACCTACTGTAGAATACAATTTGTTAAGTGTTCACATGCATGAAAACTGAGCACTTTTTATAGCTCTTTTTCGGGCACAGTTGTACAAGAGAAAGAATAGGCTTGTGAACCTACAACCTCAAGAGTAAGAGACACTTTTTAAAGTCTTCTATGGGAAGCTTTATGTGATATTCATGCCATTTAAAAATGAACTACACAGGAGGCACTCTGAGTTGTTTTTGACCGCTGACTTGAAACTGCATATATACATACAGTTTAGACAGAAATAATTGTATTTGGGGGTGCAGACAGAGGTTTTCTAGGGAAGTGGATTGAGGTCCTTTACATCTCTATCAGCAAAGTCAGAGCAGGCAAGAAAACAAAGTGAGGCCTGGGTGAAAGGATTAAGGGAAGATGAGGGCCCAGAGCAAAGTGCTGCTGCCGGTCTGATAAGTTTGCTGAGGAGGCTGATTCACATTGGAATTTGGCAGACATCAAACCATTATTGCTTGCAGAGGACATGAGCAACAGTAAGTAGACAATTCATTTTTCCTTTAAGTGTATCTAGAAACCTGTAGCAGCACAAACTGTGGTTTTTGTTTGTTTGCTACAACTCATCAGCCACAGCCACTTGATTTATATGGCTTACTAAGCTTATTTAGCTAGCTATCTAAAATTAGATTATGTGGCGCGCAGCTGAGTAAATTAACCCTGATAGAGAGGCTTGAGTCTCATTGCAAACCTGAACCAGCAGCAGCTCTTTAACTAAGGTCCTCGGTGTGTTTTGTTTTGTTACCTGGTGGCAAACAGATATTAATCCTCACCCAAAAACATCTCCTTGTCAGTGTGTTTTAATTAGTGCAAGCAGTAATTCATAAGTGCTTTATGTGGACAGAATTACAATGATGTTTATTCACCAACACAACAGTGATGATCAGTTAAGATCGATTGTGTATATTTATATTGTCTTTGTTCATATATATTTTAACATGTATTGTAGAAACAAGTGCCATTTATCAGTTAACAGTAATAAGCAACAACAGATTATGATTTCTTTGTTTATTTACTCATTTATTTGGCTCCACCAAAACAAATAGTTCTGCCACTGGAGTGTTGCTAAGCTGCACAACCATTTTCCTGCACACAAATGGTAGCTTGCTAGCTTGATGGTTAAGTCTGCATGCTACCACAGTAGAGCTCCCCAGCTTAGTTCTCCCGAGACTTTATTCAGCTTGGACTTCTTAAGAGACCGAACGCCCATCCTGGTGCGCACCAAATAACACGACCAAGACTGCATAAAAAATGTGGGTCTCAGTCCGCTAGCAAACAGATTTGTTTGTGGTCTGAAAGCAAACGAACAAAACGCAGGATTTGACTATGGCAGGTGTGTTATTTTAGCAGATTTAATAAGTTAAACAACTAATAAATCCATCTGCTGATTGTGAAAAGTGTTCATGGAACGATCTTATAATTTAGATGTTTAAGCAATATAATAATAGACTACAGTGTGTGACAGTGATGCCACAGTTATAAGCCTTGGCCGGCAACATTGTCGCTGAACGCTGAGAAAAGGTGAGGCCAGCTCAACTTTGATTTTTTAAGCATGTCATGTCCGACCCATAGCAAGTGTACAGTAGGACTTCAGTTTCTGGTTTCATGTCGCCAGCTTCCATTGAAAATGACCTGTAGCTTAATGCTATGTCACTGATAGTCATATTTGTCTAGTCATAATTGGTTAGTCATAATTGTAATGTTAATGTAGGCCAAGGGTCATTAGAACAACTGTAAAATGGGGTGATGCATGTAGTTAAAAGTCCCAGTGATGCTGTATGCTTTAACTGTTGTATAATTGCATATAGAAGCAGCTATCAGTATTCAAATTTTCATTAGTAACAGGTAAATGCAATGTTTTTTTTTATCAATGTCCACAGGATTGGACTTGTATTTCTGTTTCTCCTCCTGTGACATGCAGGGAATCCTCAGAATTTGCTGATACTACCTGGATATCTGACATGAAAATTCACAGCGTGACTATACAACAAACAATGGTGGATCCAGATTGCTTTAAAATAGTTGTTCAAGCTTGTTTTGGATACACTTTGGCTGTCTTTAAAAGGTTATCTTTAAGTTAAAGCTACAAGGAATTTTAATGTTTTGTTGGTTTTAGAAGCCCTTCTAGATAAAAGCAGTGGTGTCTCCACCACAATAACCACAAAATATGACAGCAGAAATAGAATTATCCAAATAAAAATCTCCTCCTGCTTCTTTTTAACTGGCTCAAGTACTCCTCACTGTAATTCTGCCTGGGAAAATATAAACACAGGCTGGCTTCATGTGATTTCAAGGAGAATCTGATCCAGTAGCAGGCATTAAGAACAATTATACAGATTGCAGATCTTCTTGCGGATGGTCTTGTTTGCTTATGTAGCTCATATAGAGGCATCAGTATTAAATTGAAACTTAATTTACCTTTTATAGCCACAGCTCACACTAATCATAAATGGTAGGAGTTTATGCTTTAACTACATTACATGTCTTTTAACCAGTAGGGGACAGAGAGACTTCAAAACAAGTGCACAGAAAAAGCCCTGAGCGATGTGGGCATCCCATTCCAGTAATGTTTCTGGCCACCTGACAAATGTAAACACAATTGTCGCCGGTTTTAAATGACCAGTGTGTAGGATTTTTCGGCAGCAGGTAGCTCGCAGATTGCAAATACCTCGTCTCACCCTCCCCTTCCAAGTGTGTTGGAGATCCGACATAAAAGGCTATATCTAGAGCCAGTGTTTGGTTTGTTCGTTCTGGGCTACTATAGACACATGGTGGTGCAAAATTGAAGATACAAAGGGTTCATTCTGGAATAACAAAAACACATCAAATCTTATTTTATATTCCATTTCTGACATATTCTGCCAATACATCCCTGTAAATCTTACGCACTGGATCTGTAATGGTGAGTCTGTGTAATATTACCTTACTACCACTGGGTTTAGGGTGATGATTTTAAAAATGTGAAAGTATAACCATGGTGTGAAAGCGTTTACCTCCAGCATTGGCTCCATTTTTCAATAGACTTTCAATTGGTTTCTGGCATGTAGATGCTGCATGAGGATAACTGACCCGAATGAACCCAATTCTCTCTTCAAATGCACTCATCAAGGTTTTTCTGAAAAAAAAATAATGGTCTCAGCGGTTGATTTCGCTTACGCTACTTTATTTGACGTTTAAGGGTGGCATTTGTGGAAAACAGTTGATGTTGAAAAGATGTTCAAACATAATAGGAGGCTTGTTTGTAAGTGGATAGGCTTGACTGACATGAGTGTTGGTCAGTCGCTCAGATGTGGCTGTTGCTCATGCACTCAACTCACAAAAGAAAATGCATATTGCTTTGTTGTCAGTGAGCTGTTTGATATTCACCAGGAAAAGTTTTCTGGCTTCGAGTGCTTCAAGTGTGTTTGTTTTTTTTTAATCTTGAGGCCTTTATTGTACAAAATGCATAATTGTTTTCTTGGTGAAGACTAAAATCACAAAGGATCCTACACAAGGAGTTTTTGAGCAGTTATGAAACAGTCTCAGTTTAATACTGATGCTTTTATATGACCTACATAAGCAGAGGACAACAACAACAAGAAGATTTGCTATTTCTATATTGTTATTCTTAAGGCCTATCACTGGGTCAGATTCTCCTTGAAATTATGATGAAATATCTTTATGATCTGCAGCCCAGAAGAGCCTGTGTTTACATTTTTCCAGGGAAAGTTACAGAGAGTAGAGCGTTAGCCAGTTAAAAAGAAGCAGGGAGAGATTTTTATTATTATTATAACTTGTGTGTGCGTGATCAACAGAGCTAGAGCTTGTCTGCAGCTAGTCTGGAAAACCACTGCACCGATCAGCTCAAATTCTTTAGTGCACATTAATGACTGTATGCTGAAGGACCTCTGTGATTCACAGTTTTTTGAAGAACCTTTTTTACGGCTCCACTCGGGTGACATCTGTGGCCTCAGGCTTCGGGCCTCATGCAAGAACGGCTCGTATGAACAGATTTGTTCTTAAGTGGTTTAAGAGAACTTGTGGCATTCACCAGTTTTTTTCCTATTTTAAATTTAAATCTTCTTCCAAATTATAATATAATTGTAAATTTACATATAAAGCCTATCATCATTCATTCAATGATCTATTATTACCTGCGGTCAGGTGCATTGGCTGTATATCTGCATGTACAGGTTTATGAAGTCTCTGTCCAGACACATCCTCACTTATTTTGTCCTCTGTCTTCATGATGAAAACTTCTCCTTAAAACCTTCCTCTTGCTGCAGTCATCGATCGTCCCTTACTGTGGCTATGGCGAGCCGTTTTAACGTCATTTTCATATCCAGACATTTCTTCTTTATTTCAGTGACAGTCCGACCCTCCAGTAACACGGCACTAACAGCACTCGCTTTGCCCTATTCTTTGCTTTAACAGGTCTTTTAATTCCACTGCTGATGCTGTTAAAATGACAGATTTCCTTCATGGATCTCTGAAAGCACGTGCATTTAAATAAGAACAGGTTAATAATTTGCACTTTTTTTGCATTTGCATTGCATTTGCATTTGTTGAGTCTGCGTGGCGTGTTCGAAGAAGGCTTTCATATGAAAAAAAACTAAGAGAAATTTAAGAGAAGAATACAAAAATGTTCTTGGATGAGGCCCATTATGTTTTCAGGTCATCCTATTCTTGTGAACACAACATCTCAAGAATGCCGTGTGGTAATTTCTTAAATTTTGCTACGAATGATCACTGGAACTGATTAGATTTTAGAGATCAACAGTCAAAGTCACCGTGGCCTCATGCCTGTCCCGTTCTCGTGAACACTTTGGATTGTGGGTAAAACAAGACATTTGGGGATGTCACCTCTGGCTTCGGAAATCACTGATGTGTATTTTTTTCCCCATTTTCTGACATTCAATGGACCAAACAACTGAGTCTCAAAGATGAACTTATTAAATTTTTGGTGGTCAGAGGTCACAGTGACCTCACTAAACACATTTTTGGCTACAACTCAAGAATTCATACATACCTGGTAGTTGTGGTGGCTTTGCAGTAGGTGCTTCATCATCTTTTGCCTCTACTGAGTGATTTATTTTACTTTCTTGAGATGATTTTATATGTGATGTTTTTTATTTTGTTGTTATGGCGTTGGAGACACAGGCGCCTCCAAAATCAACACAGAATGAAAGTTCCAAGTAGCTGCTTTAATTTGTCTTCAGGGGTGGATTATAAAAAGTCGATTATACTGAACCCACTCATTAAAGTGATAATTTACTATATTCGAGAGCCATTATTGGACTCTAATGTACCCTGGTGATTCAGTGGGTTGAGGAACATACAGTACCATGTACCTGCTATGTTCCTGTTTCAGTTCCATCTTTTTTATCACTCTTCTTATCTGCGCTTCGCATATTTTCTGTCCCTCTCTTGTTAGAACGATCTAATGAAGGCGAAAAACCAAAAAAGAACAGAATGTCAGAAAGGAGTGCTGTAAGAATGTCAGAATGCAAAGCTGTCTTTTAAATGTCGACCCTGAGAGACATTAGTGAGCTGTGTTTTTTTTTTTTTTTGGTGTGGATGTGTGACTGTGAGCTGAGAGGCTGACACACATAAGCTCACAGTACTTGCGTCTGAACGTCAATAATATTAATATATATTGCCATTTGGCCTGTCACAAGGCTTTTACTGAAGCTAAAAATCATAAACACATTTACACTTTAATCAATATCATAAAAAATATGGTGCAGCAATGAGTGTTCCTTTTCTCCTGAGACATGGGTGCCAAACACATTAATAGAACTTGAACATAATTTATGGGTTGAGGGGCGCCACTACAGCATTTGAACGGTTATACATCCCTCAATTGATTGAAAAGGCTGGGGAAAATATTGTCTGCAGTGCTTATAATGAGACGCCCTGCACAGCAACTGATAATGTGTTCCAAAAAAGACCGCTAATGGCTGTGGTGATGAAGGAGACGAGGATCAAAAAACAGTGATGTGATTTCTTGTCTGTGCAGGCAACACGCTGCGTGTATGTAGCATTTAAAGTTTTATGAACAAACATAAGTTAAAACACGCTTTCCGAGGGAGTTCAAACAGAAATGCAAACAGGGAGTAAAAATGAGGAAAGGTATCTCGGAGCTTCTGTCATGGAGGGCTCAAGAATCTGTTACAACTAGAGCTTATAACAAGGGATTATCCACATGGGTTCTACAACCTCTACAGATAGAAGTGGATGAGAAAATTCATAGTGCCAATTCATATTTTTGGGGCCAAGAGACACCAATATGCTCTTAGAGGAACTTAGCTTGCTGGTGGCTTAGGTATACTAAACGAGAATATTGCAATCAGACTCAGAAACAGATTTATTTACAAGTTTTCACATACACATTCACATGATTTTGCCTTGTTATGTTGGTGCACACAATAAACAAAGTGCGAGAAAATATAAATGAAGATGAAAGCAAGTACTGCAAATCAAGAAGCATAAATAGAAATTAACATAAGACCTAAATGCTTAAGCGTACGCACTATTTGGAACTTTTTCAGCACTTTACTTTGCTGTCGGAGAGCCCTTTACAACGGGGGAACTGAAGCCGTTGCCTCTTCAGCGCCACCAGACTCCCTGGACAAAAACATCGTCCGTTTTGCCTCACAGAAATCGTGAGTTGCTGGTCTACGCCTGCCTTGATCTGTTGGTTTGTTTGTGTTACTGTGCGAGTCTGGCGTTTTAACTCCTTAATTCAGATGCAAAGTAACGTTACTTGCCGCAGATCGAGGCAGCGGTAGACCCGAAAAAAAATGACTGTCATGACTTTTCAAAGGAGTGTTGTGGCTGTGAAGAGAGCACAGACGGCAGCTTCATTTCCCTGTCGGAAAGGGCTGTCTGACAGCAAAGTAAGGCGGCGAAAATGTTAGTGTACACAACCGATGTTGATTCCTGCAAGGTAAAATTACTGTTTGTGTCAAAAAATGGCTTCAGTTCTCTGTTGGTGAGTTGGCTCAGCCTCAGAGAGCAGAGCGAGCAGCAGCGGGAGCAGAAAAGTTTCGTCGCACCCACTCAGCAACTGAAGTGGACTTTTCATGATTGGTTTGTGGACTTATTTGCATATTTTTTTGAAATAAACATCCAAGCACAAGCAATTCACACCCAATACAGGAAAGTGAACAAAACTTAGATCAAAACTGATTTGCAATACTTTCCAGGTGCTTACTATTATGTACACAAGGCCCTATATCACATGGTTGGAAGGCCATTGTGGAATTGAGGCTTAAGTGATAAAAAGGATGAAATTGTGAAACAGTTTCTTTTAACAGGAGACCTTCAGTGGCCTACGTGACTTCTGGAGAGAACAGGTTTATATAAATGTGTCATTCATTTAGGATGACGTGACAGTTACGTGTACTGAGGTTTGTCCTGTAGAACAAACTGCTTCATCTGTGTCTGTTCTCTTTCTCCTAGACCAAAATTAGGGAAAAGCCTAAATATGTTATCCTTTTCTTAGTGTAAGTGTAGATGCTTAATATGTTTTCCTTGATAAATTGTTGTCAGTGTGACCTGGAATCTGGAAAATGCAGGGATATAAAGCAACTTTGAACATACCCTGTTGAGTTTTCTTATGGACAAAGATGTTTACATACAGTTATTCATTAAAATGCCTGGTTTATATGGCTGAGGTCTGTTGAATCTCTTTCTCTTTTATTCCTGCCTTTGGTGCCTCATTACTGCATATCTGCCATATTGCCATGTTCCCTTCACCTGTTGATCAAACCACTGGCAGGACTGTCTGTCTTGTCGCCGACATTTGTTTTGTGTGCCACCTTAAATTATCAGTGTGTAGGATTTAATACCTGATGCTCTTGTGCTGACATTCATTTAACCACAATTTATTAGTTGCTTCCCTGATCATTGTTAATGATTGATGAAAACAAAATTGTGGGATGTGAACGGGAAGTTTTTCACCTTCTGATATGTGGCATACCAAAAAACTGTTATGTCATTAATACACTAATGATGACATCATGAATATTATATTCAATTTGTTCCTCTCTGCAATAGATCCTTGTAAATCTTACACACGGGGCTTTTAATATGTATTTTTCATTTAATATGACAGAAAAGAAAATGCCTGTATATGTATTGTATTACACTTGATTTGTTTTTCTTTTATTTGTTTAATTTTATTTTGGTATTCTAAATCTTCCACATTGGACTGATGCACTATTTTGAATGATATTTAGCTTTTGGTTTGGTCACTTTTGGCTTTAGGAAATTATGACTGTTGTTTTTCACTGTTTTCTGACCAAATGATTAGCTGAGAAAATAAACAGATTAATTGATAATAATAATAGTGACACCCCTAAAAATGAATTAACAAGGCCTACATGACAAGATAAAGTGTAATAATGAATACTTCACAATAATTTGTATATATTATATTCCATTTCTGCCTGTTCCCTTGTAATGTTTTTTTCCCAGTGTTGTGCAGGTCTGGAGGAGGAGCAGGAAGTAGGAGGAGCTCGGCCTGAGAGAGTTGGATTGACTTCAGGTGTGAGTCCTTTTCCACTACCTGCAGAAGAACCTTCAGATCTCCACTGACAACAACTGTTTGAGTGAGAATGTGAGTTTCTTTGTTCTCAATATGTTTATGTTTGCAATATCCTGACATCTGAGTCATTAATGTTAAGTTAGAATGATTGTTCATTGTGTTATTTGTTATTTTACAGGGTAGGCAGATATTTGCCCCCTGTGTATTAATTTATTGTTTGATCATAATACATGATGCATAATTTATGTTCAGACATAAAACCAGCATCGACTGGTGTCGGCTTCCTCTGCCCTGCCACCTGTATGTCTACAGTAAACCACAGGTGAACTGGACTCTTCCAGTGTCTCATTGTCTCTGACTGTACAACCATGGTGTCACTGACATACTGTTCTGAATAGTAAATATTTTACACAGTGGAGACAAAATTTTAGGTAAGGATCTGCATAATACTTTCACCAATGACAAAGTGTAGTCAAATATATTTGTTTTATACTTCAAAGGCATTTTATTTACATCATTTTGTATGTAGTTTCTATCACTGTAATCAGCTTTTATAAAACATACAAATACATATGAATATCCCACCTTATCTGTGGGGAAACAAGCCCCATATTCCTGCTACGTTGTTTACATGGATAATGAAAATGAATATCCCTGTTTACACGCAGCCACACATACGCCGACTATGGAAGAGCGTAGAAGGGAGGAAGCTGTTGGGAGTTTTTTTCCTTGTCTGTGTCAAAATGTGACTTTTTTTTCAAAGTTTTCCATTGATGGTGAACTCAAACAGATCCTCCCGCTTTCATTTGTTCAACCAAAAACCTCTTCATATCCATGTCTTTCATGGGATTTAAATGTAGGTGTATTTCTCCTTCGGAGCAGAAATGCGGCCTTTTCTTTAACGCGTGCGTCTCTGCCTCAGCCTCAGCCTTGCAAACTTTTGGCTGGTTGGTTTGTTTACATCACGCAGAGCTGACCATAAGCAGTGTTGGCCAGTAACGTATTACTTATGTGATGAAAATTCCCATTTCTTATGCAATCCTTATGTAAAACCTTATGCTTTGTTCAAGAACAGCCTACGCCTCCGTGTCTCCATTATAAGTGCCTGAAGACAAGACAGAAAGGAAGGCGTGATATACATGTGTTCATCACAGGATAACATAAGAACATAGAACAAGCCAGAATAGCTATACTGTTTTCTAACTGACCTGTACCATCATGTGATAACAATATTCAACTCACCCTTTCCTGACCTTGCAGTTATCAGTGTGTATAAAACACTGCCAGTCTCTGTTCTGGGCTCATTCCACCCAGCTCATTCTTTGACTGTGAGTCCTTAAACCTTATAGAAGGACAAGTTTCTGACTTTATTGTGTTTTGTGTATTATTCAACAGAAGTTGACAACACACTTATTAATACATTAATTTAATATTATTACTTTTCCCACTAACGAGTAGTGCGAGGGATGACAATTTCAAAAACAGTAATTATATGACATTTACTAATCTGAGTAACTCTGAGTTACTTTTTGACCTCGGTTGGCTTTCTTATGACATGCGTGCGACAGGTCAGAGCAGGTCACATCAGCTGCTAACCAAAAAAACAAAAGGTAGGGTGGAGGATGAAGGAGCGAGGCAAACTTTCTACAGGTGTACATATTATTTTTATTCTGAGTTGTAAAGCCACCTCAAGAGAAAGAATATGTGGTGATGGAATCTAATTTGTTATGTTGTAATATAATGAGTAATGCATCAAATTACTTTTAGTACCAATAGTATTATTTTTTAAAGGAGTAAAAAGTAACTTATTACACTTCCTGAGTAACTTGCCCAACACTGACCATAATCAGGTCAGAGGATGTGTGTTGTAAACTGCAGTAAAAACCCCACATGTGCTGTATACATGTACAAAGATGCTCCTGAAACTTGAATAGTAACTTAATCAAAAAAATACTCCATTTGGAATAAAGCCTGATTAGGAATATCCAAACAGAACACGCTGTTTAAATGACATCCTCCTCAACTGCCCGAAGGTTATAATGTAAAGAAAACTAATTATTTTTGCTTCTGATGTATAAAAATTGTCGACTGATCAGTAAAAATATTATAGTGCCTCTTTGTTCTGTGTTTTTCAGAGCGACTACCTGTGCATCGTAGCTCCTACACTCTTTCTTTTTGTGGTAAAGGTGTCCGTGGTCAGCTGGCCCTTATCCACAGCGTGGACAACTCGCTACAGCGCCATCCCCTGAGCCTACATATCATGTGAGTCTTCTTTGTCTTCATATTCCATTCCTGATGTGCCTGTTGTTGAACTTTGCTGGATGACAGGTAATAAATATTAATATAAATGCATAATGGCATGAATATTGGAATATATAATGCACAGTATTTGGTTTTGGCTGCCAGGGAATAATCTGATTTTGACAGCGCTGAATACTTGAGGAACTGTTTTTCTTTTTTCCTAAACAGCTATTCCTCAGCTTTTTATACATCATTCCTCAGAAAATCATAGACTGAGATCTGAGAACTTATTTTTGTGTGTTAAGTGGACAATTAGACTCCAACACTGTGAGCTTCACAGTGTCATTTTTATGTTATGGTGTTGCTGGTGCTCAATTTCTTCTGCAAATGAGTTTAGCAGAATCCCTCATTAATCATCAGATGGGGAATCTTGGCAGTGTTAGCGCTGCACAAAAGAATATTTTTGTTGGGTTTTTCTTTTTTTTTTTTTGTATACTTCTTGGTTTTTTCAATTTCAAATAAGCCTGCAGCATATTTTGACAGTGCTCTGTTTTGAGCGAGTACAGTGGTGGAAGCACTGGGATGGTGGCAGCAGAGGGAGCTTGTTAAAAGAACAACTCTGGCTTTTATGAGAAATGAGTATGCAGACGACTGGAGGCATGCTGTGCAACGATCTACAGGCGGTGTGCGGTGCCTGCACCAAAATGCACTTGCCTGGTGCCAGAGTGGTGGTTTGGGCATGAAGGATGTCCACGGACACAGCGAGGGTCCTTTTTTTTCATGCCACACGGTGTTATTTTCACTGAAAGGTGTTTGACAAGATGACCACAGTCATTTATTTGCGTGCGTATTTGTTGTCTGAAGCTAAAACATGGCTTGAAAAATTCCGAAATTATTTGTGACTTACACAAAACACCAGGCATCCTTCTGTGTGCCTGGTGGTAAAGGGACAGTTCACCCACAAATCAAAAATACATAAATTTTCTCTTTCCAGTAGTGCTATTTATCCTTCTAGATTTATTTTGATGTGAGTTACAGAGTTTTGTAGATACAATCATAAATATTGATCCCTAGGGGGGCAATTGTTCCCATTCAAGAACAGAAGTATGTATAAGCAGATAAAAAATAAAAGAACAGAACAAGAACTCTGAGTATATAAACAACAATATAAGCAACAATGGTTCACATATACAGAGTTAAATAACAACAATGCTGAAGACAAGTGTGTTAGGATGCAAAAGTATTATAAATAAGTACAGATTGGATTAAAATGTACATTATAAATAAATAAATGCAGTAATGGTGCCTTAGATATCAGCTAGGGTTGGGTGATGTCTACTATATTGGCATATGGTGGTGATATTATTACTCAGTCTTCACCTCCACACCACATGACCAGAACTTAATTGTGTTTAAAAAGACAATACACACAGCATAGAGAGACGTAGGGCAGTGAACAGCAGCAACAGCTTCTTTTTATTTTGTCGTCCACATGTCAAAAAAACAAAAATTAGGCAACAACTCTGTGGCATCTGTGAGGGGACACGCTACCTCAAATACAGAAGGCCTTTATTTCATGATGTTACAGTAGCAGACGGCGCAGTGGTCAATGACTGTCAGCCATTGTGATGGATGATCGGCCCAACCCTAATATCGGCCGCAGAGATGTCTGCCTTCGCTCAGATATAATGGAACTGGATGGTACTCTGCTTGTGATGCTCAAAGCCCCCCCAAAAAAATACATTTGAAAAACTCAATAGCAGTGTTTCTTTACGGAAATTGTCACCTAGTTACCCAGGATAATCCTCAGACCTTGTTGTGAGCAGTTTCATAACAACACCTGCCAAGCACATCTCTGTGCAGACAGAAGCATGTGGCTACTCATGAATGATCCAGCTGGTGAGCGTAGTCTAGTACAAAGAAAATCACTCCTACATTTAACTGCTCTCAATCATATCTGTGGATTATCTTGAGGAACAGGGTCATGGTTTCTGCTGCTGAGTTTTTCCAAGTATGTTGTATTGTTGTATTGTTTGTTTGGCTCACTACGAGCAAAGGCAGACACCTCCAAAACTTGGCAACTCACATCAGAACAATCTATGCTACCATTTGTCATGACTTCCTCTGTGCTCACAGCAGGTTTATTTCTCTCAAACTTTGGTCATGAATTTGTTAAAATCTGTTAGTGAGCACTTCTTCTTTGCCAACATAATCCATCCACCTGACAGATGTGGCACACAGAGATGCTGATTAAACAGCAGGATTATTGCACAGGTGTTCCTCGGATTGGCTGTTTTACATGAACCGCCCTACTCTCTGCCTCTGCCCCCGATTGGTTACCACTGGTTTACCCTGATATTCTTACCCTAAACTATCAGAGTAGGGCAGGTAGTGATTTTGCCCCCCTGAAAAAGTAATGTGGTATCTTAAGCCCTCTGTGAAATAGCCATAGTTCAGTGCCTAATCGTCTTGAGAGATAAAAATGCACATTTCAGTGTCCTTTTATTATGACCAGTCTAAATAACACCTGTGCGATAATCCAGCTGTTTAATCTGCGTCTCTGTATGTCACACCTGTCAGGTGGACGGATTATCTTTGCAAAGAACTACTTGGATTTTAACAGATTTGTGAACAAAATTTGAGAGAAACAAACATTTTATGTGCACAAAAGTCTTAGATTTTTTTCATTCCAACTCATGAAAACTGGGAGCAAAGCGAGTGCTGTTTTTATTTTGGTTGAGTGTAGATGGATAAACAGCACTTACAGGCCGGGAAAAATATGTATTTTTTTATTTTGAGGTGAACTGTGAACCCTTTAAAAAAAAAGTGTTAACTAGTTTTCTATTTTTGAAAAGGTAGGGGAAAAGCAAAAGATTTTCTGTGACTCCTGATTCACATTGCATCAGTTTTTATTGATTGAAGCAAAGGCAGTTAGTCACCGTTACAGATCGGTTGAAATGCACAGCATGTTCATTCCTGATACACACCGAGACCTTGATTCCAGTGAAGTCAGACTTGAATAGGAAAGCTTTTGAACCTGAGGACCATGATCTGTCAGCTGCTCACTCAGGAGCTGTCCCACAGTGCTTTGCAGCGTACCTCCAGGTGCTTCCGGATCACAGGCGTTCAATCTCCTCCAACCCTGAATCTGCCCTCGCCATCAAATTTCATCGAATTTGAAGCGGGCCGGTGTGAAAGGCAAATGATTACAATCTGCTCTCCTGATTGAACTCCGCTGACCTTTCTGCAACAAATGTCTCTTTAAAAAGCACCAGCGAATGTCAGACGATGCCTTTTTCTTCCACTGGAAGGGCTGAAGGGTCCAGTCCACACTGCTTCATCTGGACGGCGATGTCGAACAGGTAGTCGTAGCATTCACACCTACAAAACGCAGCAGTAATTTGAGTGTTGGAGGAGAAAAACACACTGTAAAGAATTCAAAGGGAGAGTTCAGATTATCAGAAGTGGGGTTGTATGTGGTTCTTATTGATAGTCTATCAATATCTACAGCAGATTTGGAGCAGCAGAGAGGAGCACCCAGAGACGTATCATACATAGACACTACATTGACTGCTCGGCTTGTTGCTGCATTGTGTCAACATCACCGCCATAGTGGAAAAGTCAAAACTAACCTGTGAGCAAATACATGTAACTTGGGGAGCTGTGTTTTTTTTTCTGGATCAAAAAAACACTATTTTACTGTTTATTTCTCGTCCGATCTTGTTGAGTGATATTATATTCAAAGGTTTATGATCTACGTGGAGTAAATTAGAAAAAAAATTTTTTTTTTTTTTTTAACTTGATTGGGATCATAACCCCTTGAATATAACATCACTAACTGAGACTGGTAGAGAAATAAACATTATAAAGCTTTTTATCCAGAAAAAGCACCACATTTGCATGTATTTGTTCATCTTGAACTAACAAAAATGGTGGCAACATTGACCTACAGTCCATACAATCTAAAGGTCAATACAGCATCTGTCTATATGTGTGTGTGTGATCTACTCTATTAAGAATATTTTCACTGCTTTACCTCGCCATCAGACAGCTTTATCAATTGGGAAAACCAACGCTAGCAACATACTAGTGTATGTGACTCCAGTGAACCTGACCCAACTTTTTTAAAACACTGAAGTCACAAAATGACACAAACAAGCTAACCAATCGAGGCAGTGATAGAGGCGTTCTTTCAGGTAAAAATACAGTTTTTACTTAAGGAGTCTGGTTGCTTTGGAGAGAACAATGTATGGCTTAAATGACTGTTACCTGTCTGACGGCAAGGTAGTGGCAAAACTATTCTAACAGCAGGGCATCACTGTATCATATTGTGATAAGGTGTGAGTATTGTCTTCTGGTTTTAAAGGCTGCATTACAGTAAAGTGATGTAATTTTCTGAACTAATCAGACTGTCCTATTATTGGTCTTCACTCGTAGTTATTATGTCCATATTACTGATGATTATTTTTCAGAAAATCTAACTGTGTTAATATTATGTGAAAGCACCAATAGTTATCCCTGCAACATCGTCAATATCGATTTTTTTTCGACAAACATGTTGTAACACCTTAAGCTCCTTCCAACCTTTGGAGTACACAACATGTTTTCAGTCATGACCTTCATGATCAATACTCATCTATTGATCAATATTAAGCTTTTTTCCAGCTATGCCACCCAGGCCTAATATAGTGTACACTTAAAGGAGAGGTCTGTAATGTATTTACTGTAATAAATCATAAAATGACCACTCACTTCAACCATAATCTTTTTCAAATACAGTCTATGGTTCCAATTTTCTATTTGGACTGCAGTACTCAACTATAACTATTGGTGCTTTCACATAATATTCACAATCCATGCACAATTGTTAGATTGCTCCTTTAAATTGATTTTTTCTAAAATACATTTTGCTGCTGACCTCATTACTTAGCTCCAATGCTGGTACTCCTCTCTGCTTCTCCAAACTGGGCACATGCATCCATCTGCTGTAGTAAATCCACTGACTATCGATAATTACCTCATACAACACCACTTCAAATAATCCGAACTATCCCAGAGGTTATGCTGGGAGGTAAATACTCACATGGTCTTGGCTTTTTCCCACGACTCGCCCCAGACGTAGACACCATGTCGACGGACGAGGACCGCACATGAATCCGGGTATTCCTCCATGGCCCGAGCCATCCGGTCTTTCAGGTCCCTCTCCTCTGGTGTATTTTCAATAATAGGCACGACCAGGGTGTCATCATACCTGGGTATGTGCAGGGTACAAAATGACAAATTACCCTTCAGTCTGTTCACTTTTTCAGGCACTAAATGTTGCCATCAGTGTTCTGACAGATAGAAACATGCCTGTTGTTTACGTCTGACACCTCCATCTGCTGTACAGTCTCTTTGACTGTGAGACAATCACATCAAAGTAATACAATGAGAGGGAATCAGGCACAGTACTGAGACTGGGTAAATAAATACTTTATCGAGAACAAATAGCAAACATTTCCTGATTCCAGCAACTCAAATGAGAGGATTTGCTGTTTTTCTCTGTTGTTTATCATCACTAGTTGAATATTTTGGCGTTTTGGATTGTTGGTTGAACAAAACAAACAATTTGAAGTTGTCACCTCAGACCTTTTTCACCATTTTCTTGACATTTATAGGCTAAATGATTAATCAAAACACTGAACAATGAAAATAATGATTTGTTACTGCCATAATCCAGCAGGATCCTGACTGTCTTCTTCCCAGCTCTAACCAAAGAGGAACCATCTAAACCTCTGCCAGCAATTCCCCCTTTTTTCTGCTGCCTGGACGGGTAACAAGCAACCTGTCAAATCTGTGAACTGTTAAAATATTATTCCTATCTGAATTTCCAATCAGTGGTACATTGTGAGGTCCATCCTCTAAATGAAATGAGGACATTTTAAATTATGAAATGTGTTATTTCACATAGTATCCAATTATATGCATGAAATAAGACATAACAGATCTCTGAAGGCAATCTGAAGTAAAAATAAATAAATAAATAAATAAAAAATGAAATGCCAAACAACAGTGCCTGTTTTGTACAGAACATGTTTTGGCGTATTTCAGCCTGTGATCTGCATCTGGGTTATTGAGAAAATTAAGGCAAGACGGGACACATTCATGTACAAAGAGACCACGGCCAAGAAAGAGCTGTTTGTTTCTCCATGTGTTTTTTACATACAGATGCCTGCAGACTGTGATGAATTGTTCTCTTTGTCTGCTTGATTTGATGTTCCGTGGTTGTGCTTTTCTCAGCCCCGATGAAGGACATGAACTTTACATGCTGGTTTCCACAGCAAAGCTGGCAGCTGCCACAGGCACCGCTGGAAATTTCTACTTTCAGATTGATGGCAAGTGAACTTGTGCCAAAACTGCACCTTGACTAATTATAATTGGTAGGCAAGTTTTATTTTACTAGATCTTAGAACATAAGCATCGCATTAGTTTGGGACACTGATGAGCGAATCATACTGAAATATTGTTAGTGACATTCCCTTCCCCTGCACTTCAGTTTGTACTCTCAGGCCTGAAAACTCCAATAGGATGAGCAACGTAACAATTCTGAGCTTTAAAATTAAATAACACATCAGCCGAAAATGAACATTTCTGCCACTGTGACAGGCCGGTAAGATGACACTTTAATAATGTGCACGCGGCGAGCATGTCTGCGGTGTGAAGGTTTTTTGAAGTGTCCGAAAGGGACAGCAGAGCAGCTATTTGCAATGACTGTTCAGTGTTGGTCACGTGAGGAGGAGCCACATCTCATTCCTTCAATGCTACAAATTTAACTGTCCACCTTGAGAGCGGCCATCCCAATCATTACGATGAATTTGCGAAGAACAAATAGAAACGCACCAGCAAAAAAACGCAGAGTGAGAGGTAATTTTCTTATTTTGTCCTGTCAGTATCCACATTTTGAAAAACATTGTTTTGTGTTTGCATCTGGCAGTTAACCATCACAATAAGAGTTGGCATAATAATCAAGGATAGACGCTGTCAGCATATCAGATATCAGCAAAAATCCAGTATTGTGTATCTCTAATTCTGAGAATAGGTCTAAACTTCCTTTGTGACAAACTGCCTGCAGGTGCTGGGCCACATAACACTAAAATAGTTAAAATACAACTATTACACTTTTTTTTTTACACTGGACACAGATTTTTTTGGCAAATGATGTTAAGTATACTAGGAACAGTCCAGATCCAGATATGTAGTACTGGCACTGGTCCGATTCTGGCCAGAATCACTGAATCGAATATCAGAGGAAAAAAGACAAAGTACTATACGATTTGATCCATTAATCAAAACTTAAGTGGCGTGCTGATGAGACATTTATTTTAATTCTGAATGTTTTTAATGGTGCCAACCAATCAGATATACTGCTAAAAGCTGTCTGTGTGAAAAAGTTTTAATAAACGCACCAGTATGACAAAACTGAATCATGTTGTGGGTTATTTATTTCTTCTTCCTTCATGGAAGTAGAATATCTGTTTCACAGTTTGAGCATCATGTTTTTTAGATGGGTCGAGCACAGTGCATCCATACAAATATATTATTAAGAGCTTAGTTGTTTAATAGAGGAAAAAAGGCAGGATTGGATTATATCTGTCTGATACAGATTTCGATAGTATAACCTTGACTATCTGCCAA
This sequence comes from Lutjanus erythropterus, assembly GCF_056507025.1. Classification (NCBI taxonomy): domain Eukaryota; kingdom Metazoa; phylum Chordata; class Actinopteri; order Lutjaniformes; family Lutjanidae; genus Lutjanus; species Lutjanus erythropterus. Next base: position 8,048,314 of record NC_139317.1, on the reverse strand, counting down.
TACAAGTGGTATCAAGTCATCCTTAGTTTATACATAAAAAATAGTCTTAAATTTACTCAAAGCACAAGAATTTAATTTGAATGCCTCTGTTATCTCGCTGGTCTCTTGGTTAAATTGTAATTGGACACGACAGTTATCGTCAGTTTGCCTTGTTTATCATTTTTAACTGACAATATATGTATGTCCTCAGAGGAGCAAATGTATATCTTTACAATTGGTGTTTAGTTTTATTGCAAAATTGGTCTTATATTTGATTAAACAGCAGCATTAAAAAGTCTCACGTTTCACTTGCTGGTACACGTGGACAAAACGAGCTTGTAAGTTGTTTGGATTTGATATTTGGTTCACTTGAGTTCTCTGGCTCTGCCCTAACACGAGGAAATAGGCAAGACTCTGAGGTGTATTATGTAATTATGCTGTTGCATTTTTTAAATTTGAGGTTTAGTAACCCTTGGAGCTCACTTTGGTTACCTTAGTGACGCTCAGTTAAACGGTTTCATTACAAACACGAGGCTGAGCAGTGTCTCTGCCCAGGTGGAGCGCACACAATCTTTTGGCTCATCCATATTTGCCAATCGAAGCAGTGATTTTGCAGCTATGATCTCTACTACAAGTGCCAAGATACTTTCCTGACCAAGACTTTCCAAAAGTCCACTTGAGTGAGAAATGAAAACGCTTGGGAAACTCTTTGGACTTCACTAATCCTTGCTGCTTGATTACATACCGATAGTTGGTGCCTGAGGTGCCCTTACGAATCCCCTTGATCATCTCCTGGTGTGTTATCCTGAACTCTTTGCCAGGATACAGCAGTGTTGCCATGACAGCAGCCTTGGAGTGGGTGTGTATAACTGCCTGTGCCCCTGTATTTTAGCAAAGGAAAAGCAGATTTAGATTGAGTGTCGTCTGCTGGTATCGTCTTTTTCAAATTCTAATTCTAAAAAGGAAGAGAAAAGCATGTGAGACATCAAGGTAGACTATGCTTTGAAATTCTTTGGTCCAATTTAAATTGTGTTTGTAATGAGTTCCAGTTTAAGAGGCTTCATTATCAGTGAAGGATGCAAACTGAAAAAACCTTTGACCTGCCAGTCCAGGATGAAGGAGATGAGTAATTGATAAAAGGATGATCCTTTTGGGTAAGGCATTTCATTAAAATGTTGACCTTTCATTATAATGCCTTTATTCAACAACAGTATCTCATGAATGTAACCTTGACTGCAGTTTTCTGGGATTTTGTCTAAAAGCAGAATTTCAACAAACCACAGCCTCCACATGAAAGACCTTTATTTTGTAGAAAACAATCTGACACTTCTCTGCCTTTATTTCAGAGTAAACCTATCTGCAACCTTTAGGTATATTACACATTAAGTTTATAAAATAAGATGTGTTTAAAATGTAGCTGTTCAAAGAAAGATGATCAGATAAACTCTTTGGGATCTATGGAGGCTTACTGCATTTACTTGATCTTATGGGATAATATTCATGTTTAAAAAAATCATCTATGTTTTTCTGAATTCATGAGATAAATTAGTTAATAGCATCGATCTTTCCACTACTGTGGGCGAGGAAGAAAGTGAGCACTCCGACCGCTTCAGCCCCTTGGAGAGCGGGCTATGGTGGGCGAGGTTCCTGGAGGGCAGGATAAGAAGTCTTGGGCGAAGGCTCGGGGGTTGAGAGCCCCGCCAGGACCCGCCGGAGCATGCTGAAGGCTGGTTATAGGCTTAGCAACAGGCTCCAGGGGGGGTGAGAGCTGGCTCTGGGTACAGAGAGCCTGCTGAAGGTCTCTCAGAAATTCAGACACACACTGCCTTTTTTTTTCATGAGTAATTATCTCATGAATTCAGAAAAACAGAGCCTTTTTTCCCATGAAAATGTCCCGTAAATTCAGACAATCGGTGCACTTTTTTTTTTTTATGAAAAATTAGCTCAGAAATCAGAAAAATAATTAGTAATGATTATCTTTGCATTAACAGTTATAAATTCAGAAAAACAGCCAAGTGAGTTTTTTCATGAAAGAAAAAATCTATCTTTGAAAAACTGTGAAGGCATTTTGTACATGAAATTTACATGAAAAATCTCATATTCTACTGACGAATTGTGTTTCACCTTTAGTGAACATAATCAAAACATCAAAGTTTTTCTGTTTCATTCAGCCTTTCAAATGAGACACGTCTATTGTCAAAATAAAAAGTATTTCCTCTGTTTTGTTTTGTTTTTTCTTCTGTTCCCTCCAACTAATCCCCATGAATTCAGCACGACCTTGCAATTTTGTCCAAACACCTCAACCTTTCCCCAAATCTGACCAGTTATTGTAGCTTTCTTGCAGGTTTCACCAATCAGAGCAGTTCCTCATGCAACTGTCATACATTTATGTCTTAATGAACCAATTCAGTTTTATTATTTATTATTTTTTGTATTTATTTATTTTTTCATTTTGCACTTGTACTGGTATACACATTTATAGTATAAAGTTTTGCACTTGCTGTTTTACTGAGTTTGAGCTAAAAAAAAATTCAACTTGTGTGTGAAACAACCTGCAGTTGGACTTCCTTATGTACAAATAAAGCATATATTTTTAAATAAGTTTTGTAATCCTGAGCCTTTTTGATTAAGGTTGATAAGAAAACTCCAGTGTGTGTTTTTTTAAATTCTCACTGGAACAAGTCGCCTTTCATTTTTAAGTAACTGATAATTGTTAATTTAATAATTGATAATTGTTTTTTAAGAAAAACAACTCTCTGATTCCACTGTCTTAAATGTGAGTATTTTCTGGTTTCTTTTGTCCTCTATGACAATAAACTGAATGTATTTGGTTTGTTGGCAAAACAAGATATTTAAGAACATTACCTCAGGCTTTGAGAAATTTACAACTAATCGATAAATCGTGAAAATAATCGACAGATTAATCAGTAATGATTAACAATAATCATTAGTTGCCCTAAATAATAATAATAATAATAATCAAACTTCTTTTTTTTGCAATTTTCACTTGCAGAAAATGCCTAAAAACATTACAAGCTGCTGTGAAATCAGCATTTTAGGCCACAACAATCTTTGTGCTTTAGTCCACCACGGATTTGACTCTGACACAGACAAAAGTGTATCACTGATTTAATTAAAAGGTTAACTGATGGTGCGTGTGTATGAATGTGTTAGAGTGACTCACCTCTCATTGTGTAGGCATTCATAAAAAGCGGCGTACACTGGCTCTTCTTTAACTTCTTCCAGGCAGGTGGACAGCTGATGTCCCTCTCCTCCACGTCACACACAAACATGTCTTCTGGCTGAAAGGCACAAACGTTGGAAAGGTGTGATTTAACACAATACTCCTCATCCAAATCACAACTCTGATTGTTTGTACTGAGCAGAACAATATTTCACTGTGATTAGAATCTCCCCCACCTGTATTCTCTCTTTCTGGACGCCGGACGGTGCGATGAAGATCTGCTCTCTATGAATTACACAAAAACAGCATACAGTAGTGTGCATTAATATCAAGGAGAAGCAAGAGGACAGTGAAGTAGTTCTTGAAATAGCCATCCCAGGAGTTAGTTCGTCACATTATAATGGAGCATCGTGGCCTTCTGTGGCATACAAATAACTGAACTCTCCTCAGGTTATTTTGTTCTTAACTCAAAGATAATGTTATAGTGTTACTCACTGAGTTAAAACATTATGGCTACAACAAAATGTTAAAGAAAAACTCGCTGAAGCTTTTCTCGCCATCCATAAAGAGCCCAATCCCGAGGGCAGTTATTAAAAGTAATTCTTTGTACTTGTGCAACAGTTTCCCATAGACGTTTTGCAGTCATTGCTAAAGTCATCACCTGTTTAATCTAAAAATCTCTTTGTGTCTCGGTCTCCATTGTTCTGTTTACTTGCAACAGACTTTGTACTGCAAACTTGCAAATGTAAATAATGTGTCAGTGACTTCCTCATGTGTCATTTCCCAAACCAAGAAATTAATCATTGTCTGAAAATCTAACATTCTACAGCCTTGACCAAAAGATTAAATGAAATAAAAAAAGAGAGATAAAAAGGAAAGAAAGCAACTTTTTTTCATGTTAAACACACCGCCTCAGCTGATCCCCCCTTAAAATTCTTTGCAATGATCATATTTTTGCTTAAATGTCGAGAGCCTGAACGTTTCCCCCATAGAATGTAGAGGATGAATCCGTTGTACGCTTCTTTATCTAACAACAAACACAGCAGATAAAGGAGTAGCCTATTGATTTTTTTTTTTGTGTGTGTGCAAGGTTTGGCGAGACCGCCTCAGGCTTCTGAGTCATTTCTGAGTCAAACCAAAGCTACTGTGAGAAACAGGCTTCAAAACTTAAAATTCAGACCTGCTCTCACAGAAAATAAAAATACACTCATTAGAATTTTTGTGTAGGACTGTGTGGTCGTCTGACAACCGTAGTGTCTATTCAGATTGCTTTGTTCGTGAATAGAACAGCTCTCAGATCCCTGAGCTGAACAATTAAAGCACCAATTTATCAACAGCCACATTATGGATAAATCTGAACAGCTCTCATTTAGATGACGATGTAGACTAGATTGGGCTGCAGATTGGGGACTTCAAATTTATCCTGTTTCTTTTTTTTTTAACTTGATATAAAAAAAGACACCCTGACAACTAGAAAACAGTCATTACTCTGTCAAAAACACAGCCATTTTGAGGAATAATACTGTGCACAGCCGAAGTAGTGCTTATTTTCTATCTGAATCTAAAGGTATAATAATTTAACAGGATGAAAGGAAATTCTCCGGTGGATCATTTTAGAGCTACAATGTGTTTCCATCTAAATGAAATACCAGCATACATGGAGCAGTGGCAGTCAGTAAATCTTATTTGGTTTCATCTGAGGTTTCATCAACCTCCCTCGTTGGCTTAAATAAATGTCTGCCATTCCCAATTTCAAAACAGGGATTTGCTAATGGGTGGTTGCTTTCTTTGTAGCTGCCATCCAAAACAACACAGTTCAAAGATGTTTGTAATAAGCTGTCAAAGCCTTCAGTTTGAATTCTGTTCCATTATTGCAAAACCGTGGCCTTCTGTTCACCCCGGATTTGCACACAATGTCAAAACGGATGTAAGTGACCTCACATGAGCCTCCCTGGCCTCAATCTCCGCAACAAAATTACGCTTTTGGCATTGATTGTCAAAGATATGCAAACAGAAAAGTTAAATGAAGGCTCCTCAGTGTTTTTCAGGCCACGGACTGCTTAGATGATAGACAGAACAGCATCCCCTTAAGACATATTTTGCATTGAATATTTTAGGGTCTTGTTCGTGAAATTACAAAATAATCCATTGTGGTTCACAAGAGTCTGCACACTTGGGATAAAAATACAGCTAATTGGCCAATATGTTTCAATAATATGTAGCTAACTAATCTGCCACTGTGGATTGGTGGTGCAGAATGATTTAGAAGGTCAGCTGGCTATGAACAGCAATTATTTTTTGATCCTCTTTGAGCCGTGAATTACACATATTACATATATATTTGTCAATTTAAGACACATTTTTATGAGGCAAGAAGGCTATTTTTTCCAAAGTAAGGTCCCCTCTTGGTCCACCGGGCTGGGCGTGACTTCACCTCTCTATGAAATGGTTTGTATTTTCTTATGAATAGATTTATTTTGTTAATAATACGTTGGATTCATGCTGATGTGTATTTTCAAACATGTTTTAGGGCTATTCCACTAAATCTGTGCCCTTTGCCTGTTGTAACTTTGAAAAATTAAACTTCATTCTTCTTTCTCCTTTTTTTTTTACTGTCTCTAATATCATTTTCATACCAAAGTAAGTGTATAAATGCACATGAGTAACCCATTAAAAACAAGCAACTGACCCTTTTCCGAATGCCAGCAGACCATGCTGCTTCATAATAAAAGCTTCTAAATAAAATAAAGTGGGGACTTTTTATTGCGAAGAATTTGTAGCAAGTAAAATGTTTATACACGGTTCAGTCGCTTGACTAAAGACAAGCAGTTCTTCAGTAAATATACACCTCCAAGCGGCTGCAAACTCTGCTGTGCTGAGCTGCAGCACAGAGTCAAAGCGAGTCAAGCGGCACATGTGGATGAAAAAGAAGCAAACAGCGCGACGAGCCTTCATTGCCTCAGCTGAAAAGGGGTGAAAATAATGTGTCCACCCTGGTGTTGTGTTTATATCACTGCTGATCAGAGCTAGAGGCAATAAATGCCAGGAAGTGAATGCAGATTGTACTCTTTCCCACTGAAGAAAAATGCCAGATGTTAGCAGGCAGACATGTTTACCTATTCAAAATGTATAATGATCAATCTCAGGTAATTTTATTTACTTTTTTATTATGAATGGAATGTCCTGTGGATGGAAAAGGCACTAACTCTGTGGGATGGCCCATCTTCAAAAACTTATCAAACAATAATTGGTGCCCCCTCTGCAGTAACTAACTCATGGATCCCCTGTTAAAGATCCTCACGTTAAATGAAGGTGAATGAGTGACTTCATTTTTAGCAGCCTTAAAATTGGGTTAGATCACAGTTAAAGGTCCAGAGTGTAAGATTTACAGGGATGTATTGGCCGAATATGGCTGAATCTAGATGACACTGTATAATATTCATTCACGCTTGAGGCAAGCCGTATTCATTTGGTTGCAATCTACAACCTCACAGCTAGGTGCCACTAAATCCTACAGACTGCTCCTTTATGTGATTGAGCATAAAAAATGAACCATTTCTGATCTTTCACAATATTCTGCAAGGAATGAATGAACGTACGAACCCTCGTCTCAGACTGATCCCTCCGCCCGTCCCTGTCACCCATCCCAGCTGGTAGAAGAGTCGGCATAACTCGGGGATGAGGACACGAGGATGCTCCTTCTCCTGAAACAAACACAAAAATGGTCACCCAAGTTATCACAGCTCAAGTTTAATACTCTTTATATAAATCAAAGTTGTGAATAAAAATCACTGAACTCATTAAATGTATAATCAACGTGCCTCAAATGTTTAAGAATTGAATACGTTCCTTTTGGTTACTTTTTCTGTACTATATTATTAATAATAAATATGTATTTATATGACAGAAACAATATTGTAATTTCATGTTATTCACAGTCAAAGTTACTAGGTTTTGTGATACTTGCTCTTATGTATATATATATATATATGTCTGAAACTGAGCTTTATTATATCCAGTGGTTCAGTAGTTCTATTTATTTTCTAAGTGTAGTTAAAAAAAAAACTAAAAAGAAAAACTCTTTCCAACTAACAGAGAGAGGAGCTAAGGAGACACAGACACACACAGACTGCCAACTGAAGCCCTTGTTTATATATACATATATATTTTTTTTATTTATTTATTTTTTTTACCAGATCAATACTAAAGACCTGAGATCCAGTACTGCCTCCTGCCTCTTCATCCATAACACCAAGAACACAACACAGAGCACCACAGGCGTGACACATTGGCTACATAAACTGCTGACGGGACAAAATGTTCAAAAGTATGGGCTCACTTTAGTAAAAAACAACTCATGAAACAATTTGACTTATTTCTGCCAAAAAAATCAAAAGAATCTTTTCACATCTTCTAACGTCATGTTTTTTGCACCAATTGTGGCAAGAAGTATTATTAAGAGTATCGATAAGCAGTATCAGTACCAATATCTCTATCAATAAAATCCTAAAGATACTCATCCCTAATCGGCACTGTGTCCCTTTAAAGGAAAAAGCAAACTGTTATTCAGTGCAAACAATGCATACATCTTCACTGCTGTTAAAGCAAGATTGTGAATTTAATCAAAAGAAAGTTAAAGGTGATATTTATTATGTTGAACTGGAGGTAAATTTATACTAAAACAGTAAAGATTACTTTCAAATATTACCAAAACAGCATCTCCAGACTAAACATCCCTCCTCATCTAAAGATTATTAGCTGGCAAAGAGACACGTTTAAAAGAGTAAACAATCTAGAGGATCTCATCAAACAATACAAGAGTACTTATAATTAACTTATGTCTTATTATGTGATATTGGTACAGATCACTATAATGAAATGATGCTGTAGAATGACAGAAGCGTTATGAAACCTTTTTACAGATGTTTAGAGCATCTGGAGGCTTTCCTGTAAGCCCATTTTGTTTTTGACTTGAGTACAATAGGTCAGAACCTGTGCATTAACTTAAATATGAACCATGTGTATCTTATATCTGTGTAGAAATCTTTTGTTTTATTCTTGTGAGTATGTACTGTGATGTACTGTGTGTAGTATTGTGTTTGGTTTGGACCCCAGGAAGAACTGCTGTTGCTCCGGCTGCAGCTAATGGGGATCCTAATAAATGAAATAAATGAATTGAAATGTTTCTTGCTGTCAACAGAAATGACATGACGAGATCAAAACCAACAATAAATTGATTCTACTAACAAATATTGCCTATTATGTCAAAGTCTGATTATTCCTCTGTGCCATGGAGCTTTATTGTTGTTCAAAATCTATTAAAAACACATCAGTGGTGACATGTTTCTTAATTACCATGAACACACACACACACTACACACAGTCTTCTTTCTGGCTCAATCCCACATGCACCACCCTCCTGCCTCAAACAAGGAGTTTTTAACTGATTATGAAACCGTCTCAATTAAATACTGATACTACAATTAAATACTTTTGCTTATGTAGGTCATATATAGTCTATGTGACCTACATAAACAAAAAAGACTGGTGTTTACAGTTTAAATGTATGATGGGATCCCCAGCCAGGATAAAAAATCTGTTTATTCTTAATGCCAAAAATAATGGCAAATATCCATTCATTTGGAAGTCGGTTATTTGCATCTGACCTGTATTTCATGCACACTGTGTTCATGATAACGTTGTTGTAATGTACTGCAAAGATCATAGGTTACACAGCTTATTTTTACACAATAAATGCAGCTTATTAAGTAGGGATTTGATGCTCTGATATAGCAAAAATCACAGGATATATCACAGGGAATATAGTCCAATACAATCCATTAGCCTAAACCATCATGTATATGCTTAACTAAACTTTCAGCGACAGGCCGTAAAGACAGATGTGTCACAGTAACACAGATGAGCAGCGAGTGTAACGTGAACGGCATCTAGAACGTGAGTGAGACCTGTCAGCAGCGCCGTCATCCTGCAAGCTATGTGAAGTTAGTTTAAGCTCAAGGACGAAAAGCACAAAACATCCAAGAGCAGTTTGTGCTTTTATGCAATTTATTTAAAGCTACAACAAGGAACTTTCATATTTTGTTGATTTTGGAGGCCAGTGCGGACAAAAGCAGTAGGGGTTCCACCGAAACAACCACAACATAAAACTAACTCAACAAAAATATCCTCCTGCTTCTTTTAAACTGCCTGATGTGCTTCTCACTGTAACTCACCCTGGAAAGATGTAAACAGGCTCTTTACATCTGATTTCAAGGAGACTCTGACCTGGTGGCAGGCATTAAGAATAACTATACAAAAATAGCCAATGTTCTTGCTGATGTTCCTGTTTGCCTGTGTAGGTCATACAGAGGTGTCAGTAATAAACTCAGACTTTCACAACCACTTAAAAACTCATTTTAGTAACTTTAAATTTCATTTTAAATTTCTGAATGGGGCTGACGAATCAAAAATGCTGCTCACAGTTCTCTGTGTGAAAAACTTTAAACAAAAGAAGCAGAAACATTTCAGAACTGATCACGCTGTGGGCTGTTTATTTCTTTGATCGTGGTAGTAGAATATTTGTTTGAGCATGTTTTTAGATGATACAAAGATAAAGATTAATACCTTGGCTGCTTAAGAGAGGGAACTAGACAGCATCTACAGATTTGTATCAACAGAGACTCAACGTTGTTGAATTCGTATTGGCATTGGACATGAAGAAGTGGTATTGAATCATCCCTGTTATCAAGTCATCCTCTCCTCCACTTTGTTTGAAGTCTTGAATACACTGAAGGAATAAAATATTGAACATGAATATAAATTGCAGACCGGCTGCTGCGCCACCTGACTGTGTCAATACACCATCCTGTGCACCTCGTCTGTTAGGTTTGTTTTTTGAGTGCATACCACCAGGTCAGCATCGTGGGGAAACACTGAGATCCATCAGCGAGAAGAGAGGCTATTTCTATATAATTATTCCAGTAATGCTACGTTTAGCTTTCATTTTCCCAGGCAAAGTAACATCAGCTGGTTAAAAAGAAGCAGGAGGAGATTTTATTTTAACACACTACTGTTTCTGTCCTCAGGGGCCTCCAAAATCAACAAATATGATCATTCTTTGTAATACTTTTAAATAGTCCAAATGTGTATTAATCCGCAACTCAAAATAGTTCCTAACAAAAGAAAACACTAGTAACACACCTGCATGAGTAAAAACTACAGCGCCACCTGTTTTAGAAACTTAATGAGCCTTAAAAAAAAAAAAAATTAAAGATTTGTTTTGAGTAGGAATCAGTGGGCTAAAGGCTGTGTGCCACAGACAGGGTGGGGAAGTCAGAAAGTATTTTAATATGCATTAACATATTGTTGGTTTTGGTCTTTCCTTGGAATTTGTTGGCAACAGGAAAATTAGAGATCCACTGATCCGTCTTTTTTCAGTTCTGATCCATTTCTAGAATTTGGATACCTCCCGACCGTGTACAGATATACATTGATGCTGAATATTTGAAAGGCTTTCAATACTCTTCAATACTGCAATACTGGCAAAACATTGTCAGTTGATGTAGGTGCACATCCAGTCAGAGTTTTCACAATCTGGAAAGCTTATTTAGTTTGTACACTGAAACTTGTACGACAGCGTAGGATTGTGTCTTGTGACGTTCACATGTGCAGCAGATAGTGCTGAGGGACGGCCCTCATCTCCCACGATGCATCGCTGAGAGTTTAGTGTTAGTTTAGTTTTTGCTACTTTTGTTAATGTTTGTAATGTGGCTGATCATAACATGGTGGTGTACGGCGGGTTATGCTGGTAGTTTTTGTTCCGGTTTACTGCACCATGAGGGAGGCGGTGGTACATTTCTTCAATCCAGCTGTATTTTCAAGGCAAATGTCAGACATGTTTCCCTTGTGTTATATGTTAATACATAGGCTGTATTTTATTTTGCGCTACTTAGCATAGGACCTACAAACAGAAAATGTGTGGCTGCGGAGCTTAGTTAGGATTGGTGACGTAAATCTGATATCTGATGAATGACTTAAGTATATACTGGTCCACTGTAGTTACGATGGATCAGATCAGTCCCCCAATTTTGAATAATGTTGTACAAGGACAGTGTTACAATAATGAAAACATCACATTCAATGCAACCAATGCTACTGCAGAATAAGTTAAATGCTTCGTAAAATCCCATAAACTATCCTTTGTTTTTTCTCACTTCGGCAGGCATCTGTCAAGTTCAGGTGTGGTTCAATCGCATCACTTCATACAAATGCAGATTCAGTGTCTGTCATGTTATGCTTGCCTGTTTCTCTGCGGCCTCTTGACCTGCATCTTGACAGCCGTTGCTGGTGCCACACAAAGATGACATCCCCTGTGAGAAAGAAACAATTTTAGAGGCAAATCGCCAAGCAAAAAGAAGACGTCTGGGAAATGTTGCATTAACGCTGATTTCAGTGTCATATGAGACAAGATTAGTGCTCTTAAGTCACAATGAAACAGCATTCTGTCAGCGTCTTCCTTCCTTATTTTGTTTGAAATCTGATAAGGCTGAGATAACACTGGGAAGAGTAAGAGACAACTGATTTATAGTTCTCACTAATTTCTTTTCTTCCGTCTCCTCCCACGCGTCAGTTCGGGAGAAGCCACAGTTTCCTCAGATGGAAGATAGACAGCACAGCTTCAAAAACTTAGATGCCTCTTTTGATTTAAATTTCTATTTACAGCAGTGGTTACACAATGGAAATCCCTTAAAGGTATAAATTATTTAAGGGGGTAAATGAAAATAAAAAAGTGCATATATTTGGAATTGCCTGTTAGCCTTAACAGATAGTTGAATGTGGAAAAAGGAGGTAAAAGGTTGTTTTTCATATTGTGAATATGGTGTTTAACAAGATAGGACAACTTAAAAGTGGAATATAATACACAATCAATCAATTATTAATCAACTGTTAAATTAATAGCAAACTATTTTGATAATCGATTAATCGGTTTAAGTAATCTTTGAGAGAAAAAGCTTCTTTAATGTAAATATTTCTTTACGTCTTTATGAAATTACACTGAATATTCTTGGGTTGTGGACAAAACAAGACATCTGAGGACATAATTTGTTGCATATACATCACTTTCATGTGTGCATTTACTCATACTTCAACAACAAAAAGAAAACATGCTATAAAAAGGCAAATATTTTCCTTTTTTTTGTCTTTAATAAGCATATTAATTGTTTTTCATTGTGACATGAATTTTTTTTTTGTCACATTCAAATCAAATCACAACACAGATTAAAAAAAATTAAAATGTATTTTGCATTTCAGTGGTGTCCAGCAGAGGAGCACAGCCCTGCCAATACTAAAGGCAAACAACTTTTTTTCTTTTTTAAAACTGAGACACATTGTCAGTGCCAAAAAAATCAATCAACTCAAACATGAGTGTATCTATCATCATTGACATGAGCTGATGGCAGCCATGACAGATCACATCAGTTTCCTGTGAGCTAACAGGCTGCAGAGACACTAGCATTGACTGTAGCTTAAGTTACATTTATGATTGACTGAATGTTTTTATCTGCAGTTGTCTCGTGTTATAAAATGAACCTTCTCACTTCTTCATTTGATTTGGATGTAGCCTGGAACATTCATATCACAGTGAAAAACAAGGCTGAAATCTTTTGGTCAGTTGATTGACTGGTTTGTCATTAAGCTCTTGTCCGTCCAGAGTCTCATTGGTCAGACAGTCGCCAGTGTTACTTTAAAAAGGAGATAAGCTTCTTATACAGATTATATATATACAGATTTGATGTATTTTACTTATCTTTTAAGATTTCTTGGGGGGGCTTTTAGCCTTTATTTTGATATCACAGCTGAAGATATGACAGGACAGAGAGGATGATACGCAGCAAATAAGCCACAGGTGGGAGTCAAAGCGGTGGCCGCTGCAGAGGACTAATAGCCTCAGTACACGAGGTGCACACTCTACCAACTGAGCTACAGGGGAGCTGGGATGTATTTTACTTTTGAGAGTCAGTCTATGTACTGAACATTTACTGGCTCCAAACCAACTGACATGATGTCAGAGAGTCAACACATCGGCCCCCAGTCTCAGAGGACAGGAGAACTGAGAGGACCGTTGGGCGCTGTTGCACTCGTGTTGTCATACTGGAGGAGAGTTAAGAGAAACTGTGTGAACTTTACGCCTCATCTGAAGCCAAATAAATAACGAGAGAAGCCGGTTTATGCTGCATCGCTGGCTGCATTAGCACTGAGCTTTGTTAACACACAGAAGCCGGTGTGACCCTCGTCACTGGTGTATGTATAATGTGTATGTGTTGTTGCATCAGCCAAGATTGTCTTTGGTTGACTGCAGCCCTAAAAATACAACACAATCAGCTATTAAAGACAAAAAGCTGAATATGATATGCATAGATGAAAAGGAACTGCATGTAACAATATGAATTTGTTTTTATTAAGGCATTTTAAATCTTCCATATTAACTGGCACGGTTTTTAAATATCTTTGTCTTATTGGAGTGTTGATATGCATGACTGGTGACTACTGGCATGACCAAAAAACCTAACTGAATACTTTTGGCTTCTGGAAACTATGACTGGCATTCGACGCTGTTTTTCTGACATTTTAAAGACCTAACAATTTATTGAGAAAACAATCTGCAGATGAACTGATCTGAACTGGTCATGACTTGTGCAGGATGTTTTACCACGTCTTGCTGTATACAAGTGAAGTCTGTTTCCTGCTCTGGAAACACTGTAGGCCTACATGTCAGCGCACATACTTAATTGAGCAATACTCTATCCATTCATTGTCCATAACCGCTTATACTGATGCGTCGCGGGGGCTGGTGCCTATCCCAGCTGACACTGGGCGAGAGGTGAGGTACACCCTGGAAAAGTCACCAGTTCATCGCTGGGCTGACATATAGAGACAGACAACCCTTCATGCTTATGCCGCATGTCTTTGGACTGTGGGAGGAAGCCGGAGTACCCAGAGAGAACCCACGCACACACAAGGAGAACATGATAACTCTGCAGAGAAAGGTCGCAGCCCAACCACAAGCTCCCCAGCAGCCCAGCCAGCTGGGGGATTCGAACTCAGATCCTCCTGGCTGTGAGGCGACAATGCTAACCACCGAGAACTGAGCAATACCGTGTCATCTAATCATGAGTATGCAAGGAAAGAAGGAGGACTAAATCAGGTCATTCCTGTTTCAAGTTCTACGCCTATCAGTGAAATCAGCTGTTCAAGTTTTGGTGCTGAGTTGGAATGAAAACTCAACCTCTCTAGAAAGTCATACTGGCTTCTGTTATTAGTCGCAAGATACTGTATTCAAATCCAGAAACATGTGACTTGCTGTAACTCTGTTACTTTTCACGTCCAAAACCATGATGATGTTTGTTTATTTTATGCTTTGCTGGATTAATGTCATATGGTACATGTAACAAAGTTCAGCAATGAGTGCATTATTTAAGGGTTAATCAATAAAACCTACAAGTGTTCGACATTTTTAATAAGGTTTACTGACAGGTAGGGTACCTAAAAAACAAATGGATGCACATATAACCTGTATAGCTTGTGTTACATCACATTATAACACAGATCAAACAATCAATTGGATAATTAATAAGCTGATTAATCTATTGTGAAAATAATTGTTAGTTGCAGCCCTCAAGATTAAAGAAAAAGAATAAGATTAACTGTATGATAATGTATATACAAGTCATGTATATCCTTCACTCCTGGTGACAAACTTTAAATTCCACATCAAAAATACAGATGTACTATTCACAGATCCAGATTATGGTTTAAAGAGCACTACTCTGATAAAAAGTTTGGGTTTTGACTATTTCAGATAGTGTACCATGTCTTTTTTTTTTCTACAACCGAAACCCCTTTCCTGTTGTAAAACTGTGTTGTAGCTGCTCTGGAAATACTGTACATGTCGGCGCACATAACACTCGGATGAGTAATCTTCTGTCATTAAAGGTATTCAAATTTTTATTGCAACAGAAGACTAAACCAGGTCACTTCATTTCACTGAGAGGCTCTCTATCTCTAGCTGCGTGCCTATCAGTGAAATCGGCTGCTGTTGTTTCGTTGCTGTGTTGGAATGAAAACTTAACTTACATAATAAACCTACATAGTTAAACTACCATCTGTGATTAGAAGTAAGATATTGCATTCAGTTTCACAAACAGGCAACCTGCTGCAATTCATTCGCTTTCAACTTTTAAAACTTTGTTGATGCCATTTGTTTTATCTTGTTCTTGTCTCGACTAATGCCGGATCACACGTGTAGCAAACACAATCTGTGCTTTGTTTCAGTTTCAGTGTTCAGGTTTAATCAAAAAAGCATCAACATTTCTCAACATGACTTACTGCCTTGTACCTCATGTATTAACTCACCTTTGCACTTATGGACATTAATGATGACAAACAGTTTTCACTATTTTCTGATATTCCACAGATTAAATGATTTATCAAGGAAATAACAGGCTGATAAATATGATAACAAAAATAATAGTCATTAAAAAGAATAGTATATGATATGAAATGGATTAGGGCTGGGTAATACATCAATATTATATTCATTATTGTGACATGAGACAAGATATCTTACATTTTGGATATCATTATATGGTACAAGTGGTTTCTTGTCCTGGTTTTAAAAGCTGAATTACAGTAATGAGGTGTAATTTCCTGAACTTACTGAACTTACTGGTTGTTCTATTATTTGCCTTTAGGCATTATATCCACAATGATGATGATGTATCAGAAATC
The DNA here is from genome assembly GCF_056507025.1 of Lutjanus erythropterus. NCBI lineage: Eukaryota > Metazoa > Chordata > Actinopteri > Lutjaniformes > Lutjanidae > Lutjanus > Lutjanus erythropterus. The sequence goes on along the minus strand of NC_139317.1, from coordinate 8,032,362 downwards.
TCATTGCTTTTAATATTTTGTGAAAGCAAACAGTCATTCCTACAATACTGCTGAATTTCTGGTGTCATTTTATAGAACATGCGTATTTTGACACACATACCGTATATCGTGCAGTAGCTGGAAAATACATTATACTGCTTAAAAAATATTAGTTAGGGTCGCAACTAAAGGTTATTTTCATTATCGATTTATCTCTCAATTATTTCTCGATTTATCATTTTGTTGTGTCTTCCATAAAATGTCAGAAAATGGTAGAAAATGATGCTCACAATTTCCCAAATCCTAAAATGACGTCCTTAAATGCCTTGTTTTGTCCACATGCCAAAGTTTTCCAGATTATGTGTCATAGAGGACTGAAATAACCATAAAATATTCACACCTGAAAAGCTGAAATCAGAGAACTTGGACACTGTTATTAAAAAATAAAGACTCAAAACAATTAATCAACTATCAAAATAGTAATTTAACATTTGATTAATAACTGATTGACTGATTGATAGAATTGTTACGGTTCTAATATTATTGACATAATAATAATAATATGAACTGTTCCTAATATGAACTGTAAGATAATATATATTTAAACTTTTGTCATTCAGTCCTGAATGAACATTTCACATGTATTTAAAGATGCGCAGGTTTGAGGAGTCCTGCTCTAACAAAGACCTTTTTCTTTATACTTTTTGATTTTGACTTGTTGATGTGTTTATGGTACCATAATTTTGTTTTATACAAATAAAACCTGTTTCCTGTTATACAACTCTGTTGTAGCTGCTCCATAAATACTATAAATCTCAGCGAGTGGCTCTCTGTTTAAAGTTGGTACTAGGCCCGGTTTGTACCTTCTGTTTTCAAAATAAGTTGTGCTCACCCACCAAAATAACATTAAATCGTACTTATCAACCAAATAGTCACCTTAAGCTTTAGGAAATAATTATGACAGAGATTTTTCACAATTTTCTGACATTTCTTAGATCAACTGATTTATCGAGAAAATAACAGGCAGGTTAATCAATCATTAAAATATTTAGGTTGGTTGCAGCTGCAAAATAAATGATTAATGAGAAACATGACAACATGAACCGTATGACTGTAAATTTAAAGTCACTTATCGTTCACTCATGGTGGGCAAACTTTTATTTTCATATCAAAAATACAAATTCTAAGTATTATCAACAAACTACGGGTTTGAAGAGCTCTGCACTAACAAAAAGATTCTTTTTACTTTTTGGTTTTGACTTGCTGAACGTGTGCACAGCACTATATCTGGTTAAATACAGGAATTATTAACTGAAGACGGTTTTCTGTTATACTTTGCTCTGTTGTAGCTGCTCTGGGAATATTGATCATCAATCTTGTGTCATTAAAGTTATGCCATTTTTAATTGCAATGAAAGACTAGATCAGGTCACTTCATTTCATGAAGCGGCTCCTTGTTTCAAGTTGCGTGCCTATCAGTGGAGTCATCTTTGATAATCTTGGTGGTGGGAATGAAAACGTCACCTCAAATAAACTCGCAGAGCACAACTGACATCTGATGAGACGCAAAATACCACGTCCATTTCATTCAACAGGTGCAATTTCCTTCTGGTGCTCAACATTGGTCTAAAATGACCTATAGCACACATCTGGGGAGAGTTTTTTTCAGAACACATTTCATTTTATTTCCTCACTTAATATCCTAAATATTCTTAAATATCTTGTTTTTGATTAACACAAAGCATGATTTTTATTTTACTTCCATACTTTTTGGCACACATGGGTCAAAAATGACCCATCTATGGAAGTGTGATTAAAAAAAAAGAAGAATATAAATCAACTATAATAATAACAATTAGGATAAAATAATTAGTTTAGCTGTGATTTAGAACAGCAGTTCTCAAGCTGGGGGTCTGTATTGTGAGATCATATCTGGGGGGCGCCAAATGGTTGCAGAAAATAAAGTAAAATACAAACTAATGTGGTAAGCAGGGCAGAGGGAGAGCCAGGAAGCAGCTCTCACTGACATCAGACCCTGAAAAACATTCAGAATCAATCACATCCCTCAAAAATGTGGATTTTAACAGTTTTCATGTCTGCAACAAAAACTTCTGTGGTATCTGAAAGCAAGATATTTGATTTGTCATGTGCAAAGACAAGTTAGTCGATAAGTACCTGAGATATTGTGGGATGAAATGATTTTATTGCAAAGATATAAAAGACAAAAAGAGTCTTGTTGGACCCATGTTGTGATCAAAGGGCCGTAATGTTATCGTTTGATCTTATTCCTTTGCAGACTTTAATGCCACATTGTTCACGGAGCAAACACAGACACTGGCAATGAGTTTTAACCAAACAAAGCTAAACACTTTTCACTGGCAGTGTATCTTACAACAAATGGAGCCAATTGACCTATAACCTGCAACGTTATAACTTATGTCACTGACTAAAGGAGAACATTTGTCTAAGTTGAGTTTTAAGTTACAGGCTCCTCACCTTACACTGAGTTCACGCTGCTCAACAAACTGTTCAGTTTGGTTTATTAAACGTGTTATTAATGTTATTGTTGTCTCGGTTTGTAGCATGGAGATGTTTAGCTGTTAACGCTAACTCATTGAAGAGTATTAAACAAGTTAAGTTCTGTGCAGTTGATGCTAACAGCTGATGCTAACCTACAGCAGCTAAACTAACTTTAAAAGTAGGTTCGTTCAGCTCGCAAACTCGTTTCTTGGCATGACAACGGTAGTTTAACCTCCACTTCTAAGACTAGTAAAACATACATAAATACTTACCGTATTTATGTTGTTAAAACAGTCTGTGGTTGAAATATACGATGTTCAAAACAGCTAGCGTTGCTACACGCCGTGCACGCACATCCGACGTCATCAACGTGCGACGCCCAAACAGGATCACGTTGTCCACCACAGCTGATTTTCTTGAGCACATATTCACACACTTAACGTTCACGTGTATACACACAACGGAACATCTGAAGTATGTAAATCGTTTAGTCAAGTGGCAGAAAGAGAACCATAAATACTCCCTGCATTAAAATAAAATAAAATAAAAAATAGCTGTCCGACAGAAGTATTAACAACAAAATATATTTAAGTATTAAAAGTAAAGCACTTTTATTCTATGCAGAATATTCCATGTGGTGTTACTATAGTATTCGATCATTATTATGCATTAACATGAAAAAGGGGCACTTATTGTATTTGGTTGAGGTGGAGCTTTTAGCAGCTTTATATTTCTGTGTATATTCTGTGAAGGTTTTTTGTTTGTGTGATCAATTATTTATCGATGAAAAAAACATGTAGATCATCAAGCACAAAGAAAAATCCCTTCTGGGAACAAAAGCTAAGCAGCAGGGATCAAAATAAAAAAATAAATTGCTGAATTAGAGAGAGAGAGAGAGAGAGAGAGAGAGAGAGAGAGAGAGAGAGAGAGAGAGGAAAAACAAATAAAGAAGAAAATATGGAGAAAAAAAGATTAAATTAATAAATTAATAGCCAAAGACCAGAGTGAAGACAATAAAAAAAAAGAGGAAAACAGAGGCCCAATGTGATGAAAATGCACAAATACACATACGACCAGAAAAAATGGAGATACTGGAGACGCATGTTACTATTAGAAAGGGCTGTGAGGAATGAAATTGATTAAAAGGCAAGATTTTGGGACTAGTTAAACCTGTGAATAATCTCAATAGACCAATTAGTCAGAGTGTGAACAGTAGCACCGTTGATTCTGGCAGTGAACCTCTCAAACAAACAGACATCTGAAAAAAGAGTGAACCAGGTGCTCTTCATTCTTAATTATAGTTTTCTTAGCTGCAGTTGAGGCAGCTAATATAATCCTTTTATCCTTAAATGGTAACAGGCTATTGGGATTGTAACAACAAAGAAGGATAAAAAGCTGGACAACTGGGAAGGTTTTTTTTTTTTTTTTAATCAGTGATACAACCAACAATCATATTTCTATAATCACAAAAATGTTTGATTCTGGAGCGAAACCAGAACATACTGTCTGTAAATAGCCTCCCCGAACTGATCCAGGACATTTAGTGCATAAATCATGTTAGCCAGTTTCAATCTAAATCTGCTCTCAGGCGTAAAATAAAATTTGTACATGAATTTATAGTGGATTAGTTGATGAACCATGTTTTTAGATGAAGAAAAAATAGACTGTAGAGCAATTCTAAACAAGGTTCAGACTCAAACGCTTTTTCCCAAGTTCTTGTCACAGCTACAAATTTAGTTTTAGCAATAATTAGTGCAACCAAAGGGTACTGAGGTAAAGGTGCATCCCAAAGTACTCCATATGTGTTGAGTGCTGTGTGGAGTTTAAGGTAAAAAGAAAAAAACACAAAAAGAGCCTGACAGAGAATAATAGTCCTTCACATCCTGGAGGGAGAGAAGGTCCTGGCAGTTAAAAACATCACCTGATACATGAATGTTTTGTTTAGACCCCTGTGGAAAAATGAAAGGTTTACTCCAAGTCAAAAGTGCATCATAATGATATGATATTTGCAATCAGAATAAATATGTTTTCCTATGCGCCTTACAGATAGTGTATTGAAAACCAAAATCTCAAGGCACACCTGTATTCATGCAAAATATCCTTTATAACAGTGTTTTCCAAACGGCTTTCTGGGGACTCGCTTTTTAAAAATGGCAAACCACTGGGACCCAATTCACAATAAGCCTTATCAATAAATCTGTGTTTAAATGAACATTTCTGACCATTTTTACTGCCATTTTGGCATCTGCACATTATATCATCTTGACGCATGTTAAAAAAAAATGCATGTTAAACTGATTTAGAAATGATAAATAAATGCATTTGGGCTGAGATAACAGGATATCTCATTGTTTTCATTCCCTTTCATAAAGAAAAATATGGGACATTAGAGCAGACTTCATGAATAAATAATAAATGTCCATAAATGAGACAAAATAAGTGTGTTTAGGTTGCATTTAATTAACAGGTTCTTGTTCTTTCTTCTCATCAGTAAAACATTATACACATTTGTAATGCTTTATAAAAGGTGTACAACAGTAAAAAAGCCTAAATTTACTAATTTCTTCCATTGACTTTCACTTATTTGGTGATCAAAATAAAATCTCCTGTGACACACCTGTAGGTAACGATCCAGTCTCTGGAAATGACCACATCATAATGTGTGTTATCACTCTTATCGCTTTGTCAACATTTATTTTACTTGCTAATGCCATATAAAATTTGATTAAAAAACTACTATATTATACTATAACTATAACATAATTCAAAAATTAATTTGTTACTTTAAGATTACTTAAAAAATATAACGCATCAATTAAGGCCTTTGATTTGTCACGGTCTAATAATTCCCATCAACAACTGGGGTCTGTTTTCATGGATTTTCAGTTGACTTTTTCTGGTATTCAATTTGCTTCTGCATTGGTAAATGAGTTTGTGCAAAGTACTGATATAGTGCTTAATAGTAATCCATTTTACTGGCTTATTGCTTATTCTGGCCATTAATTTATCTAAATAAACCTTTATCTTTGCAGCGCCTTTTAAATCCAGAGCTTCACAAAATAAAGATACAGTGAAATAAAACCACAATTTAAAGGCAACATCGTGCAATAAAGTGTAGAGAGAAAAACAACATATAAAAAGAACAGTGTTAAAATATTTAAATACATAACAATATGACACAATTGCAGCCTGTACAGGTGGGTTTTTAGAAGCTTTTTTAAACTGGGGCAGTGACTCAGCTGCTCTGATGCTGAGAGGAAGTTTGTTCCACAGTAAAATCATTATCTCCTTTTGTTTTAAGCCTGAACCTTTTAACAACATTTGATTCTCTGACATGAGGAGGCTTGGGGCAGAGTAAGGGGCGAGGAGTTCTGAGATGTAAAGTGGAGCCAGACCATGTGGGGACTTGAAAGTGATCAATAGGATCCGAAATTGAATTCTGCGCCGGATGGGGAGCCGATGTAGCTCTGCCGGGACTGGAGTGACGTGTTCCCATACGTCGAGGGTTTGTGTGAAGTCCTGCTGCTTCATTCTGAACCAGCCGTAAACGGGCAACTGCTGCATCATTTTGGCAAGTGAATGATGAGTTACAGCGGTCTAGGAAGGAGGACATGAGGGTGTGGATTAATTGTTCGAATCTTTTAACCTTTCTCTTCCCAGGAAGTATCTCCTCATTATTAAACATGTTCTATAGTCTCTGCCTGCATATCAGACAAATCTTTTTGATACCCTCCATGGTATCATCAGAGTTCAACATTGAAGCTGCCCTTTAATATGTTGTGCAAAATATTACAATGTCCAAATCAGTTATTAATACAGTTATTAATCAAAGTAACTCTGAGATACTGAGTTACTTTTTAAGCTAACTAACCTACGTTATGATGATGAGTACGTGTGGCGGGTGATGTCCGCTGCTGGTCCAAAAAGCTAAACAAAGGACGGAGGATGAGGGGGAGACATATTTTCTCCAGCTGGAAGTTTTGTCATTCTGTGGTGATGGAATCTAATCTGAAGGCCACAGTCAGAGAGGTCCATTTTGTTTCCACCACAGCCAACATCTGGACAGCAACAACAAATGCTCTCTCTGTGTGGATCAGCATTTCAGCTTTGGAACACAACAAGGCCACCAACAAAATATGAAATACCAAGTAATAAGTAAAGTTTTAATATTAGTTATTGAAGGAATTATAAATAAAAAAGTAACTTATTACACATCTTCACTTTCTGAGTAAATCGCCGAACACAGGCATATAGAATAAACATATATCCAGATAACAAACATAAATCACACAGGTCGAATTTTTATGCTGTACTGCATATTAACTCTTAGAAATCAGGATTCCACTTCCAGGTCCATTTGCATCTGAAGAACATTTTTTTGAGGAAAGGATTGTTGAAATCCTCAAAGAACTGTTTCATCAGGGGTTCTTTCTATCATAATATAAAAGGGTTCTCGACAGAAACCCTGGGTGAGCTCTAGATAAACCCTTTGGACTATAAGGACTATGGGTTCTAGATAAAAATGCATGGAATATAAAAAGGCTCTCGGTAGAACCCCCTGGGTGGGCTCTAGATAAAACCCAGGAACCCTGGGTTCTTGTCAGCACCCTTACAGGGTGGTAAGATTCTGGCTAGAACCCTCAGAGAGGCCCCTGGGCAGAACCATTATACCATAGAAGGGTTCTCTCTCTGCAGAACCTTTTAGCAAGGACTTTGAGTGACACCTTTCACGGATGTTTCTAGGCGTAACCATTTATGTCGGGTTCTAGGCTAAACGCTGAAAAGGTTCCAAGCAGCACAGCAGGAATAAACAAATTTAAATGTTAGAGACTCATAAATCTGATGCTGTTTATGCCTGGGGTCTTATGTACATGTATACACAAACACTGCATTCACAACCCATACATGCAAATGTGATTTTATTCAAAGAGGGTGATAAATTAGCGACCGTCATTTGAGAATTTGTGCATCCAGTCTGAACACGCTGTCTGTTGCCTTAAAGGATCTCTACCTGGAACAGGCTGCGACTGCTCCGTGCAGCCACTCCTCCTCACAGCTCCGTGTTTCCTGCTGAACAGACTCCCGGTCCTGTTGCACGTGGGAAGAAGGTAACAGCAAAGAGCCCTGAGAGCCTCTGTGAAAGTCCCTGTTTTGCCAAAACTTAATTCTGAGTCAACGAGGCTCTGAGTGAAGAGTCGAGTGTCATAAAATTCTCACACTTCACTGCTGGCACAAAGTAAAGTTGAGAAGTTGAGTCAGGTAAGTCATTAATATAACCAAGGTTGGGTAGTTATGGATTAAATTTACTCAGGATCATGTAACTATCACACCAGAGTACATTTGAAAATTATGTGATTAGATTATAGTTACATTGTAAATGATTAATTGATTACATGTTTAAAATATGGCAAGTTAAAAATTACATAAAAAAAAGATAACCAACAGAGCTGCAATGATTTGGTCAATTATTGGATTAATCGTCAGGTATTTTGATAATTGATTAAATGTTTTGAGTCATTTTCTAAGAAAAAAAATAAGCAAATTCTCTGATTTCAGTGTCACAAATGTGAATATTTTCTTTTTCTTTAGTTTTCTGTGACAGTAATGTGAATACAACACACATTTTATGGATACTTTAAGGTACTTCTGTTACCTTACTTCAAGGTAACATTTACATTTTAACAGTTTTCTATCACGTACATTTCAAATAAAGTACATTTAATTTAAAATAATAATTAATTAAAATAATTTAAGTAAAAGTTGTTCATCTGATTTTTTTTTTCTTCAGGGTCCTGCCTCTTTTTTAGTTTTGCACCATGATTCTATATTGTGTGAGTTTAGACGGCAAAAAAATGGGTAAAAATGGAAACATTACCTAGAGACAACATGGTACCATTTTGGGTTTGGTTGATATTGTTTGTTCATATTAGAACAACTAGAGTGCCATGAAATGTGATTTATTGTAAAAGAGAACAGAGTAAATGTCAGACTTTCATAAATAGCAGAACAGCAGGTATTAATAAAAAGTCAGTCTACAAAGAACATGACAAAAGTTTTAACAAACTAATAATCAATCATTTCAGAATGGCAAAGCTGAAAATGACACGCGGATCAAGCTTAGGAGCCTGGCAGCTGCTTTTGAACAACCAGGAAAAGAAAATTACAACTAAATCAACCAGGAAAAGAAACTCAGCCTGATAATTACAGTTCTACAGTTATTCAAACCTGAGGAAGGTCTTATATCAAGTTCCCTGTGGCATAAAAACATAACTGTCTCATTTTTTTTAACTGCACTATAAAAAGTATATTTTATTAGCAGTTAAAATGATTAAATGTTTTGAACGAGTCCCATTCAGATTTGCACTTCAGTGATGCCTTAACCTGCTATTCTCATTTCAGTAAAAGCATGTTAGTTAGGTTTCTTTTAGAATTGTACATCTGATGTGAAAGTGAAAGTAGCACGACAGTCACGTGTGTTCCAGATTTTTACACCTGCAGCTCAGTTGCCATTTTCTCTTGGTGACTCATGAAGAAAGTCAGTCTAATGCAAGACAAAATTATATTTTGTGATCAAATAATGTATTACATCACATAGTATTTTAGACATTATGGTCCACCTGAATCGGTTAAACTGTGTTGTTTAAGTTTTTGTAAACTCACTGGATGAAATCAGCTATCATGAAGTCAGGCTAATGTTAAGTCATGCTAACATTATTATATTTAACAAATAAAATAACGCACTAAGATGACTATAAAAAGCTACTTTTCCTGAGCCCATACTATTAAGGTGTTCTGGAAGATTATTACACGGCTTTGCTGAATACTTGATTCTGATTGGTCAGTTCCATTCTAAGGTGTGTTATTTCTGTATATCAGACTGTTGCTATGAAGAACGGGATGTTGCTATGAAGAGGAGACTGTCGCTATGGATGTAGTTCTGATCATTGACTCTGAAGGAGCAATAAAATAATTTTTAAATCCAATAAAATCATTTCTAAATTAACAATTGTGTCAAATTATTTTTTTTAAACAGTCATGTAATGAATGGGATAATGTTCAGTGAGCAGGCCATTATTGCACCAACCTGTGGGAGGTTATTTCACAATAATGACCTGCTCACTGTACATAATCCCTTACATATTTTACTTTTCGGTATAGCTAATAATTAAGTTGGAAAATCTGAAACTTTTAGTCTGCCTTAAATTTAAGTTGCATTAATGCAAAATGTTGATTTGAAAACAATTTTACTTAAAGAAATTGTGTTCATATAACTTGCTAACATGACTGGGAAAAAATCTTTTGTGTATTACTAATTGAAGTTTTTTTTTTTAAAGTTGGTACATCAATTTTCTTTTTTTCAGTGTAGGATTAATCATCAAAGCCAGACTATTTTTACAGCAACAATTGTACTATACAGTACAAGATTTTTATTTAATTGATATAATCCTGTTCATGTTTTGATCTGACAGGTAACACAGACTGCCCAGTAGGTTTATGAGCCGTTTTGCTGATTTTTATTGCAGGTCTATTTGCAACAAATTTGACATGTTACATCAGTTTAAATTGGCCCATCCCAGGTATCATACCTCCTTTAACCTGTGGGGCATAGTTTAATTTACAACTGAAAAGGAGCGGCTCATTTTAAACAAACTAATTGCCTGCCATGTTTTATTTTCATGTCTTGCCATGTCAGGTTCTGCCAGTGACGCCATCAGCTGCGATAAAGCCAAATCAGATTCGGGGAGGAGCCATTTGTGTTTTGGCCTCCTTCATCACTCAAACAGTTAGCACCATGGAAACACAAACACTGGGTGTGTCTCAAACTGGTTTCCAGATCATCAAACTTGTGAATTGTTCAGGAAGTCAGCTACTGTATTTTGTTGGGTGTGACAAAATCAAGTGAACTCGGCCCTCTATTCAAATATCCCACTCTCATCAAACCAAATCGGAGCAGCAAGAAAACAAAGTACCACATCTAGCCAACAGCAGAGTAAACAATGATAACTCACACAAGTTGTATATAATCAGTTAAAAAAAAAAAATCTGTCCTGTCCCAGTTCTGGGAGAGTGACTCCTTTCCTGTCCCATTCCTGTGTTGTCCACAGTCCATGCATGTAGGGTGACCGTACAGGGGCGTTCCCAAACTTTATTGACAGGGGTGGCCCAAATGGGGCATTGACTTATGCAGGGGCGGCATGCAGCGTGCACACACGAGCACATTAATGTACCATTTCTCATCATCTGTTTTAAATACTAACATCACAGTATCTTATAGTTTTTAATATTCCTGCATTTAACATTTGCACCTGCTTCCACACTTTATTCTTTAAGTCCTCAAAAGAAAATCGTACCTCCATTGTACGTCTTCAGACTCCTAAATTCATCCTCCACATCGTCGTGAAAAATACTTTTATTTTCATGATTTATTATTTAAAGCATAGGAAAAAACTGGGTGGCCAATTAGATTTCAGGTGTGGCCACTGCTGCCCATTTGATTGACTGATTACTGATTGTAGTTTCCATTATATTCAGCCTAAATTTGAGTCGTTTGCGTACATTGGGTTGGCTTGATATTCTCCCTGTTGGGCAGAGGGTAGCAAAGATGGTGACATGTGACTTGACCCACATATGCACATTGTGATTGACATCAAACAACCCTGTGATAACAGCCTACCTGCTTTCTTCAAAGCGGTTGGATAAAAGCCAGATTTTTTAAAAAGCTTCTGTCATGCAGTGGTTTGACTTTTGAGAACTAGAGCCAATCAAAATATGGGACACTGTCTCAATATGTGGGATGTGGGACAAGGGAATATAATGCTGTGAAGTCCCACATAAGGTGGGACAACTGGTCACCCCTACATGCGCTGGTCAACTTGCAACCAGCCAGCAATCAGCCACCTGAGCAGACAGGTGAGAATAAAATGACAACAGAACAGAGGCGGCAAAAATGACTGGTAAAAGTAGAAGTGTGAGTCAACTTATTGGTTCAAATAAAAGTGAAAGACTACAGGCTCTGTAATGTTATCAAAAGTAAAAAAAAAAGTTGTCCTCTTAAGGACATTCATTCATCACTGCAGTGCTAATAATTATGGTAAAACTCACCTTGGAGTGCAATATTGAGATTATACAATGGTTACCAACAAAATAAGATATAATGTATTCATATTGTGTTGTTCTCAAAATAAAAACTTTGTGCTAATGTTATCTCCTGACTAATAACCGGAAAACATCTGGGGAACTGAACACCAGGAAATACTCCTTAAAAAAACAAACAAAAAGAATATAGTTTAAAAAATAGATAAGGCACACAGACTAACAAGATAGATGTGTTTTTACCAGAAAACTAAATATTTTATTTTAATAAGTGAAATTGAACAGACAGGGACTGGAGCTGCTGGGAAGGAAAGTATTTTACAGACTAAGGTAAATTACATTAAGTTATTACAATTATCACTACAACACACCTTGATTTAATTCTAAAAGTGAACAATAAATTAAATAAGACACAGTCCAATGCAAACTAAAAAACAAGGGAGTGTGTCATCTGTATTGTTTCTCAGTACATTTACTCACATGCATAAAGTGAAGGGACTTCACCATGGGTGCCTCACTTCCAAACAATATAGCTGTCTGCTTCTGACAGGAAATACAAAAGATTCAGAAACAAACAAATACATAACACCGTTGATTTTACAAATATGCAAAATATGTCAAAATAATAACTCAAGCAAAACAAACAATACGAGTTAACAGTGAAGGGGAAAACAATCCAAAAAGCAAAGTGGTGAAACAGCAGCAGGTGATGCTGCATAAGGAGGGAAAAACAGAATTAACCAGGCTCACCATATTGCATACAAATATACTTTGGAGTTGAGACCTTGCTTTAACACATGGGATCACTCGGGTGAGCTGGAGGGCAACACAACAAACAAAGGGCTAAAACAAAGGGCAGCCAACTTTTATATACTGAAAAATGGTCACGTCATGTACATATTAGGACACCAAACACTACCAGCCATAGCAGGGACAGAATGCTGGAGGCAAAGGGGGAGAAAAATGCCAAACAGGTGTATTCTATAGCCCTAATCATGGAATTGGGCAAGGGAGGAGTCAGGCCAGGGCTGCATTCACCAACACTACACAATAACAAGTTCACCTGCACTGAGAGAGTATCCTCCACCACACTATGTGATGAAACCAAGTTTACTACTCCTGCAAGAAAGCTGATCCTTAGTAATGACAAGAACCAGACATTATTTATTGTCCCTCTTGCATCAGCAGCCAACTGGAGATAACATTAATGCTTTCATTGTGGAATTTCTCAAACTGGATAAATACCACACATGTAAACAAAAACCTGAGTCTTGCTGTAACTAAAATATCTGCTGAAAAAAAATATTTTTTTTTCCATGGGCAGATTTAGCTGCTGCTGCACAAACTTCACATGTATTTTTAAATTAGTTGCAGCGTCTTACAGACTCACCAGGCCAAAGCTGGTAAAGTTTCCATGTGATCCAACACTTTTAATAACTCCACGGTGTTGTGAAATCAAAAACTCAAAATGTATTTTAATTTAAAGAGCATAGATTCCCAGAATTCACATCATGTTTTTATCTTATGTAAGTTTCAGTTTCAATCTACGTGTGTTGGTGTTTCGCTTTTCAAAAACAACATTCTCACTGCAGTCACAAACCTGTTTGCCCTCCAGCCTGCAATCTGACAGCACCATAAATTATAGTCATTAAAGAAAGCTGATTTAATTATTCTATATTAGTTACTTAAACAATAGCCTAACAGGAGGTCATATAGTCTATATACACCCACTGTGGTTTATGATTTATTTTCATTACTAAAAACTTTGAAATGCATCCCCTCTATGGGTGGAGTAATGTTTTTAGTGATGAAGACGGTGCGCTGTCTTGTAGGTTTAAACACCAGCCTGTTTTAAATTTCAAGTTGGTCACTCAGAGTACTTGGTCAGAAGTACCTGTATGCATTTCTATTTTATTCAGATGAGCCTGCAGCCCTCAGGCTTTCTTAAAGATCAACAATCATTATTAGAAGCCACACCCTAAGAAAAACCACCTGATGGTTGATTACATAATCATAATAATGTTCCAGCATTAGAGCACGGCCATGCATCCATAAATGCAGGCGAGCTTGGCGAGATTCTTATCTTGTCATGCTGAATGTGGGCAGTGTTTTTGGTTAAGGCAAGGCCGTAGAATTGGGTAGAGATGGTAGGGAAATGTCCCAAACAATAATAAATGTCCAAAACAATAATAAAACCATAACCACTAGGACTGGGTATCTGCTAAATAAATTTGATACTAGTACCAATACCAGTATCCTTAAAGTGACACTGATACCAATAGAGGAACTCATTCGATGTTTTCCCTCCTCTTGCTGCTCCTCCTTGCGTATACAATTAATAACAGTTAACAATAAAGTTATCTGCAATGCTAACTCACTACAGTTATTTTATTTGCAGCTGTCAAATCCATTGCATGACACCTCCCTGATAAGCTCAGCAAGCCACAGTGAGAATTTGGTCACCATCAGGGGTGAAAGTGACTAGTTACAATTACTAGTTACTGTATTTAAGTAGGGTTTTTTTTGGATACTTTCATGAGTAGATTTTCAAGTCTGTACTTTTACCTATACTTTAGTATAAGTTTCACCATGTAATCTACTTGGCGTAGTATTATAGTGATGTAACAGTTGAGACTATTGAAGTTTCCAGGGTGATGAAACAAACCTTCTTTGTTACAGCTCAGCCTTTTCCCTGAAACTACTGATGTTATTTTACTGCTCTGACCTGATCATATTTCCCATAAAAAAAAATGCATGTTTTAATAAAACCCAAGTATTCAAAGAGCAATATTCTGTAAGGAATTAAACATTAAAATCATTTGACTAAATGACTCTGGTGACACTGACTTCCCATATTGCCTCATAGGATTTCATTAGACCCACATACTGTCTGCGGTTACCTGTCACGAGACAATCACACCATGAGAAAAATTTGAATACTGAATCAGTGTCTAGCCGGGGGAAAGCTAAGTATCACGTTTGTGAACACAAGATTAGTGTTTGAGCCTCGAGCTTAACAGTAACAGAAATGAACCAAAGTAAGCACAAGTACAGCTTATACACTTAAAAACGGTTAACTTTGATTAGGTAACGATAGTTCTCAAGCACTGTAGATAATTCACTTAATTTTATCAATTGCTTTTGCAAGTCCGTTCTACAAGTCCCTTAAAAGATTTACAGCTACAGTGCAGATACCAAACAGTTTGCTCATTATTTTAGAGTTACAGTCTGTTTTTAAACTGACGTCATTACTCTGCGTTTCCTTGGAATCCCCTGCCATTGACTCACCAGTGTCCCAGAATTCATTTCACTCTATGGTGATTCACCACCTACCAAACAGGGAACAAAAAGTCAGAGAAAACCAATGATTTTTAGGAGAAACTTAATACTTTTCTAATGTTTTGGAAAACCTGTTTGTAAAGGGGCTTTTAATTTAATTTCAAACTTGTAGGCAGTGCATATGCATGATTATATATACATGTTTGTTTATTCAGTTTCCTTTACTGAATTCTATTATTGCATGCTCTCTAACTTTATATTTAAATTGTTTGAACAAATAGAGTAAGCATTGATTTGATATTCAGTAGTGTACCAATATCAAGAGGGAGTGCTGTTGTACTGAATATCTACATGGCTGTGATTCAGTCGTAGGCACAAGGCCACAGACCAAGTGTAGAAGATAATCACAACATCAGCAGCAGCAACAGTTCTTCAAGCACCATTTACTAATTAACAGTAATAAGTGACAACAAATGATGAATTATTTCTTCATTTAAACATTTATTTGGCTTCCCCAACATAACTGGTTCTGCAGCTGGACAGGGACTGGACTGTTGCCAAGTAACACATAAACATTTTCATGCTCAGTAATGTTAGCTTGCTAGGTCCTTTTGTGTAGGTCTAACCCCCAGTGCCCTTACATTAAAAGAAAAACACAGCAAATGTGCCCTCTTGGATGCCCCTTTGGTAGGTAAAACATGATAAAATGCCCTCTAGGGTGACCCAATGTGCAAGACAGTTATTTATTTATATGATTTTTTTTAAAATTTTCATCCTTTAAAAGCCACCAGAACACGGGGAACAAAGTGCCGATGACAACCGTGACATGCGCACGGAAAGAAAATAAAATGCTGCACAGGTTTAGAAAAGTGACAGTGACCACTGAGCAGAACAGAGCAGGAGTTTGGATTTATTTAAAAGTAAATAATACTCCAAGTAGTTTTTGAGAAGAATACTTTGTACTTTTACTTAAGTTTGTAGTTTTAGTCATAAATTAGTAAAATTTCAGTAACGTAACAGTGCTCTGTTACTCTGTACTCTGTTCCACCACTGGTATATTTAGGATGATCTGGGTGAAAAATGATGCATCAACTTCCCAAACATCCAGCGAATATAATCTTTCCATTTCGGATGAAAGATTACTTTATCTTTCCCTCTGTTTGTAAATCATTATCACACCTCACTGATATGGTCAAAGTTGTGCAGTTGCAAAGCAAACAAGACTGTTATTCCTTCATAAAAACTTTATTGTAAGAAAGAGGCAGCATTGAGCGCAGCTATTATGTGTTTTTTAATGAATCTAATGCAGAAATGTGTCAGCTGGGGTAGATATTTGTCCATGGCAGAATAGAGGCGATAAAGGTTATGAGTGGTTTCTCTCGATTATTCATGGCGGTAATAGATGTGAGCTCTACAGCACACAGGTCGTTGGGCTCAGTTGCCTCGGGATTTTGGAGACGGGAACAATGGTTGCTGCCATGAAACATGAGATAACAGCATGGTGGAGGGAGGGAGCCTGTTACAGTGGCTGCTAATTGGTCTGCACATGCCCAGTGGACCTGCCCCTGAAAGACCCTGTGTTCTGCTGCTTTGCAAGAGTTTATCCATTCATACATTTGACTGTACATGAACACAGAGAAAATCCCGTTCCATGTTTTAGAGTTGCAACACAGAGATGGATGAGTGTGTGTGTGTGTGTGTGTGTGTTTCTTTTTAGAATCACTTGAGAAAAAAAATTAATCCCCTTAATGGGATAGTTCAGATAATTTGAAGCAGGTTTGGAAGAGGTACTTATCAATAGTCAGTGTCAGCAACAAAATGTATTTTAACCACTTATAAAGGGTTCACACAAAAAATGAGTATCGCTCCAAATGAACGTTCTATTTAGAATATTTTCACTGCTTTACTTTGCCGTAAGACAGACATTTCTGATGGGAAAGCCAAACGTTCCTCTCTTCAATCCAGCCAAACTCCACAGGCAGAATAAGTAATTTTACCTCACAGAAGAATGGGAGCTGCTGGTCTGCTGCTGCCTTGATCTGTTAGTTTGTTTGTGTTATTGTGAGACTTTGGTGAATGTGAACTGTTCTTATAAAACTTCAAAGTCTCACAACGATAAAAACAAAGCAACAGATCAAGGCGGCGGTGGTCTACCAACTCCTGTGTTCTGCGAGGTAAAAGAACTCATTTTGCCCATGGAGTTTGGTTGGTTTGGAGAGAGCGATATTTGCCTTATATAACAGCAGCTTCCTGTCAGAAAAGGACTGTCTAAAGGTGAAGTTAAGCAGTGAAAATATTGTGCATATAGTGCACATTTAAACTGATATTAATATTTTTAGGTGGATGTCTAGCATCAGAAAGATTTGTCTGTGCTGTTCATAAACACACCAGGAGGATTGTTGAGTCTCACTCCCAGGGCATCAAATACTGATGTCCTCGGTTGCTAATGCATCCCGAGCACAGCAAAAATAATGAGAAAATAAGAAATAACAGGTAGAGGGCAGGGTCTCTGCAGAAACAGCCAACATCACACACTTCTAGAGGGTCATAAATGATTTAAAGGGATTATCTTTGCATATTATGGCTAAATAAAATACCTTTTGCTGCTGACCTTGTCAAAAACAGTTCATTGCTTAGCGTCTGTACACTGACTGCTGATGAGGACCTTATACAACCCCACTTCAAATAACCTGAACTCTCCCTTTAAATTCTCTTCATGTGTGAGAAATTTGGCCGGCAGTGCTTGTGTTCAGACCACATTTTTGAAATTCAGACTGTTTCACTTTTCAAGATTTAACTGCACTTATATTTTTGGAAGAAAAAAAAACCCCTCACAACACCAGGGGCCAAATGTTCACCGCTCGGCATCAAGGCTCGCTTTTGAAAAATGAAAAATGTTCAACCAAAGCGAAATATTGCTCCGAGTCCAAATATCTCAAAATGTAAAGTAAAAGCTCACCCCCAAAATGAGAATTCAGTCATTATTGATTCACCCTCATGTTAGCTGAAGCCATTGAAGTCTCCAGGATGATGAAACACATCAGCCAGTTAGCCTTCATCGTTACATCTCAGCCTTTTCCTCAAACTACTGACGTTATTTTACTGCTCCGAAATCCTGTCCATGATTTCCCTAAAAAAAAAAAAAAAAAAAATGCATGTTTTATTATAAGCCAAGTATTCAAAGGACAATATGTGGTCACTTAATAAGATGTAATAAGTCATACTTTGCATCAAATTAGACGAAAACTAGAAATAATATGTTCTTTCTCAGACAGTATTAGACCCTTGTTGGAAGTGTTTTGTTCTGCACTGTTAGACCCTTATTAAAGGATGATTTGAGACACATTATGACATAACTGTACTGTAAATTAAAGTGCATTGTTCCACACTGTTAGACCTTTATTCAAGTTTATTAGAGGGTAATTTGGGTCACATTATGACAGGATTATTTTCTATTGTTTGAAACCTAATAGACTTTATTATAGGGTAACTGCAGACAACTTACAACAGAACTGTACTGTAAACCAAAGCGAAATCACATATATGCTAATTATATGTTAAAAACAACATTTGAACCAAAGCTACCATTTAAATGCTAAAATTATAGAGGTAGAGAGATACTTTCATATCTATGTTTGACTGCACAGACTCATTGTAATGCTGTAGTCACATGATTTGATTTGAGATCTGAGATTTGAGAAGTAGGCATCCATCTCACACTGCAAAGAAGGTGTGTCCAAAGTAGCAGATATGTGATTTTTTCTTTACTTTACAAAGCAGATCTGTTGTTATGTGTCCCTAAACACCCTCTAATAAAGTGTCAAACTATATAAAGTGATAAACTTCTTTCATATTATTGGTGTTTGACCTATATTAAAATAATTTGTTTAAAAACTGGCTGATGGCTGATCCTCATAGGATTTCACTTGTCCCATATACAACGTGCCGTCTGCTGTGCCTCACGCTGTCATGAGACAATCACACCACGAGAAAATACTGAACACTGATTCATCGGAGGCGTCTGGCCAGCGAAAGCTAAGCAATGCATGCTTGTGAACACAAGATCTGTGCTTGGGCCTTGAGGTTATTCCTGCTATGCATCATTGCTAATATATTGCCAAATTCCAGTCTTAACAGTAACAGAAATGAATCTCATCTGGGTGTGGAAGGCAGGTCTGGACAAGCGCTCACCCACACTTTGCTGAGTAATTCATGACGACTGTCGCAAATCCATGACTATGGCAGATTGCCCGAGGCTGAAGCTCTGCAGTGACGCATTAGTTTCCGTCAAATACCAGCCAAATCATTACAGTCATTGTATACAGTACACACTGCCGACAGGGGGATGACACTGAGCTGAGTTTGTGGCAAAATCTGTCTGGAGAGGTCTAAAATTACGTATGAAAATTATGAAACAAGCCTAAAAGTGAACATTCTTGTTGCCTTGAAACTCTTCTCCTGTGACATGGAAATTCTGGAAGATAGAATAACGAGGAAGCACTGATGAAAAAGGGAGTGTTGTTTCATGCATCTTCAGAACCGCACATAATTCATCCTGTCATTCACGGAGATGTTGAGCAGCTTCCAAGGGTTTTTTCCCCAACTGTCAGCCAACGGATTTTATACTTCCGTGAATGCAGTTTCACACAGTGTGCAGAGTAATTTCATCGTGCTGTTTGTAATTACACTGGTAGTTCAGCTTCGTTAGATGTTATCACGGTCCATTTGTTTATTTGTTACCTCGCTGGGAAGGTTATGTTTTCAGTTTGTTCGTTTGTCTGACAGCAGGGTTACAGAAAAACTACCGGCCCAGCTTTCACTAAACTTGGTGTAAGAGTATTACATAGGCCATTGAGAGCCCATTTAATTTTAGAGTGGATCAGAATCATGGGACAGATACACAAATTATTTTTCACTTTTGTTAACATTGCAACATAGGTCAGTTATAATACCGGTGTCTGTTGCGCATGCACAAACCCATCATAATTTAATTAACTGGCATGCCTTGGTTAAATATAGCCTACAACTGCTAAATAAATAAAAGCAGCAGGTTTATGAGAAATAAACAATGTCTTAATTATCCTTACTGTTTTTTCAACTCTATATAAGCAAAATAAGCAGAGTCTGTTGTCAACCTGTCCTGTGAACTTGATAACAATATTATTTCATGTAAAAGTTCTGCCCCCCCCCCCATATATTTGATATTCCACTCCTTTTTATCATCCTATTATTGTAAGTTTTCTCCTTTGGGGTTTATTGTTTCCAGGGCTGCAACTATAATCTGCTGATCATTTTCATGATTAATTGTTTTTCATTAATCTTTTAGTCTATAAAATGTCCTACATTTTTGAAAAATGCTCATGACAATTTTCCAGAGCCTTAAGTCACATCTTTAAATTGCTTCTTTTGTCCAGCCAATAGTTCAGAGCCTCTTCATCATAAATGACAGCAAATCTTCCCAAGAACCTGGGATCAGCAAATGTTTGACATTTTTGCTTTAAAAAAAAGAAGACTGAAACGGTTGATTGATCATCAAAAAGTTCTGAATTTCACTAATTGTTGCAGCTGTAATTGTTTTATTTCTCTTTGCTCTTATGTTTGTACATCTCGTGTGTATGTATATACCTATTCTGTATGAATACAAAGATGAATATGAAGTGCTTTTTAAAAAAATTGTCATGTTGAACCAGTTGCCACCAAACTGGGAACTATTGTGCAGAGAGGGACATAAAATAACCAACTGTCCCACCTGGTAGGAATCTGAATCCCACAGTCAGGAATCTGACTGGACCGTCAGAATGAGACCACACGCACGTCTTTTGGGACGGCCCACAACTTCTAGAATATTGGCAGAATATGCAAAAAGAATTAAAAAAAACTGTTTAGACTTTATATTGGGAATATTACCAGACGATATAGACAACATTAACAACCAGATATTATTATTGAGAGTCCTACTTTTAATTGCCTGGCTGAGGCTGCAGCCCCCCTCAATAACGCACTGCAGGGAGAGAGTTAAGGGTGTTTATTGCATGGAAAACATAACTGCAATGTGACAATTAAAAACAGATGCATTTTAACTAAATGGTCCCCAATAACTTCATTTTTTTAAATTGCTCAATTGGTTTATTTTCTATTCTGACTGACTGATTGAAAATGTAACAACCTATTTTTTCTTCCTGTGTATTTATTTGTTTTCTCGGCGCCCATGGATGAAAAGGATTATTCATTCCTGCTTCTTGAAATAACGCATGGACATTGAGGGGAGGCCTAAACTCTTTGAACATGCTTATGTACTGTACCACTAAATGTTAAAGGGAAATAACAAGAAATTAAAAAACAAAAACAAAAAAACAGTTGCCACCAGTTTTGTTCTATTAAACATTGATCAGTTAGAGTTTACAACTGTCATTTTATTTTAAGACTTTAAAGCAGCTGCAAGTAACTTTTAAGCGTTGTTGATGTTGGAGCACAGTATGTCTACTGTTATAACCACAGAATATAATATAAAAGAAAATGATCTAAATGAATATCCCTTCCTTTCTCCCTTTATGTGGCATATGACTCACTGTAACTGCCAGAGAAAATGTAAACAGAGGCTCTTCCAGTTTGCATATGATCTGATTTCAAGGAGAATCTGACAACTATGCAGCTTCTTGCTTATTATCTTATTTGTATATAGGTTACTTAGAAGCATCATTATTAAAATATATATATATATGTATACATATATATATGTGTATATATATATATATATATATATATATATATATATATATATATATATATATATATATATATATATATATATATATATATATATATATATATATTTTAATAATGATGCTTCTAAGTAACCTATATTAACCTATATATATATATATATGTATACATACATGCTTTTGTCTCCACTTTTCTCAGGTCCACTGTTCTTTTGGTTTGAGTCTGGTCACTTACAACATAAAGAAAACAGTTGAAGCTTCTATATTTGAAGCCTCATAAAAAGTGTTTTTATTGTGTATTATATGGAACTGAAGGAGTAGATCATTCAAGCGTAATTCATAAGAAACAGATGCCATCTTTCCTGATTTTCATCATCTTCCAGTATCTGAAACTTCCTGAACAAAAACTGGAAAGTGTGTGAGAAAGAAAAAAAAAAGCGTGAGAAAGTGTGTCTGTGAGGAAGAAGAGGGTGTGTTCGCAGGTGTGCCAGCCCTCTTCTGTGTGCGTGTGTGTTTGTGTGTCACTGGCTATTGTTGTCCTAATGTAACACCTACCTGCTGCTGTGTATAAAAGACAGCGACATGATTCATCTGCCTCAAATTATCAGTTGAGTGTGCCAAACACTTCCGGCTCGCCAGCGGTGAAACTACTTCAGACTAAGGCTCAATAACAAGTGTCTGGCATGAAGATGAGGAATCTTCTTTTGGGGGTTTTTCTGGGACTTCTTGCTGTGGTCCACTCTTCACCTGTTTCTAGTGAGTGAAAGTCCTTTTTCTTATTTTATTTGCTTTTCAGAGTGTATCTCGTTTAAACACTTAAACCGATACTTTTGATTTTAGCTGAGCATCTGTGTGATTTTATTAGCCTTGTGATGTTTGAGGAGTAAACTGTAGAATTAAGAACCAAATTCAGGTAGATTTGTTTAGATATTCATGGGTGGTCAGTGAAATTCTTTAGCTTTGAGACATTCCTCCACCTCAGGACTCAGGAGGCCACGCAGTCATGGATTTTACAGTCTAATAAATACAGTAATTCTTCAATACAGACCTCTGAAATTTAAATAATTCCCATGGTGTCCTTTTTCTTACCCCGTGAGTCAGCACTTACTCCGCTGCCACCTAAGATGCTCTTTATGTTTCAGGTCTAACTCCTTCTGTAAGAATACCAGAGTAGTATTTCAGTGCACCTCCAAATTACACACAGCGATCATTGTAAAATGTTCTGAGCTGCTCCAGGAGGTGCATTAATGCGTATGTCTGGTGTAAGGTGAAACCAAAGAGCTGTTACACAAGTCTGGGCAACCGGTAACTTCATAGGGAGCAGCAGAGCTGGACATGACTGGACAGAAATGGAGAGTGGAGATGTGTGATTTGACTCTCAGGCATTTTCATTTGTTAAGTTTTTAAAATTCACTTCTTAATACCTTTTTTAACCTTTACTAAGATTTAACAGTCTTTTGTTTATGATGGTTCGGTGTATTATCAGCACGATTAATTTAAAGTATGACAAGTTAAAGTGCTTGTTCTAAAGAAAAATGGTCCCTGTGACTGATATTATATCCAGGCGTATCTAGTTTCAACAACTTTGTGCACAGTTAATTTATGCCAGTGGTTTTCAACTGAAGGATCGGGTCCCTCCAAAAGGTCACAAGAAACATCTGAGCGGTCATGAGGTGATTAATAGGCTATGAAGGAGAAAAAGACAAAGTTATGCTGCACAAAAAGTAATTTAAATGAAACCATCTGAGAAGTTCTGAGGAAATTTTTCCTCGGAGGAACTGACAACTCCAACATGTGAACTCAGAACTACTTTTTTCATAAGCAGCAATTCGGTTGGAATCCACTAGTTTA
The DNA here is from genome assembly GCF_056507025.1 of Lutjanus erythropterus. NCBI lineage: Eukaryota > Metazoa > Chordata > Actinopteri > Lutjaniformes > Lutjanidae > Lutjanus > Lutjanus erythropterus. The sequence goes on along the minus strand of NC_139317.1, from coordinate 8,008,919 downwards.
TTCTTTAACAATGTATTTTGCGAGAAGAAGAAGACCTGAAATTATTCAGTGCAATATATGTAGCAGGGGACCCTGCTGAGTCTCTACATCAGCTAAGGCGTCCGTTGCATTAAAAATGTTGAAGTCCCATGTAAGGATGTACAAGAGCTTCAAAACTACTCATAAGTGCAGCACTTGAGCAAATGCCAAATGCTAATTCTTTCCGTCAATAATTATGCTAATGTGCTATAAAATATAAAAGCATCAACACTATTAAGCTAGTAATAATCATTACTATTATTATGATTATACAGGGGGTTAAAATGAATTCAAATGAGCAAAAAAAAAACAAAACAATGAATATTTGCATAAATTATATGATAAAGCACTTTGCCTAATTTGTCCTCTTGCTTCCTCCTCCTTAAACCCCGATAATGGCTTCCTTCCAACTAGAATAGAGAAAAGAAAGAGTCACGGTTTACTCATTTGTTATACTGGGTGTGTCGAAAGTGCTTAATAAAACTGATGCTTTGATGAGGCTGCTTCTCTTTTGTTAACTTACTCATAGATGATTAGTCACCCAGGTTAATCATTACTGTTTCTCACCACGCCTCACCAAAACCCCTACACAAGTTTATACAAGAATCTGGTTCAAAGCACATAATCCCTGTGTGGTGATTTAGTAATGCCCCACAAAAGCCTGGTAACTTTCCTTTCTGCTCTTGTCAGGGCTGGTAGGTAAATACTTCAAGTGACCTGTGGATTTTTCCGTGTGTCTTTTTGTCCTAGATGAAGAGGCCGAGACGGAAAGGGATCTGGTTGATGAATTTCTTCTCCCTACTCTCACAACTGAATCACCCAAAAGAAATGCGACCGTTCCAACAACCCAGCAGCCGATGTCTGAGTTCAAAGAGAGTGACACGGTAGAGGGCAGCGGTCATGAGTTCCCATACGATGCAACAACAGCTCCAACTTCTACAACCACGGTGTTGCCAGAGGACGCCACCCAAGCACCTCAGTCTGGTGTTACCTCTCCATCACAGCCAGATGAAGCCCTGTCTATGGATAATGATGCAATTGAGGACACCACCGTCATGTCCACGACCACCGTGTTCTTCCTGCATGGAGATGAACACTATGATAGTACAACCCCAAGTGTTCCCCATGCTCAGAGTTCTACATCAACACCGTTCCCAATGCCCTCTGACGACTTCAGCTCACATTCATCCACCACCCGAGCTCCTCAGTCTGGTGTTACCTCTCCATCAGAGCCCGCTGATGCACTGTCCACAGATAATGACGTAATTGAGGACACCACTGTCATGTCCACGACCACCGTGTTCCTCCTGCATGGAGATGAACACTACGATAGCACAACCCCAAGTGTTCCCCATGCTCAGAGTTCTACATCAACACCGTTCCCAATGCCCTCTGACGACTTCAGCTCACATTCATCCACCACCCGAGCTCCTCAGTCTGGCATTACCTCTCCATCAGAGACCACTGATGCACTGTCCACAGATAATGACGTAATTGAGGACACCACTGTCATGTCCACGACCACCGTGTTCTTCCTGCATGGAGATGAACACTACGATAGCACAACCCCAAGTGTTCCCCATGCTCAGAGTTCTACATCAACACCGTTCCCAATGCCCTTTGACGACTTCAGCTCACATTCATCCACCACCCGAGCTCCTCAGTCTGGTGTTACCTCTCCATCAGAGCCCACTGATGCACTGTCCACAGAAAACTCTGGTGATTTCTCAGGATCAGGATCAGGATCAGAATGGCCCAGCCTCTCGTTTGCAACTACAACATCCAGTATGGCCTCTATGTCCACCACAGAAACCAGCACTGCATCATCAACCTCTGAATCAAAAGAAGAGAGCATAAAAAGAGAAAGAATAGGAGTCCTCGCTAACAGTGAAGGTAAATAACTACCCCAGCTGTTATGCCAGTAATCTTGGTTATTTTGTCTTCCTCATCATTCATTGTGATTTTCTGTTCTCATTTGAAGGACTACACAATACTCTACCTCAAATACCTGATTCACCCACGAATGCAGGACACAGTACCCCAGGTGAGTCCAAAAAAAAAAAAAAAACATATTTAATGAACCAGATTTTTACATGATTGCACAACATATTTACTTTATTTTAAATATTAAATTTAAAATTTTAGAGATATCTGCTGTGAAGGTGTCTGGCTTCTCTGGAATATCAGGGGACTAAATGCTATCTCTGTGTACTGTTAAAAAAATGACCAGTACCAGTACCAAAACCAGTGCCCTTGAAGTGATATCGATACCAAAAAAGCAACTTATTCAATGCCTTTTTTCAAAGGTTCTTTCTAAGAAAAATGCTTGCAGTGATTGGCTGTAAGCAAAAACTTTCAAGGCACCTCACTGCAATAGATGTTTGAGTTTTGAGCCTAAATTAAACTTTTAAGTTTTGAAAAAGTTTTACCAACACTAATCTTTTGTTGAGATAATTTACTTTTCTTTGTTCACTAAACATGAAACTTTGACTCTTTCAGAAACCCCCCAAAATTGGATTTCAAAAATTATTGAGTAAACTCATTGAAGGGAAAGTGAATAATGCTTAATATTTTACTATTTTCAAGTAAAACCATGGTGATACTTTGAGCACCACTCATGGTGCTCAAAGTATCAAAAAAAAAACAAACCACATTTCTTGACCCGGTTACTCAAGATGATCCACAGACCTTGTTATGAGCAGTTTCATGGAGGAACTACTTTCTGTCTGCAGTAAAATCTACCAGAACTACTTTCTTTCTAAAAAGTGTTACATTTTTTGTCTGCCATTTGGTGCCATTACACTGAAGAGAGGGCAGGCAACTCTACAGCCAAGATCTCCAAAATTCTGCAGCTCACACCAAAACTATCTAGATGGATCAATAGTGCTACACATAAGAGGGAAAATGTGAATCTTTGATTCTGGGGTGAACTGGCCCTTTAAGATAGCCCATGTTATTAACTCCAGCTCTCTCATATCTGCAGGTTGGATCATCATTGTTGGTTTTATTGTTGGTGTTGCAGCACTGATAATGCTCTGTGTTGCCATCGCTACCAGAGACAAGTGAGTATTAAATATCAGAAAAGAGGCAATATTTTTGACTATAACTATCATGAGCATACAATTTAATGCTAATATTACTTATTGCGCAGGTGGAATGGACCCAGACAGGCATCCCAGGCCAAAGCTAACCCCTCAAACCAGCAGAGGGAGCTAGAGATGGAGACATTCATGCACAAAGACAATCCCAGGGAGAATGGAAAGGTGGCAGAGTACACAGTCATCCCCCTGGATGAGCTTCCAGAGAACTATTCATCACACTGAGGTTCACAAACAAACCCCTCTGGAGGCTTCAGACTCATCACAGAACCGCAAGTCCGTGTTTGAATTTGATCAGAGGAACAAAACTGTCGGGGCTGTTGAGCTAAAGGTTTGTGTGGACTTTCATAGCTCTGGGCCCAGTCTGAATGTGAATCATGGACTGGTTTTTCTGTCTGATGTTCAAAAACTCTTCACTTTACCATGACACTATACAGCAATAATTTGGTTGATATATTTATTGCCATAGCGACTGTTTTGTTAACTGTAAAATACAAAAGTGGTTGGGTAGGATGCACAAACGTCATTTATTTCAAATGCAGTTGCAAAGACTTTACAGTGTTTTATTTCCTTGTTTTTTTTCATTGTAAATAATGTGTTTGCTGAACTCACAGGTCTGTTATTGGCCACAAGAAAATATCCACTCTGGGGAAAATGTCTTTTTTAAAGTGCCTTTGTTGTAATATATTTTAAATCTCTATGTAATAATGTTATTGAAGACTGTGTTGTGGATTGTAACTTATATTAAGCTGCTCTGGTTTCCCACATTCATTGTGGAAGCTCTGTAAATGCACAGTGCTCAGCCCACTAACTCATTAGCTTCTCCTGACATCCTACGCAGCACCTCAGCTGTTGCAAACATGCACTTATTGAATGTTCATGTGCTGTATCACTTCCTCCCTCATCTGAGAAATAAACACAACGGCAGCTCATCAATAAACATTTATTTGTTTCCGTTCATATTTACACACACGTATTAAAACATTTACACACTTTCGGTCCATTTGCCTGACAAATATTTTTGTGCACCGTCAAAGTTTACTCAGTACAAGTGCGTTCAATCCTGCTTGCATTTAGTCAGTCAAAGTCAAAAGAAGTTTTGCATTGCAATGAAAGTCAGACGCAGGGAAAATGTTGAACACATTCTCAGACCAACATGTGCATAGAATCAAAAAGACAGATAGAAAATAGAAGTTTTATTATCTAATTTCACATGTTCATAGAAAACACTTCCTACACAGGCCAGTTGACTAAGAACGTATTGTGATGTAGATCAAGGCTCAATCATAAATGGAGCAGATGGAAAAGTTCTATGATGAATTAACAGATAATGAGCGTTTGCAACCTGCTTACAAATAACACTTTAGACTTAACTGCATGCAGTGCATACGTCAAAGTCCAGTTTCACTATGCAAATGATATGCCAGTTTTTCACATTAAATTCTATGGAGAGCACATACAGAGCTAGTTGACCTCGTTGTCATGGTAACAAAACGCTGTTGTGAAAGTGTTGTGGTTTGGTTGGTTCAGGCAAGAAAAATACTTATGAAAACATCATAGTTTAGGTCAAACTAAGTATATTAGATTACGTGTTATGTTAGGTTACGTTATGTCATGTTATGCTATGATATGTCATGATACACTACTTTACATGACTTTACGTTATGTTACATATGCACTGCACACAATGTAGTCTTAAGTCGTGTTACTTTTACACAGATTAAAAAGGATGCTCTTGTTTTTGACAGAAATCCGAGTACGCTGATGATTATTGAGGAAGACTCTCATCCATTTTGGAGGTAAGCAGTGCTTGAGCCAAACATGAGATGGCTTGTCGAGGTCCCATGACATGTAGACATACTGAAGCTGCCAACACCAATATCCCATGCACACAAAATGGCCTTAATGTGCTCATGACCCTAAAAATAACATTCACTTAGTAATTAAGTGAGACATGTTGGGCTTTCCTTCCAGACAACCATTGGGAGCTCAGTAGTTTCTCTTAAAAGCAGATAAATTGTATGAATTATTTGTAGATTAATAACCCTAAACTCACAACCTACTGAAACAACTAGTGGCCCATTAAAGAAAAAATAACATTGTGCTAACATTGTTACATATATATATAGTTATAGTCTTTATAGAAACATTTAGCATAGCAAAAACAATTCTGATAGATTACATAAAATGTCAGATTCTATACATTTATACACTTTATCTAAAGAGTATATACACAAAGTGCAAGGAGGCACTTTAAACATGAACGTATAAGCTGTCGCTTATATGAAAAGAGAATAAATAATCCCATTTTCTAGATCTGAACAGATTTCTATACAGAGCTGAACTCAAAAACATGTACACATACAGCCAACATCCAATCACCTTGTTGTTACGGCTTCGGTATTTATGCGAGTGCTGGAGGCAGAATTCAGTGTGCACTTACTAAACAGACGTGACCATAGCTAATCAGCATTACATGTAATTACAAGCTTGCTATTTATATTCAAATTGGCTGCATCGAAACTGAACTCTGCAATATCTTGCGAGGAAGGCCCAGCCGTCCTCGCTCTGAGTGTCGTTAAGCTGGAGGGTGGAGAAACTTTACCTCTTCTACTAAAACTTGAGTCCCAGTATTCTATTGAAATGAAGAGTGGTGACATTTATCCAGAAATGTGTTAGTCATCACTTTGACTGCACTCTGCAGTTGACATCATCAAGGCAAGGTTGTCATAAAGCAATAAAGAAATAAACAGTTTGAAATAAAACACAGAGCAATGCACTGGCCTGCTGCTGAGAGACTGAGAGACACCACCACCCGACTTTTCTTTTGTCAAACCTCCACCTTTCTTTCCTTCTTAATCTTCATCTCTTGCTCTCAGGAAACACACGTGAACATACATAAATTCCAGTACACAGGCATACTTTTTGACTACAAACAGAGACTCAGTGCTTTGCTCATAAAGAACATATATACAAAAATAAATAAATAATTGGGAGGGCACCCTTCACCAACACTATTTTCTGCTTCACGGCTCTTTGCAACACATCCTGTACTGTTTGTTGCCACATTTAGAGAGCACATGCTCTCCCCTTATGGTCTAAGTCCTAAGCTTTTGCTTCTTAAGCCTGACCATGTGTGTGCGACAGCACAGTGTAATCCCATAAGTCAAACAGTCAAAGGTAATGCAGTGTTTACCTGTTCTCTACTTACATCATAATGCCACACTGTTTCATTCAGATCATGATCTGTTTACATGAATGATGTACATGATCATTTACATTAAAAGCTTGTATTATTTAGGAACCTTTGGTGTTTATGGACATAAGAAGACAAATTCTGTCAGAAATCACAAATACGAAAAAAACAAAAAAAACAAAAAAAAACATTCACCATATTCACACAGTGGACATAACTCAACCTGTGTTCCAGGTTGCAAGCCATAAGAAGGTACAGAATCTGACAAACTGTTATCGTGTCACTGCTTCCTAATTGATCAGTAACTGAAAGACTGAAAATCTGGAGGGACATCGGGTCGTATTTCAAGCTGAAACAACATATTTGACAGTCCTGCATGACTGTGCAAATTTTGTCCTTTGTACTGCAAATTGGACCAATCATTGTGGCTTCCCACGAGTCAAACCGATCGCAGCAGACCCACGTGCACATGTCATAACACGTCTCAATGAACCGACACAGTGTTTTATTTATTTATTTATTTTTAATATTGACTTTGTCCCGAGTACTAAAAAGATAAAAAAGGTTTGTCAGTGTTATTGACGTTTATCAGTGCTCTGTGTTTTTACATGTTGAAAAGAAAAAAATATTTTGCCTCTTTGTGGAATACTCAGGTCTTTACTTACAAAAAAAAGCATTTGGTAATGTTACTTAGAGCAGTGGAACAAGTTGCCTTTGAAAACAACGAAAAACCAACAAGTTTTGTTTTTGTTGTTTTGCAATTTTTATTTACTCCTGCAAAAAAATTGCAAAAAATCCTAAAGATTTGCAACACACATCGCAATCTTTTAGGGAAGCTGCTGCGAAATCAGGTAGTTTTGGCAGCAACAATCCCAAAAAAGATTTGATATCCTGTTAACTACCGTTAGACAACAACAAAGGTTAGCATTAACCACCTCATAGCTAATGTTACTGTTTGGTATTGTTACAGGATATGAAAAGGAAAATAAATTCTGAAATATCAATGGAAAAAATTATTTATGCCTTTCCAATTGTAACATCTAACACTATCAGATGGTAATATTAGCTTGAAAGTGGTAAATGCTAACATTAGCTGTCATCTCACAGTAGCTAATATGTTGTCATATATGTTCTTTTGCCTTGAAATGTGCCTGATGTCCCTCCAGATTTTCACTATTCATTGTTTTTTCAGTTGCTGCTTAGGAAGCGTTTTGTTTATACCTGTTCAGCCTGTAACACAGAAGTTCAACATTTGAACTTCCCTCCCTGGGTGTGACATCAGAGGAAAATGGCCGCTGTGTGAATATGTGAAATTCTGGTGAGCTGATTTTGTTGATTTGTTCTAAGTCAATTAACACCAACTTTTATGTTCGCTCACTTGGTCCTTGTATCAAATCAACCCGGCAAAGCCATCATCCAGCCATCATCTCTCTGCCCTTCAAGCTACAAAGAAAATGCTTTGATACAAAAGAAAAATGATTTGTTGCACAAGGTAGAAGAATTCTTTATGTTGACAGAACAGGAATCTTGCAGCAGCACCAAGTAAGGCCCTGAGTGTCGTCAACCGAATGATTTATTCCTCTGTACAAAGTGCACGAAATGCACCAGTCTGATACAGTTTGTGTCTAGTTAGTGCAAATGCAACATCTAAAACAAGCTGGCGAGTCATCTGTGGTTTGCTCCAGTAGCCACCCAGACTTGACTCTGCTAAATTTTTTTCCCCCTCTTTTTGTAGCTGATTTTTTTTTCTTTTTTAAATATTGTTGTGTTGGTAGAAAGCAAAAGCTGCTGAAACTCAGGGTAAGGCGCAGCAGCATCTTGATTTGCTTTACTCGCATTTCCACGGTCCCTCCTCAACAAAAGAGAACTCTGCAGTCTTGCCATTTTTGCCCATGGTGACCTGTAAGCAATTATCAAGAACATCTAACTATGGGGCCAAGGCACCGTCATTCAGAAACCAGTCAGTGGTTGGGAGCAGAGAAGCCATTTCCTCGTTACATTCAGGCCATTGACCTTTGGGGGCGGCGACGTTAACGTGTGAGTCCCCAGCATTCAAATACATGTCATCTCAGACACTGATACAATGACACAGTGATGCTGCTTACATGTCAATCTGGTTTGTCAGTTACAAGATTATATGAAAACAAGGATAGTTTTTCAGAGTTGGCCATGTATTTTATGGATTCTCTGCCCAACCGAATTACAATACTGAAATAACCAGAATGCAACTTTAGCATCAAAAACAAAAAGTTGCATCATACAAACAGTGAAATATCAACAGGATTCTACCGTGTGAGTGAAATTCTCTAAAACTAACAACAATTTAGCTCATTTGTTTTGAAAGCTATAGCTACAATATTGATAGGAGAGGATCTTTGGTAGGCATTTCATGAATGTACGCATCGCTTTGGATGAAACATGGTGAAACAGCAGTCTTTATGTATACCACTGGCTGGCAAAACTCTTTCAAAAGTTGGCCAGAGATGTAAAAATTGTAATTTGGTCAGGGCTGCCACAAATACATGTCCAATTAACATAATAGAAAGATAACACGTCCAATTAACAAAAGAAATAGAGAACAGTTTCTTAATAAGATCAAGACATACCACAACCGAATACATATCAAATATAATTGGGTACAAGACAATGCATTAGGGGTAGTTAATGCTTCAAAAGAAACACTTTCATTTGGATTTTCATGAAAGTTAAACAGAATTTTTGAGGATGATAAACAAAAAATGGAATATAAAAAAGAACAAACTTTGATTTGGATGAATCTGGTATCACAAAAACTGCTTTTTCAGGTGAATAAATAAATATAGAAATATTTATTTAGCTTATTCACCCGTTTTTTTAAACTTTTTTTTTTTCTTTTTTACAGGAAAATATGACATTTACTATTTACATTTTAGACACACATACACCAACAGAAGAGGTCACATGACAAAGAACCACAAACACAAAGACGAGCACAGACACAGAGCCGGGATGGGAGGATTCTCTACATACACGTCTCTATGTCCGTTAACGTGAAATGTACCTTGCAGTCGTCTATCAAGATTGAGTTGTGGTGAGCGTATACATTCTGGTTGGTGTTATTTTCAAAGTAGGACTGATTCCGTGCCATCTCAAAGTCCTCCATCCGGGCTTGTTGGTCGAAGGAGTCCAGCTCGTGTTTGGAGAGGTGGTACACGATGCCTGCTCCGTAGGAGTCTCCGACCACGTTAACCGATGTACGGAAACGATCCCTGGGTGTTGAAGAGGAGAGTGGCAGGAAAGATAAAAATGATAAAATAAATTAAAAGTGAACACAGAGCATTTTTTTAGTGTTTCTTTTATTGCAAAAAAACCAAACAAATATTTGTTTTGATTCCACAAAAATCAGAAAAGACAAATCTGACAAACAAATCTGTAAATACTACGAATTTCTAAGTTTAATTAGCTTTAGCTTTATGTTTTAACATTACATAATACTGTCATATGTGGTTGGTTTTGACACTGCATGTCATAAGACATCATATATAAGTGAGTCATGAATATATTTCTTGACCTCAAGAAGATTATCTGACTGGGTGCCAGGAGCTGAACCTGGCAAGGAAAACCACCTCGGTCCTGTATTCACTGTTGTCAGACTGGCCTCCATCGGCCTCGGAGGCTCTGTTTAGTCCCGGTGAGGCTGGAATCTCCATATTGGCCAGTCTCAGCTACACACCGTGTAGCAAGGGAACGTTCAGTTCAGATTGTTCAGAGTGACTTTAAAGAACAAGTTTTAATATCTTCTGGATCCAGTTTTTTTTTTTTTTTTGTTTTTTAAATGACCAAACCAAATGACAATAGTCATAAACATCCATAAAGGCTCCTTCATTTTCATGACAGGTGTCATGGCATGGTTATGGCAGTTAAATGACAATCTTACGCGCATGTCCTCAAATAAAGTGTTACAAAACTTGGATGCTTATGTTAATTTAATGAGACAAGCTTAGTTGATTCCACTAAATTCCTGTGTAATTTTATTACACAGTGTTGAAATTGGTATTTAATTGGTGAGTAGCAGATTAGCAGAGTAAAAGATAAAAAACTGCATTTTGGATTTCCTTATAAAAGCACAATACACAATGAAGTAAAGAGAATTTCACTGATATGTAGCAGCAATACACAATAGAATATGAAGCTACTCAGGACACAAAAAGAAGAGGATTACTATGTTATGTGATTTGTTATTCACAGTTAATTAATTTCTTACAATTAAAAAGGGTTTCCACCTTTTATATGAATCATTTAGCCCAAGGGTTAACAGTCCACAAGCAGCTTATTCCCAGCTGAGTAATGTCAGCATTGTTGCCAGTAGAGGAGAAAATGTGCCAACACTTTTCTCTTTTTGCAAACGGATTATGTTCTGTAGTTATGTTAACTATGTCTCTGAATGAACACAGAGATGTCAGTGAGTCAGTGAGTGGGAATATGGAGAGCAGAACTCTAAATCTACAGAAAAGCCATCAAAGCCTGACAGTTAGTTATTTACACCTCCAAAACATATGTTAGAGAACATGTTCAATGCCACCTCTGTAATGAGACACGCTCGTGCATGACTGACTTTGACCAGTTCTGTGGTTTAGCTCCACACTGTACAAATTGTACATGTGTACATGTAAATAGAGAACAAACTGAAAGTTGTCAGGCTGAATAGAAAGTCAAACACACATATGTTTCATTAAAAAGTGAAAGGATGTTAATAAGTTAAAAAAAAAATAGCATGGGGTTAAAATTACAATTGTATTTACATTATTGAGAGAGTAAAGCAACAGAAAGCTGTTACTGAACAACCAGGCAGGCAAGCAATACAAAACTTTATTTTGAAGAAAAGTTAGATTTTTTCAGTCAGAGTCGACTTATATAGTTTAAAAATGTTATTAAAGGGACAGTTTGAACTTTTTTGATTTGTCAACAGTCAGAGCATTACCTACAGTAGACGGTGGTTGGCATGTTTCCAGAGAAGGAGTACTGGCACAGAAGCTAGCACTGAACTGCAGACGTTGTCAGTACACTATATTTAGAATATTTTCATTGCGTTACCTTGTTGTCAGACAGCCTTTCCTGGCAGGAAACCACATGTTGCTCTCTCCAATCAAACCAAACTCCTTAGACAAAATCACTAATTTTACCTTGCAGAAATCAGGAGCCTCGATCTGTTAGTCGGTTTGTGCTATTATGTGACTTTGGTGAATCCGAACTATCCTTTTGAAACACCAAAGTCTAAGCTTCCTGGATACTGTACTGTACTCCACTCTGCTTCTGCAAACTCCAAACATTAGACTATAAAGTTGTCCATTTAAAGTAGCACATGAGTGAATTATTCAAACATTAGACGTTAGGTAGCTCTAAGGTTTTAAAATGTAGGGATTGGGGTGGGACTGCATTGGTTACTTCAACAAACCATAAGATAACAAACCAAAAACAAAGTCCTTGCATGGTGTTAGAATCAGTATTTGCGTTAATGTTGAACTTACAGCAGCCAGTCGACAGCGACCAGGAGGCTGATGTCCTGAGTGGGCAGCCCCACCGCCGTGAGGATCAGAAGCATGGTCACCAGTCCAGCACTGGGGATACTGGCTGCTCCAACACTGGCCAGGGTGGCGGTCATACTAAAGAGAAGACAAATTCAACCCTCAGTAGGAGGACAAACCACAGACTGTAAGGCTCCAACACCCAACTGACACTATTACACCTTTTTTTAAATATTCAGTCACTGTATTTCTTTGAAATGACCAATCAGTCAAACTAAGATGTGTATGAGGCTTCAGTTATTAAATATAAACAAGATCAAAATGATCTTTATTAAAATAAATTTGAAATTGATTGTGAGAAATGTTGAGTTTCCCAACATATAATCTTTTGCTGAGATGATTTACCTTTTTCTTTAAAAAATAACTTGAATCTTTGAGTTTCAACACCAAAAATATATTTTTCATATTTCATCAAAGAAAGTCAATTATGGTTAATAATTTAATATTTTCAACTGCAACCACTAGTTTTTCAAGCACCTGAGCACTTTAATTAAAAAAATTAGGGAAGCCAGTTGCCTTGAAATTATTCAAACTTCTTTTTTTCTGTCTTTTTTTTCTGTTTTTGTTTTTGTTTTTTGTGAAATAATGTCATTCTTTTGTTTGGGCAGATTTTAAACCCCGTTGAGCAGATTGTGGCTAATTAATTACCAAAATGTTACCTTGTAAATATGTCATGCCATCTGCTTCGCTGCCACATTCTCACCTGACGGTAACAATCTGCCCCCAGTCGAGAGAGATCCCGTTCATCTGAGCGATGAAGATGGCAGCCACGGCCTCATAAAGCGCCGTGCCGTCCATGTTGATCGTGGCGCCCACTGGGAGGACAAACCGTGTTACTCTCTTGTCGATGCCCAGGTTCTCCTCTAAGCATCGGAATGTGACGGGCAAGGTACCGGCGCTGCGGCGAATAAAACAGGAAGAAATGCTTTATTATGATGGTCACAAACAGCTTGCAGCAGCGAGGTTCAGTTTGCAAACTCTGCACCCTAGTTGGCACAATAAACTTGCAGAAAAAAATAAATTACAGATCGTCTGTTGAGAATTAATTTGACTAGGTCACACTTGATGTTGCAATAACTTAATTACACTATTCTTCTATTCATACTGAGATAAATCCACTCACACACACAGAATTATGGTAATTTATTAGCTGTTAATTGGTACATAAAGTAAGCTAAAGCTTTCATGAGTTTAACTTCACCAAAGAATAAAAAACTTTGAGGGTGAATCTCATTGAGGAATCAGCAGCTGTGGCTCTGCTGTTGTTTTGTATGTTTTGTCTGATAATTAATAAGAGTTTCTCAGAACAGTGAGCAGGCCAGAACATGAGAGAACTGAGGTCACCTCAGGAGAGAACAGAATCATTAATAAAACATCAAGTAAAGGAAAGATATCCCACACAGAGGCAAAGTGAGAAGCCATTGTTAGCAGGACTACACTCTCAGAAACAAAGGTGCTAACTAGAACCGTAAAAGGCTCTTCAGCTTGTCCCCATGGGAGAACCCTTTTAGGTTCCTGATAGAAGGTTTCATTTGAGGAGGATTATACCTTAAACACTTCTATGGTGTAATGGTTCCACTCCAACACTCTCTGTGGATTCTATCTAGAACTGTTCCACCTTCTAAAGGTGCTAACAAGAACCCACCCAGGAGGTTCTACCATGAACCTTTTTAAATTTCAAGGGTTTTATTTAGAATACATCAAGGGGGTTCTACAAAGACCTTTTTTTTTTTTTTTTAGATCCCAAGAGTTTTATTTAGAACCCACACAGGGGGTTCCACTAAGAACTCTTTTACATTCCAATTGTTTTATCCACAGCACATTCAGGGTTTCTACTGAGAACCTTTTTAGATTCCAAGGGTTTCTTCCAGAACATACTAAAGGGGTTCTACTGAGAACCCTTGTATATTCCAAGGGTTTTATCTACAGCACACTCAGAGGTTCTACAGGGAACTTTTTTAGATTCTATGGGTTTTATCTAGAATGCAGGGGGTTCTACTGAGAATCCTATTATATTATGGTACAAAGAACCCTTGACAAAAGAGTTCTTCAAGGATTTCAGAAATCCCTGAAGAACTCTTTCTTCTAAAAAGGGTTCTATGGATGAAAAGGGTTCTTAAGAACCCTTAGCCATACAAAGAACCCCTGACAAACTCTTTCTTCAAAAAAAGGATTCCTCAAAAGCAAATGGTTCTAAGTAGAATCTCAGCCCTTCAGGAGGAACTTTTTTGGAACCCTTATTTCTAAGAGTGTACTTCTGAAAATAAGGGGAACCACAGTATCCACAGAAACATGCAGCGGGTTGGAGATGAGGCCTGATTTACAGACAGTCATGCTGAGCTCTCTGGGGTCAGACAGTCTGAATCCTTTATTACAAAACAGGAGCGTAGACAGAAATCCTTCATACCTGGACGCCGTTCCGAGTGCCGTAACCCAGGCTTGGAATATTCCCATGAAGAACTTGAAGGGATTTTCTTTTACTATCACAAAATATATGAGTGGAAGGAAAATGCCTCCGTGGATGATGAGGCCCACAATGACAGTGATCATATACATCCCCAGCTGCCTGGCAACCACCTCCAAGTCAGCGATGGAAATGATCTTTCCACAAATGAGGCAGGCGATACCAAGAGGCGAGTACCTGAAGGTAGACACGGATATGTGTGTGAGCAGGGTTACTGTGCACATACATGTCTGCAGGTATACTATCAACATGATCTCATCCTTGACATGTCAAATAAGGCAACTTGATTGGTGGCCTTTCCCTACAAACACAGTATGTCCCTGCAACATTGCAATTGTGAGGAACTATTTGTGACGTTGTAACGATGTTAACTGCAATTTACGTTTCTGCTACGTTGTTGAAGTCTTACAACGTAACAGGTAGTCTATGGTATTTTTGCAACGTGTATTTAACATCCCCTGCATGGCATTTTGTGTACTTAATATAATGATGTTGCTGCAATGTTGCTAAAACGTCACAACATCTCAGAAACGGAAACATTGTGAAACAGTGTGGAATTTCACTCGGTTGTTTGCTACATCGCCACAGGTCGCAAAAGTTTCACCAAAAGCAACTATGTTCCCTCCGCGAGTAGGGACACTTCAAATTATTACGCTGTGGTGCAGTTTTGCACATGCGGAGCTCCACAGTCAAATTAGCAATAATAAATATGACCTGCTCATCCACTCCATCTCCTCCATACCCAGACTTTTTTGCTCTTTGCTCTACGTCAGCTGACCTCAAGGGTACATCAAAACATAACGCCTCCAGAAATGATGCTGGAAGGGTAGTTACAGCATCATAGTTTAAAGAACAGGGGCACTGACCAAACAGCTGTGTTTTAGGAGTGAGAGTGAGCTCTTATTAGTAGCATTTTGAATATATTAAGATATAGTACAAGTTAGCTAGGATTTTCTGTATCAGTATAATTTTTGTGGAGAGGAGACACCAGGGGGATGTTTTTGGCAGTGTCACTGAATGTGCACTGATGCCTGCAGTGGATAAGCACTTACCACATAATTGCGCCAACAAGCCTCATAACAATCTCATTCAGGACGTTGAAAAACTCCAGCATCAGTTTGGCCTTTTCTCCCATTTTGCCCATGATAACTCCAAAAGCAACAAAGAATCCAATTAAACCTGTAAGACACAGAATACTGTAACGTTAAAGGCAGATCATTTTGATGGGAGTTGTTAAGTTTCGGAGGTATCGGCTGTAGAGATGTCTGCCTTCTCTCAAATAAAATGAGAGTAGATGGAACTAATTTCTTTCTACTGTATAAGAAAAGTAGTTTCTGTAGATGTATATTATCTTCAGTCTATCTTGGTCTATAAATCAGTGTAAAATGCAGGAGTTAACTGAAGTGCACTATATAAATTCATTATTGATGCAGTTTTGATACCAGATATCAGAACAGAATATTGCACAATTGATTTATTATTACACAAGTACACTGCATTGTAGAGTTGTTGCACTGGGTTATGATTTCTGGAATGAGACACTGTTGTTGAGTTTTTCAAATGTATTTGAGTGTCATTTAGTGCAATTACAGTCAAGAAAAGGCAAATCTCTCTATGGCCGTTCTTTCCAAAACTCGGCAACTCACACCAAACTATCTAGATTGATAAATAGCACCACAGTTAAGAGTAAAATATGCATTTTTGATTTTGGTGTGAATAGTACTTTTGAATTTGTTTTGGATAAACAAAGAATAATTACTGACATATGTTAAATGTACATTTTTTTTGGATATGTGTTTGCAGTCATATTAAAAAGATAATATTTTTAAAAGTAAATGTAATAAATAAGTTGTTAGTTGTACATCCATTTAAGGAGTTTTTTTTTTCAATACTTTATCTCTTACAGAAAACTTCATGAATTTCACATGGGCAAAATCACATGCCACATGTGGTAACATATGTTGTGGAAAACATGGGAAATTAATGTGTTTTTTTCTGGAGGAAAACATAATGTTCATATTTAACAGCATTCTTACAATATCGATTTATTTCATGGTGTAGAAAATAATGATCAAAAAAGATGATCATTAAATGTTATCGGACTTCCACTTCCAGTTATTTTTTCCATTTCTAATATGTTGTTTACATTTGACTTCCAGCTGTTAAATTAAGGTGGAGTGTTTCTCATTATCTGTTTTCGAGCTGCAGTTCTTAGTATCCAGTGTAAGTAAGGTACAGTATATCACCATCTGAAACAGATGGTTGAAACAGACAGGAGTTTGGGTTTTTAGCTGTTTTCTATTAGAAAGATATCTCAAACGTGGGGCAGGACAATCACCTCTGGTGGGAAGTTAAACTGTGAGTCAAGAAATAAGCAATTATTTTTTGGCATGGATGCAGTCAGAACAGTCAGAACTACTTTAAAATAGGATGTGTTTTTGAACATTTTCTTACGAAACACTGAACTTACTTGACACTTGGCGCATGTAACTCATGACTGTCTATCACTATTTTGACACAGGTTTGGATCCATATTTCAAATTTTTGAAGTTTTTCTATTATTAAATGTGATAGTGCAGCATCGGGGGTGGTATGTGTTATCTGAGTGTTTTCTATTTATTATGTAACTGAAAGTGAAAAAAAACAAAAAAAACAACTTATGTTATTCTTCAAAAACTGCTATTTCTTTTTCTCCAGTGGGTGTGTTTTCTAACTTTTCACCTACCCAGGACATTCATCCCACTCTTGAACTGGAGCGACCTCTTAACTGTGAACTGTGGAGGAGCTTTGGTTCTGTTAGTGGGCACTGGTACTTTGGTGGTTACTGTCTGGATCTGGAGAAAAAGCAAAGAAAAGAACAAAGAGCTGGAGCGATTGACATATGAATCAGACTTTGTATGGTGGGTGAAAACCTTTTTGTGAGACTCCTACCTGCTGAAAACACGCCTGCACCAGATTCTCTGGGAAAAGATTTCGGATGAGATCGAAGAAAGCGTCCACGCTGGAGACCTCGTCGTTCTTCTTCCCTTGTCCGAGGTTAGCCCTCAGCTTGGGGTTCCCGGGATGGATGAGCAGCACCAGGACCACTCCCAGGACGGCTGCGATCACCGTCGTCGACATGTAGTACACCATGGCCCTGGTGCCCAAACGGCCGCTGGATTTGGCATCCAAGCCGGCGAGTCCTGGAGCGAAGAAAGATTCACAGGAAACTGAAGTAAGTGTCCACTATTAAAAAGATAGATCAAAACATACTGTATGTTTTTCAAGAGATTTAAAATCTACACATTTTTATACACTCTTAGAAATACTGATCCAAAAAAGGTTCTTCCTAAAGGGTTGAGGTTCAACCCCAAAAAATTTGCCTCTGAAGAATCCTTTTTTGAAGTTCCATTAAGAACCTTTTTCACCCAAAGAGCCCTTTTTTTTTTGAAGAGTTCTTCAAGGTTAGCAAATTATTAAAATGATGGATGATGATTCTTCTGTCACCTGTAGAATACAACATGGTTCTTCATAGAACCCTCAGAGGACGAGAGTATTTTCAGATCCCATAGATAGATATGGGCCTCCGGGTAGAACACGCTGGATGGGTTCTGGATGAAAACCTTGAGATATAAAAAGGCTGTTGGAAGAACATCCTGGACTGGTTCTGGCTGTAACCCTTGGAATACAAAAGGGTCTTAGGGTAGAACACCCTGCTGGCTTCTAGATGAAAACCTGGAACATAAAAGAGTTCTTGGTAGAACCCCCTGGGTGGGTTCTAGATGAAACCCTTAGAATTTAAAAAGGTTCTTGGTAGAACACCCTTGTTAGGTTCCGGAACAAAACATTGGAATAAGGGTTCTTGATAGTACACTCTTGGTGGGTTCTAGGTGACATCCTTGGCATATAAAGGGTCTCTGGGTAGAACACTCTGGACTGGTTCTGGCTGTAACACTTGGGGTTTTTGGGTTAGAACATCCTGGTTGGTTTCTAGATGAAAACTTGAAACATTAAAATGTTCTTGGTAGAACCCCCTGGGTGAGTTCTTGATGAAACTCTGGCCATATAAAAAGTCTCATGGTAGACCACCCTGGGTGGGTTCTATATGAAAGCCTTGGAATATAAATAGGTTCTGGTTAGAACACCCTGCTTGGATTCTAGATCAAAACCTTGGAATATTGAAGGTTGTACACCCTAGATGGGTTCTAGGTGAAATCATTGGCAAATAAAGGGTCTCTGGATAGAACACCCTCGGTGGGTTCTAGGTGAAACCCTGGGAATATAAAAGGGTTCTTGCTTGAACTTCATGGGTGGGTCCTTGTTAGCACCCTTAAAATATGGAGTTTTAAATAGAACCAAAAATAACTAAAAAAGGTTCTGCTATGGGGTCAAACTGAAGAACCCTATATGGTTCTAGTCATCAGTTAGTTTCTAAGAGCAGGTCTGACCTTTTCTCTGGGTGTTTATGAATGAACTCTGACTAAAACATCATAATTAAATTGATCAGCTCTTTTCTCTAATTGCCGTCGTGTTTCCAGACAGAGCAGCTTGCAGTATTTGAACTGAAGCCTCCACACAGAAGGCTTAACTCATTCAGATAAGAAGTGCTGGTTTTCTTATTGCGACTCCCATTGTGTCTGTGAGGAAATATTGTGCAAATATATCGGAAAAACAAATTCTGTACCCAAAAATTCATATGAATTGCTTCCAAAGTGAGACGACTCAGTCAGAAACTTAATTACACATTTGTACTTAGCCAGACAATCGGTCTTATCTTTTGACTTCAGTTTTTAATTATCCAGTCTGACGGCAAGTGATTGTAACTCTGTTTATCTGTTGCCGCATGGAGGGACGAGGTGCCTCGACCTTCCACAACAGCATGTGACGAACAACAGTGGCCTTCAACATGTGGATTGTTTACTGAGGATAATTGAGTTTGGTGAAGAGGGCTCGCTAGAAGAAGTTGTGTTCACTCGCAAGGTTGTGGAGAGACAATGCGTCTGCACACTGCTGTGGACGATATGTTCAATATCACATTTGCAAGTGATCATCACCAACTGGAAACTTGACTACTACTACTTAAATCTAAGTGTGCAAGAAATAGGATTAAAATATGTTTAAAGTATGAAAAGTACAAATTTTGCAGAATGTTCCATTTCAGAATAATACATGTTATAATATTGAATTTTATGGCTTTGCTAAATACTCAATTCTGATTGGTCAACTGTGGCATTCCAGGTCTGTTATTTCTGATTAGCAGAGATCAAACTGTTGCTATGGAAGCAGTTCTGATCAAAGATGCTGGAAGAGCAATAAAATAATTTTCATGGCAAATAAAAAAATTTCAAAATTAATATTTAGTGTCAAATTATTAATTAAGTAATTTTTATGAAATAAACCCCTTCAAAGTAATTTAATTCATTTATTTTGCACTAATAACCCACTTCCCATTCATTATTCCTTATATAATTATTGATGCATTAATATGTGTGCAGATGGTAAAAGTGTAGTTAATGTTAAGTACTTTATAAGCTGCTAGCCCCGTTAATCTTGTCCTAATCTATAATAACACAAAGTAGTAACTAGTAAGTAATATTGTCAAATAAATGTAGTCAAGTAAAAAACACATTTCCTTTTTAAATGTAGTGGAGTACAAGTATAAAATTGCATAAAATATAAACACAAAAATAAATCACAAGTACTCAAAATGATTGGTTTTGTGGTAGTTAATTAAACTTGTGTTAATACTTATTTCACTGTTAATGACCAATGAAACAATAATTAATTATGTTTAATGATTATAAGTAACGCTATAATTTGTGTTATTTGTTGTTTTTGTTAGATAAAATAATAACTTTTATACTGTATAATAGCTGATAAGTGATAATGACAATCACATCCTGATGAAATGATTAAACTGACATTTTATTGTTGCACATATCATAACATTTTCTACACTATATTAAGTATTTCTTAATCATTACAAATTTTTTTGTAAATGTTATGTTACATACATGAATTTACATAAGTAACATACATTTTTTGTGCCTGTATTTTCCACGTGGATGATGTATCATGTATTATTGCTAACGAGGCCTGTGAAACCCTGCACGTGCAAAACCGACCAGATATCCTGGCGGTCTTACCACACATTTGCGTTCCTGTAAAGTTAATTTCTGAGGCCGTGCACATCCATCGCTCCACATGAACGTAGGATGCCCGAGGCAGCCTTGATGTGCTTGGTTGTGTAGACGTGTTTACGGGAACGCATAGTTAAAAGCAAGTATATCTGTATCCTGAGTCCAGTCAGAGTGATGGTTCTGCAGATCCTCAAAAATTAATGCAACGGATATGCAAACACAAACAGGTGGTTAAACAGCAAACACACCTCTGGCCTAAAGGGGCCTATATGTTGCCTATATAACATCATGTGGATGATTACTGTAAAGTTGCAACTTACATTTACAAAACTGTACAATTGCTTAAATGGTTTATAAAGCATATGCACACATAATTTGTCATTTAATTTATCAATTTATGATTACTTAGGTTATAATAAAGTGATACTGATCTTCTACTCCTAGTTTTATTGTTTGGATCAGTGTGAGGTTTGTGTTTTCACTAGTTTTAAATGTGGAAAAACAATAACATCTGTATCCTTGAGTCTGCGTGCCTCCCGTCCTCCACACAGGTCTTGTTTCTACACACAAAGCCTGAAGACACTCGCCCACTCTCTCCTCTCTCCCGTTGCAGCTGAACTCCCAGACAGCGGCAACGAGTCACACCGTGTACCCTCATTTCAGGACAGTTGTCAACAAATTGAGTAGAAGTAGAGACTGTGCCTCACCCACCTGTGACCAGACTGGAAACAACAAGAGGCAGGATAAGCATCTTCAGCATCCTCATTAGGATCTCTCCAGGGAAGGCGATGATCATGATAACATCGGGAGGGAGAGGCGATATGTGGCGCAGCAGCATTCCAGCGATGGAACCCAGAAACACACCTGAGTTGGCGAGAAAACACAAATCAAACACGAGGACAGGTGACTCTGAGACACGAGGAACTAACTGTAAACTTATTTACATCTGTGGGCAATAAAATGTGACATTTTTCTCTTAGGAGTCTTCATTAACATCACACTCTCTACCTCTGAGAGTCAAAATGCCACAGTGTTACCTACAGACACTGTGATAATTATGTCTGACTAATGTAACTTAACTTGAAAGGTTATTTATGTCTCACTCTACTGATGCTTATAAAATAATGATGTCAAGAAAATAAAACACTCATCTGTACACTGTATAAACACACAGAGATATCTGATAAAAGAGAAAGATATAAAAGTTTTGTATATTAAAGTAAATTAAACAGAAGACTTGAGAACAGTTTTTGGTTCAACTTAAAATTATTTGAGTTATTTTCACTAGTAAAGTTTACCTGATTTGACTTAAAACAAAATAACATCAACTTGTCTTTTCAGATTCAGTCAAATGAAACTCTAATCAGGAAGACAATCTTTACGCCTCATTTGTCCATGTCGCCTGTCTTCTCTCGCGCTCTCCCTTTACCCACTTATCCTCAATCAGACATCCAGTGTTTCCTCTTTAAGTCAACCAACCAGATTTACCCACAGTCCCCGTCAGCCAAGCATGTCGTTGTGTCAAGACTTTAAATCTGTTCTCCTCTCTGCTGCTTTCAGCTGTCATTTCTGCACGGTATTGTTGCGACCCTCCTCCACCCCGTTCTCCTCCAGTTCTTCTAATCCAGAGCCCAGGCTGAACTCATCAGAAGTCCAGTTCTCATCCTCATCCAGATCATCAGCTGTCCCTTAACCACCACTGCCAGAGTCTAGACTCCATTTCGGGGTTTCCTTCACTGATCACGGCTTCACTGCCCCTTTTACACATGATGATGTCATGATTTGTCATCTTGTCCGTGCATATGTCAATTAATTATATTTTGTACACTCTCAACGATTCTTGTAATTCTTGTAACTTGAAATCTTTTGAAATGATGAGCTGAATGTAAAAGTCAGTCGAGTTTGTTTGTAATGCTCGTCTGTGTAACTGAGGAGTCACTGGTTCAACTTAATATTTTAAGCTTACTGAACATGTTTTTTCAAGTGCAATTGAATTAATAATATATTCTCTTCTTTGTATTCTGTTCTTTGTCTTCTCTTTTACTCACCACTTGAAATCAAAATTAAAAAAACAATTTCATAACTGTAAAAAATCAGACAGGAATTTAGTGTCGTCAACTAATCTTTTCTCTTTAAGGTAACATGAATATGTATGTTTTATGTAGGTTAATTAAACTTAAAATGTGTTGTCACTGTAACTGACCGACTGAACGTGTTTTCTCAAGTGCAACTGTTCAACTTGTGATTTCAAATTAGTCAACTTAGAATTTAAGGGCAGGTTAAGACAAACAGTTTTTACTTGTGAATGTTTTCCCAGCTACTGTACATCTGTCAACAGATACAGTAGAAATAGTTTTTCTTGTTTAGTTTGCTCCGGTACAGTCGAATGTAATATTAAAGTGTATTACAGTGTAATTTAAATGCAATATGCCCCCAGAGATGGAATATCATGAATTTGAATGCTTGCTATTTTAACATCAAGAAAATAAGCTGTGAACTGTTTTCATATTTAAATGGTGTGTATTAAAATGATTTGGCTTCACATCGGGCGTCACCGGTGGCTCAATGGTTGGCAGCATCGCCTTTTAGCAAGAAGATCCTGTATTTGAAAGACGGGGGCCGTCCTGTATGTTTCTGTTACGTGTGGGTGGGTTTTCTCCTCCCGGTTCTTTACACATGCAGGTGAGGTTAATCACCCGTAGGTGTAAACGTGTTTTTCTGCCTGAGTGCGTTAGTGCAGTGATGGACTAACAACCTGTTCAGAGCGTTCCCTGCTTTTTGTCAGATGCATTCTGGGAAAAGGTAAACCCCCGCTGAAAACCTGAACAAGATAAGTCGGAGTGTGTAATGGATGGATTGTGGACGGAAGCGGCAGGAACAAAAAACTTACCGAGGATTGTGAGAGTGAGAACCATGTTCTTCATGATTTTATCACACAGTCCGCCACATGCGTTCTCGTTTGGATCCACTCTGGGCTCCAGGTGGCTCTCGTCCATCCTGACCTCCACTTGCTTCTGCATTTTGTTGGCACTGAAAGAATTAAAGAAACCGAGCCGATATTAATTACTGACAGGTTTTTAAGCTGCATTTTATGAAATTTAGGGCTCGAACTAACAATTAGTTATATCCTCGATTAATCTGTTGGTTATTTTCTTGTTAGTTGTTTGGTCCATAAAATGTCAGAAACTGGTGCAAAATGTTGATCAGGTGACATCTTCAAATGTCCTTCTTTTTCTTCAAAACCTAAAGATATTCAGTTTACTGTCAGAAAGGAGTAAAGAAACCAGAAAACATTTAAGAAACTGAAATTAGAGAATTTTTACTTTTTTTTCCTCAAAAAAATAATCGATTATCAAAGAGTAGGTGATTAACTTAATAGTCTATTAATCATTGCAATTTTACATGAATTTCTGTACTACATATTTTTTATGTTTTTTATTGTGGATTAGCAGATGTGCATTTACACAAGTACCGCACTTAAGTACAATTTTGATATACTTGTACTTTAATTGTATTTCCATTTTATGCTAATTTATATCACTATGAAACCACTAAATTTCAGAAGTAAATATTGTACTTGTACTTGTCTACTCAGTAGTACACAAACCATCCGCAACTGGCTCCACATCGATGAACTGCAACATTAAAATGCTCTTATTTATTAGTAATAAAAACAGAATAATAAAATACTCTCTAGTAATACTGTGAAAGGAGCCTTTCTAAATAATGAGTACGTTTACTTTTGATATATTTGGCTGTACTTTTACTCAAGCAATATTTTAAATTCAGGACTTTTACTTATAACAGAGTATTTTTAGACTAAAGTATTTCTACTTTTCTCAAGTACAACATCTTCCACCACTGAAAAATACTATAGTCATATGTCTAATGGAATTATTCCATTATTACTAAGAATGGAACAAATGGTAAGCTTTATACACAACCACGTGTTGCTGAGACAATGTTTATGATTCACAGATATAAATTAGCAGTACTTCCAGTTTGGTTGTGTGTTCAATCATGCATCATTTGCTATATTTGTTGGTGGGAAGCTGGTGAGGGATCGTGTCGATATCACTGCATTATCAGCTCTTACTGGTTGGTCAGGGCGCGTGCACAGGTGGAGGTGGGATCTTGGAGGATCCCACACTTAACACCCTGCAAGATTGTGTGGTGAGACCATGTGACCAGGAGGAGACACGTCTGTGTAAAACACGGTCTCACGGCGCATGGACATCAATTGTCCTTTGTTTTGGTAATGAAACTCAACACAAATTTCAAGCTAATGTATTATCCACTGTCGTTTGCTAGCATTGTAAATACGCAACCTTCAGCTATGAAAGTGCACAGAGACGTCATTATCTGTATCTGTTCAGCCACTAAATTATCTGTCTCTGTATACAGAGATATTAAAATAGCACTTAGATAAAAAGTAGTAGTCTGTGTTACATTTTGTTAATTATTTTTTTCCCCATATGATAACAAGTAATTTCAGGTAAAAGAAATTTGAGTTTCTTATTTGTGCTTTTCCGAATAATATATTCGGATTTGGGTGCATCCTAATAATACAAAACATTTCAGGTGATGGTCACAGCTTGGTTAGGTTTAGGCAACAAAACTTTGCCGACTTGTTTTTTGTAAAACGTCATGGTTTGGGTTAAAATAACAATCAACACTGATTACTGGTTTCACTTGGGAACCAAACCTCAGCCTCCTTTGTTAAAGTCCTGTGTTATGTGGAGTATGACACTCTTTATACTACATTTGTCCTTTTAGTTTGAAAGTCATACTGAGTTTATGTAAAATAAATGAAGGAGGATTCGTGTCCATGTATGCAAATGTAGATTTCATTTTGTGATTATTTCATGAACTTTCAGACAATGGGCTGGTCCATACCTGTACCAGGCCAAGACCACAACACACAGGGTACTTGTGATTCCACACTGGGGGAAATGGGGTTAACAACCCACCAAGAAGGAAAACTTGTGCTATGATTGCATTTTAAAACACTACAGATGATAAGAACATTCACAATAGTGATTGAATACACAATACTGCATGCTTGATTACTATGTTACAAAAAAGTGTTCATTGTGTCATTGAGTAATTAATGGGCGCACATGCACACATGATTGAACTCAATTAATTCTGCATCTTCTGCATTCTTAATGCATGCAAATGTGTAAAAAGTTTGCAGATGGTCTTTCATAATTAGAGACTGACATTCCTGAACAATTAGCACAGAATCAATAAAGAGCCTGTTTATAATCTGCATTTTAAACAATTTATTCCAGTTTTACTCGATACATTTGAATAAACAGAACACCAGCTGTTACTCATATCCTCCCCTCTGCTGCTGCTTCTGCTGGGTGTCTGTGCATAGTAATTTATTTATGATCATTTGAGATATTCTATTTCTGTGTTGAATAGAACATAAGGGCAATGAAACCTAAATGTTAAGTTTAACTTTTTATATACGTATATGTGTTTGTGTCAAGCGGTCGGTGATTTCGCCTCATGTTTTCTGTACTTTCCAAGTAATTTCACTGCTTGAAGATGTTGATTTCAGATCATGATCAAGATAAGACCCTTCTTTCATCTTTCTGCTTCATCGTGTCACTGAAGCAAGAAGCACCTCAGGTTTGTTGTGGTGTGGCGTAAAGCCTCTTTGACTTAAAGATCAGCTCGCCCCTGTGCACCCTTTAAATCCTCTGGAGAGCACAGACGTGCACAGTTACGTAACAGCAAACGCCCGTGTCATTTGGACACCTTTGACCTTCATGACTTGAACACCTGGAATAATAATGGTGGCAGCAAACGCACCGTGGAAACACTAAAATTTCTCTCAGCAAAAGTTGAGGGTTGAGTGAAAAATTACCCTCCAGAAGTAATTCACAGAAAAAAAGGGAGACAAAGCTTTAATTATACGTATAGAAATGGGATGTACTCCTCAGCCAATATTTAATAAGACAAGTGATTCGATATTTGACTTACTGTCAGAATACATGAAAGGGACAGGGGAACATACAAGGTGAGGACATAGCAGGTGCCAAGTCAATCACGACTGTCTGATACACTGTGCTCCAGCATTAATGAGACTTAAGCCTTTTAAAGAGGATAAAATTAGCACCTGCAGTACACAAGTGATTGAGTTATGCAACAGAAAAGGGGCTTCCCAGGAAAAGTCAAGGTGTCACCACCACTTGCCATCATGACTGTTATGCAGGAGATTACTAACTTGAACACCAAACTTCAGCCTTCAGACTAAAGTTGTCTTTGTTCTTCTACAGAGAGTTACTCTAAATGCTTTTAAGACCAAAAAACTCTTAAAATGCAAAAGCAATGTTAGGCAGTTTGCTATGAAAGAAAGGAAATGTTTGAAAAGGTGAGTGAAATCTTTTTCAATACAAGCTGGTAATTGTGTGCTCTTACTGTTAAAATTCACACAAGATACACAATCATGATCCTTGGTTGTGAGGCTGATGCAAAAGCATCAAGAAGGGCACGACAGCACTGAGTGTTTGTGCTGTGTTTAAAGAGCAATGACAAAATAGACGATAGACCACAGTTATTATTGCATCACTGATGCATCATTCAACTTTCAAGGGAAATCTGCACATAAACATTATCCTGATGGCACCTCTTCAATGCCGATGTTTTTATGACTCATCTCATAAACTACTAACACATCACAACATACTACTAATAATGCTTACCAGTTGTTTTTTATGTTGCTTTGGATTGAAATTGAATTTTTGGAGAGCTACTACTGCACAGCCATCGGCGTCAGTGAAAGAAATAACAAATTCATGGCTCATGCATTAGTAAATCCAGTCAGAACCTCCAAAACGTCTTTTATCCTGTCAGAAAGGTCCTTAAAAAGTCCTTTAAAAATCTGCAGATCTCGCCTTCCTCGGGGTTGGATGTATATCCACAATCACAGATCTGAGCTGCAGGGAGGCGCGTTAAGGTAAACTGACTAACCTGGAGGTCTGACAGGAGTCTCCCAGACACGAAGGGTGGAGTCAACCTGCTAAGATTAGCAAGGGAGTGAAAATCCTTGTTGCTGATGTGTTTTTTCTTCTTTGCTTTGTTTTATTTGTTTACCTCTCTTTTCAGAGGAAACCATTTCCATCACTTTGGATCTCCAAGGAGATCGATTCTCATAAGTTCCTAAATAAGTTTAAGTGATGACAATTATAAGAATTAAGTTCTTTGATGGGTCTTACTTCATTGAAAACACAAATTGTGTTGTTATATTTCAAACAGTTCATTGGATTTTACAAATTAGAGAAAAAAGAGAAAAAAATACCAATTAATATTAATCAGGCGTCCACATGCTTCCCTTGCAGACCTTAAGTACAGAGAGTTTTAAAACACCTTGGCTAAACACAGTCACTGGGGGTGTTGTCAGTAGTCGGCTGCAGCCCATAAATATAGCCGCAAGCGGCAATTAGTGGGCTCAAGCCCTCTTGCACTCAACAGGAGGAAGCAGCTCAATCGGCCAGAATTATCATTTCCAGTTATTGGACTCAGTTTAATGTCTCCAGCTCTTTCTAGCTCACGGAAAATTTGAGACGCTGCAGCAGAAAAACAATAATAAACCAACACAAGCACAATAGAGTTCTAACCCCTTCAGGGTTTAAAGCACAATTAATTTCTATCACAGGATGGTGTCATGAAGGGATAAGTGTGAGATCTTGTGCGAGAGTCATAAGCTCTATTCTCTTCTTGCATAATGTAACGGCACCATAGATGTAATATATAAACCTAAACGGGGTATTGCGGCTCAGCCTTGCTGCTCATTTTCCCGGTGGCCACTCACGGTACTGCAGTGAAAAATTCCTCTGCAGCCAAAAAAGTATTTTCTACCACAAGCCCCCATTATAAAAGAGACATCTGACAGGACACTTTGAACTGCAAACAAGGTCAGTTATGACCCTTTCTATGATGAATTTTTGATCCATGGAGATTTTTATTTGTAAAACTTTCCTAGAGCAAAATAAGCAATTTAAAAATCTGTCTCACCCAGAAGGTAGAAAACATTTTTGGCTAATGCTCCCATTAGACTGAATGGGACTGAATCTAGCACATCTGCACATCTGTTTGCAGCTTCTTCCTGTTAACTCAATACATTAACTTCGTCTACAAACTTTATCTGATCTGATTCTTCATCCTGAAATTAGTTAATTATCTCAGCACAGTTAACTCGATACATATTGTTAATAGTATTTACTGTTCATTTTGTATAATCACCACAGTGTCTTAGATTACTAGTAGCAACATTAGCCAGCTAGCTAGCTAGCATTGTCATCTTTGTTCAAACTTGACATAAACAAAATAAAACTCCAGAAATTACAAAATTTCCAGCTCTGGTTTGGATGAAATAAACCCTTAATTCACCCAGTTAGACATGAAAATATCAGGAGAGGAGTGAGAAAGGTCAGAGGTCAGACGTCAGACAGGCAGTGGTGAGAAACAGCCACAGCGTCTTCGCATACACCTCAGTGAATTAAGGGTTTATTTTGAACAAACCAGAGTTGGTGAGAGGAGCCACTGTTTGAGGACGTTTTTGCAGTCCTTTCTATAATCTTGTCAGATACTTAGAACAACAATCTGAGCCTGTCAGTGGAAAAAACAAGCACATTTAGTGGATGTACTTTGACAATGCCCAAAAGGATAAATGTTATTTTGCAGCCCGTTTAGCTGACTGCAGTCTTCAATCTTCACTCTAACTCGACAAAAATATCTTGTCTCGTCTTTCCACTGTTCCGACAACCACCAGCTCTTGTTTGGTTGAAATAAACCCTTAATTCACTGAGATAGATGTGAAAATATTCCGGCCATACAAGCTATTTGTCCTGGCTGCTTCTCTGATGCCTAACCTCCCTGTTGCTCCTCTCCCCAGTGATATTTTCATATCAAACACTGTCAATTCATAAATTTAACCTTTATAAATAAAGTCTAAAGGTTTATATCAACTAAAGCAGAGCTGGTGACCGTTGGGGCTGTTAAAAGATGAGCCAAGACGTTTTTGGTGAGTTTTATTTTGTTTCTGTCACGTCTGAATGAAGATGAAGATGAAGAAGATAGCTAATGTTGCTAGCTGTTATTTAACACACTGAGGTGATTATCAACATGCTCAAAAACAGTATATATACAAAATAAACAGTAAATTTCCTCTGTGAATTCAGCGTTTCGACCAAACCAGAGTTGGTGATTGTTGAAACATTTTGTTCCTTTTAAGTTTGAATAAAGTTTGCTAGCTGGCTAACATTGCTACCAGTTATCTAAGACATTGAGATGATTGTCAAATTGTTCAAAAAAAAAAAACACAGAACAAAATGAATAATAAATACTATTAACAATGTCTACCAGACTACCTGTGAAAAGCTGCTCTACCATGTGGATTATTTCAAATGACTTGTGTGCAATCCACAAATAAAAGGTTGTCACAGAGTGATTCTTGTAAACTAAGTGAGTTATTTATAATGGTAAATGGGTGGCACTTAGGTTTATTTTCACGCTTCATTAATATGTGAGTCAGTTAAAAGAAAGGCACAGTTTTAAAGGTTAATTTAATTAATGTGCAAGCATGAAGTTCACAGTAAACAATAACTTGCAAATTAAGCAGCAGAAAGCTTCAAGGAAAACTCATTTAGCAGACGGAAAGTTGATTATGAGAGCAGAACAGAAAAAAAGTGCAGCTGTTTCCTCAACACATTTTTGAGTATTTAATCATACACAAATTATGGCCTATATTTGGGTAAGAATTCTTATTTGTCACTAATGGACGTTTTGGCATGCAGGCTGCTTCTGTCAGTTCTACTCTTCAGCTTTAACCAACAATGGATTGCCTGAGATGAATTGATAACTTGGATGGAGGCATATTAAAAGAAAATCAAGGCAAATAAAAACGCTTAAAAACTCCCTCTTCGTCGCCTGTGAATAACACGATCTGGAATTTTCATGTCACTATTTGCACAGCAACAGCAGCAGAGAGCTAAACCTTGATTTGTCGAGACGCAGCTGTTTAGTGCTCGTGGCCATGGCTTCCTTTTCGATTCACAAAGTGCCGTGGCTGCTGCGCATGCACTCATTGCAATGGTGTTGCCATGGCAGTATTTATTCTTTAATGACTTGTTTTATGTGGACAAGATGATTACCAAGGTGTGTGAGAAATAACATTTTGACTGTCATCATGCACTTGTTTGGTCTCTTATTATAGGTCACTCATGATGCTGAGCAGTTTTTCTGTGATGGTTTTAAGCCTATTAATTACTATCCACATTATAATTTAGCTGTCAAAATGGCACGTCGCAGCTTGACAATGGTACTACTTTTTCCTTTGATGTAGGAATCAAAGGTAAAGTGAATTCCAGCTGTCTGATTGCAGAGACCATGCAGCTGCTGGTGGAAATAGGGGTATAGGCGTATATACATATGTCATTTATAATGTACCAGAAGTCTTAAGAAATCCAAGTGGTGGAAGTATTGAAAAATACTGGAACTGTGGATATTAAAAAGTGATTGATTCATGTCTGATGTTCACACAAAGGGTTCAGTGCTGTCCACAATCAACCAGAAACTGTGTTTTACATGCAACATGGAGTTGGATGTAGTACAGTGAATGTGCAAAAGAAAATTCCTCACTGTTAGAAGTGGGACAAAATTACCTCATGAGTTCTTTTCTTTACTGTAAAAACAAAAAGGTTGAGAAAAGTCAAATTTTCAAGGTAGCTTGTGACAAGAGGTTTTTGAGAACTGACCCTAATTAAAAGTTTTGAAAAAGTTTTACCGACTACTGATCTTTCATTGAGATAATTATTGTTTCTTATTTTGATAAACTGAGAGAAATTGAGAGACCTCAAACAACTGTATTTCAAAACTTTTTGAGTAAACACATTGAAATGAAAGTGAATAATGGTTATAATTTTTTAATTTTTTTCAACTAAAACTATTTTCAATTAAAAAATGCTGAACAACTAATCTCTGTATTGTCAAAATCACAATATGAGCAAAGGCTATATTCAATTTGCAGAATCAAATCACAATTTTTTAAAAGAGGAAAAAATATAGTGATGTGGTTTTAATTATTATTTTAGGAGGCAAAAAAATGGTACCAGTTTTTTTGTTACCACCATTGAATCACAACTTGGATCTCTTAGAACTTTTTCTAAGGCATAGAGGAGACATTTAAAGGTAATAAACACTAGTCAGGTTTTCTTTTGTAATCAAGGTTACTTTTTTCTAACAAAAATGCCTAACTGAAAAACTAAAAAAAAATCCCTGAACTAAAAAAGGAATTTTTGGTAGGATCAGGGGTGATTCTGAAAACTTTTCTGTCATTGATTCCTTAAGATTTTTTTTCTCTGTCTTTCAGAACACAATGGGGACAAAGAATCCATTAAGTTTGTTTATGTTGCAGTTTGTGTGAGGTTGACCCACATGTGTGGGTAAAATGCCTGGATGAGTGTTATCCCTGCAGACTGGGTGCATGGATGTTGTTGTGCAGGTGACGCTTTTATCTGCGTGTGTTTGTGTGAGCGAAGATTCCCATTACTGAGCTGCTCTCACAGCTTGGACAGGGAGACGAGAGAGACAATCTAAGAGCACATGGCAAAGCATTCGTCCATGCAATTCCACACCTGGCTCCACCTTTTCTCCCCTCAGCACCAAGCCGACCTCATGCTGCAACACCTGACAACACACACCACGCTTAGACAGCAGGTGTCTATAATTAACTAATCTGTTCTGAGCCATCCTAATCCAGCACACATACACACTGAGATGGATCAGACGCACTCAGAGAACGAGTCTGCAGCTGTGAGATCCCACAACATATTTCCACACATCATAAAACAAAGGTGGATGCTGATAGTGGGTCAATCCATGGACATCAAATAATAGGTCCTTATTAATTTAAGGCAAGACACTGATAGTAAAAGCATATTTTGTTTCATCCACTTGTTGATTTTGAAATTTTGGTCCATTTTTCTTCTGTAATATGTCAGAATAGGGGACAGAAAACATCCAAAATACACATTCATGTGTTTGTTTGACTAAATCTGTGTCTGCAGATTTTAATTAAATTGACCAAAAGTTAAATTTGCATAATGGATAATTTGCTAGGATACTTGTAACAGTAGCTTGTTTGTGTCAGTGTCACTTAACAACTGGGAAAGTTTCATTGTGATACCTACAAGTTAAAATTTATTAACCCTATTCACCTATAGTGGCTTGCAAAATGTAAACTTTGCAAATACATACCTTTAAAGGTTGCTTTCTCACATATACCCCAGAAATCTTCACTTCAGTTGCACTTACATGCACCAAACTTTCCAGTTTCATTCTGATTTATATTCTGAAGGTTTTTACCAGGGGGTTTGTTCATATATCATTCATAGCCTGATTTATTAACTTTTTATTCCTAAAAATATGGAGAAATTTGATTTTTTTTTTTTCATAGCAGATAACAGTATTTTCTGATTTGTGGAGTGATTAACAGAAAAATCAAACATTCTCTCTGTAAAAACATTTGATTCTAATATATCAACAAAATGAAACAAGAATTTTGAACCTGGCTGTTTTCAATATTCAGATTTCTGTTTTGAAAATGTAGGCAACTTATTGCATATTTAATTGAATACTCAATCCTTTCCATATTTAAACATAAAACTTCCCAAAACTTGTAATATGAAAAATAATTGTCCTAATGTAAAGTAATCAACTTGGGAAGTTTTATTGTGATATCTATGGTGTCTTGCAAAATGAATGGTATTTTAGATGGAACACATAAGGCTGTTTTCTCAAAATAAGTTTTCTCTCAAACTCTGAGCCAGAAACTTTCTCTTCAGTAGCACTTACATGCACCAAACTTTCCACCTTTATTTCAATCTATATTCTGAAGGTCTTAACGGAAAGGGTTATCATTCATAACCTGATTTATTTAAGATTTTAGTTCTTAAAAAACTTGATTGGAAATTGGATTTTTTATGGCTGTTTGCAGTATTTTCTGATTTATACAGCCAATGAAAAAAACAAACAAAACAAAGTTCCCTCTGCAAAAACTTTTGACTCTATATATTTCTGTTCTAGGAATCTATGAAAATTGTTGCATATTTAATTAGGTATGTAATCAATTGCATATTTAAACATAATTTCAGAAAACATATATTAAGTATTTAATGGTGATATCCATTGTTAAACTGTCATGCTATTCACGATATTCAAAATGATTAGAATTTCACTACATATATTTTCACTATATATTTTTTCAAAATTAGTTTTCTCTCATTACTCTGAGACAGAAGCATGCAGAAACACCAAACTTTCCACTTTCATTAGAATCCATAATCTGAAGGATTTTACAGAGGTGTTTGTTCATAAATCATTTATAGTCTTATTTAACATGTTGTTGTTAAAACATGGCAAAAACTGTTGTTTTATTATGGCCAACTCTAATAAGTCAACAAAATGAAACGAGAATTCTGAACCTGGCTTTATCCAAAGCTTTGTGTCGTGTAAACTTACGCAGAAGTGCATATTTAATTAGATACAGAATCGTTTGCATATATAATCTGTACAATTTCAGAAAATTTGTGATACAATAAACAACCGTCTTAAAATAAGTTACCAACTAGGGAAGTTTCATTGTGATATCTCTAGTTTTCTTCTTCTTCTTCTTCTTTTTTTTTAAACCCTAGTCTCCTGTGGTGTTTTCCAAAATGTATAGAATTCTGGATGGAATACATAAGACTGTTTTCTCTCAAACTCTGAGCAAGAAATCTCCACTTCAGTAGCACTTACAGACGCACACTAAACTTTCCACTTTCATTTCAGTCTATATTCTGAAGGTCTTTACAGAGAGGTTTGTTCATATATAATTCATAGCCGATTTTATATAAAAACACGTCAAAAAGAGTTGTTGTATTTTTATAAGGCCGCTGACTGTATTCTCTGATGTAGGAAGCAATAAAAAGAAAGATCTAAACTTCCCTTTGTAAAAACTCTTGACTCTCCTTTGTCAATAAATGAAACACAAAGTTTGAACCTGGTTTTATCTAAAGTTCACATCTCTGTTCTGGAAATGTACAGATAATAGTGCATATTTAATTAAATTCTGAGTCATCTGCATGTTGATATATATTAATTCACCTGTGGTGTCTCCCATTAATGACGACAATGATTAACAGACAGAAGTTATCAGTGTTGATCTGTAATTCAGAGCGTGAGATCGTCTGCGTAAATCTTTCCCTCATGAAACCTCAGCTCTTCACAAAGTCTCAAACACCACAAATCACACTCATGAATACCACTCACTAATATTGATTTACGAAACAATTTGCGAGTGCTTACTCTTTCAGGAATCCATCTGACCTTTGTTCCTCGCTGGTAACACTGTCAACATTTAATACAAAGGCAAAGAGTAAAGATATTTTGCTATTGGAAATCTCTCTCCTCATAAACCAACAGGAACGCATTAAAGGACAAGAAAGAACAGACAACCATAATAGCACAACGTGCATGGTCTTTTGCTGTCATCTGTCCTGTTTTGACCGGTTTTAAGGATGTTATGTGATGTTGTCCTGTCTTACACGCTCACATGACCTTCACTAAAAGAAATCGGGATCAGCTGTTGTCGTCACTGTTATTGAATTGAACTGTTTTGCATGAATGTTTCAATTTCTTATTAGTGATCACTTTTAAATAAAAAAAAACTATCCTTGAGTGAGACAAGAAGAAGACAAAACATTTTAAAATACAATACAACCTCAAAAAATGGTGGCCCTAAAGTAAAAATCAAAACAGTGAGGATGAATGTCTCTTTTGTTGGTGAACACAATGATGAATTTTGGGGACATTGTTTCTCTTTCCTTCAGATTTCATTGTTTCATTTTGCGTTCTTTGCCAAATAATAAGTGCATCAACGATTCAGGTGGTCGGGCTTTTGGAACTTTGAAGTTCTGACACTCAGGAAGAGACAAGAAAACTTCTGGTAGTTCAAAGACGTCTGATATTTTGTCCAGTCCTTGTAGATACAGTGCACGATGCATCGGGTGTACAGGTGTTTGTCTCTTGGTACAACCTGCACCAATAGTACTTATGAAATCAGATGGAGCACCCTATTCCCTGTCAGAGCCACATTGTCAGGTCATTGTGAGGAATGGTATGAGCATAAATAGTCCCAGTATCATCAGAAGCCTACAGGAGAAAATGATTTTGGTACCATATTTATTTAGAGAGAAAATGGCATGCACACAGAGGCAGAAATACTGTAAATATCCTCACTGACCAAAGTCTATTTCTGCTGCTGCCGAGGAAAGTGTAAAATAAAGAACCCAATCCAACGGGCAGATATCCTAGATCCAAGACAAAACCGCTTGTAAACTTTAATTAGAATGAAAACAGCAGAGGTGTCGACTCGCGTTGACTTTAAACTTGACTTTGACAAAATCAAAAACACTTGCAAATCGACTTGGACTCAACTTGAACACCAATGACTTCACTTGGACTTGAGCCTTCTGATTTGAAAATACTTGATCCTATCCCCTGAGCCCAAAGATTCCAAGGTATGTTATTTAAGAAGTGTGAATCCAGAAATCAATTAATTTCCCTTCATTTCCTGAATCAACTAACTTTAATGCTATTAATGCTCAGCAGCTCGGCACTTTAATTCCCCACATCCACTTTGTTCGAGCCAATCAAACAGAATCCAATGAAGTTGCAGGAGAGAACCATGAAGAACAAACATTACTTCACTGAGCTCCAGTTGGAAAAGATGATACCGAAGATAACTTTGTTCGCTCACAGAATCTATGCAGAGGTCAACAATAAATAATTTGCAGGATGAAATACAGGTGAGTTAAAAATTACAGATGGAGATGCTACAGCTCGCAGATTCAGATTCAGACATTTGAAGTTGCACAATACACAGGAAATCGAACCTGTGTTGTTAAAATGGTGTAATATTTGATGAAAAATGCTTTATGATTTGTTTAGAACTCAAAACACAAAGTTTAGGGCTTTGGACTTGACTTGGGACTTCAATGCAAAGACTTGAGACTGACTTGTGACTTGCAAAAACCTGGAAAACAACATAAACTATCAAATTAATCAGCAATCTGGATGTCAGCATTGATTAAGTATTGCTATACTGGCTTCAGTTGAATAAATTAATGACTGTAAACTATAAAGAACAGAACTTGCAAAACCCTCATCAATAAAATCTGAACTTTGAAGCAGTAAAAAAAACAGTTTCTGCCATGCTCGCCAACACTGAGATCTCAAAAATAGACAAAAAAAAAAAAGAGTTACAGACACTTTTTATGGTCACAATTATGGTACACCGCAACAGCATTTTAACGTTAAATACCTTTAATTTTACTGTTAATTCTCAGGAAAGAAGACAGAATAATTTGCGCCGCTGGTAATATTTTGTGTAAATCCCTGGCATAAATACATAAATATTCTTCATTTTTCTTTCATGCTTTTTCTTTCTTTCTTTCTTTCTTTTTTTTTTTTGCTTTGCCCCTAAAAGAAAATGGATCTGGCAGATTTTTACAAAATACATGCCCTTTTCCTTTTAAACTCTCCATGAGAAATAGGAAATCTTCTGTAGCTGTGAGGCGTAAGGGTTATACACACTGTTCAGTGCCAGAAACGGGTTGTGATAATGAGAAGGAAAAAAAAAAAAGGTGTGAAAAATTGTCAGAAATCTGGAGAAATACAGGAGAATTGTCGTCTCAGGAGGAAATAGGGAGAGGGCAATGAAAGACAGGAGCCTCCTGGGAAAATCAGGAGGGTTGGCAAGTGTTGTCTCAGCGTGCTATAATGTGCCCCTTCTGTACAGCAGCAGTGAACTCAACTCTCACATGTACAGGTCATCTTATCCTGGAGTTAAGCTAACCAACACGCCCAGTGGGGCATCAGTCAGTTCATGTTATCTGTTACTAAGCAACACCTCTCAGTCTCAAAGTTTTGTTCATGTACGTGGCGCAAATGTAATAAGAGTTTTTCTTGTATCCGTTTAAGTACAATTTTACCTGTGAAATCAAACAATCCAGTGAAATGATTTCCTCACAGGTGTCTTCACCTTCTATGTACTGTTAACTTAAGTTAAAAACAATACAATTCCCAGCATGCCCTAACCCCTCTTACGTAACGCAGACACGTGGTTGCTGTGGAGTGAAAAGTCCATTAACTGCATGGAGATTTAGTCTAAGGATACCACAACCCAGAGGTCAGTCAGTCGGTAAAATAATGATAATTTAATGGGTCAGAAACAACAAGGATTAATGGGCTCCTCTGATGGTCCCATGAGACAAACTGTCAAGGCATTTATGGATTTTATGTTTTCAGATCTGTGGCAAGTTTAAAAATCTCCATCTGCTGTTGAGGAAAAATGCATCTTTATCTGTGGAGACTCAAAATATAAAAAAACTTCAGACAATTATAGAATTATGTTTAATTCTCGTTAATATTCTGTGATTCTTATCTTAATAAAGGATTTGTGGTAAACACATTTATAGCGGCAAGCAGCCAATGCAACACACACACACACACACACACACACACACACACACACACACACACACACACACACACACACACACACACACACACACACACACACACAATTTCAGTTCAGAAAGTCGTAACACTTTGGACATAATTATAAAAACATGAAAGGTTTATGTCTGCGTTTTTGAGAATTGGTACAAAACTGTCATTTCACAGCATATTTTTTTGTTTTATTTTTTAAAATTGGTAAAAGAGTCATATTTAAACCATAATTCTTTTCATATAAATCTTTAAAGAATAAGTGTTCGCCAAAAATCTGGAATTAGAGTGCATATAGTAATACTTCTTTTAAAAAAAAATTGTAATTTGTCCCAGTTCTTAAGAATGGGTTAATTTCAAAATAAGATATTTTAGGTTTTAGGTTTCATAAAGATCATAAAGAACAAGTGAGGAAAAAGTGCAAAGGAGGTTAGATAATTTCAAATGGCTTCAAGATTTTTAACTAAGCGTCAAGTGCTTACATTTATTTCTACAAAATTATTTATTGGCCTAAATAGACATACAGGTATATATTATTTTATTTACAGAACAGAGCAGAGGTAATGATTTACTGTATGCTGGTTGTTTGACGTTTGACTTTCCTTGGAAGTATATGTGTTTTTCACCTGATATCTTTCTGTGTATGTTTATTTTATTTGAAAAGGGACAATGCACACGATCACAAAAATGTTTCTGATCTGACCATACAGCCTTAATTTCTATCCGCAGCCCCGTTGATGGCATATTAAAATCTCAATGTGGGAAGAAGTATCAAAATAATATGTTTTTATACATCCAACTTCTCAAAATCATGATGAGCTAGAAGGGCACTCGAAGAGCA
Source organism: Lutjanus erythropterus (assembly GCF_056507025.1). Lineage (NCBI taxonomy): Eukaryota > Metazoa > Chordata > Actinopteri > Lutjaniformes > Lutjanidae > Lutjanus > Lutjanus erythropterus. The sequence continues at coordinate 7,970,057 of NC_139317.1, read as the reverse complement.
CAGACCTCTGTTAAGGCCAAACGCCCTCTCTGACAATGTTAACAAAAGTGAAAAATAATTTTGTGTATCCGCCCCGTGATTTGGACCCGCTCCAAAATCAATGCCCTCTTCCTTGTCTCATGCTACACCCTTTCACCAAGTTGCATAAAAATCCGACTAATAGATATTCTGTAATCCTGCTGATGAACAGACTGACAGACAAATGGCACCGAAATCATAACCTCCTTGGCAGAGGTTACCCTTCAGATTCTGGCCACTAAGAAGGCTAAAGGAATTCTCAACAGCCAGGAGGTACAGCAGACCTTCATGAACACAGCAGAATAGTCACAACGTGTCAAAATATCACAGATAATAATCTTCATCATATCTGATACACTGATTCTCAGGAAAACAGAAGTGCAAGTACAAGCATTGAGCATGAACTAAACAATACCAAACTTTAAACTTAATCAGGAATGTCTGCAAGCAGGAAACTACATGAGAAGTTGATGCAACCGCAACAGTGCATAAAACCAACCTGTTCTCACCCCAATTCTTCACATATCAACACTTTGTCAGGGTTGAGAGGGTTACTTTAAAAATGTATTTTATACACTTAATATTCATTTTCTGTTACTTTTGGATTACCCCAATATAAAATATGGTGAAACTGTTAAGCCTAAATTGGTGTTTTTAGGGCTGCAACTATTATTTTCATCATTGATTAATCTATCAGTTATTTTCTCAATTAATTGATTAGTTGTTTGGTCCACGAAATGTCTGAAAATGGTGAAAACTGTTGATGAAAACTCAAGATGACGTCCTCCAGTGTCTTGTTTTGTCCAGAATTCAAAAATTTTCAGTTTACTGTCAGAGAAACCAGAAAGTATTCACATTTAAGGAGCTGAAATCAGAGACTTTTGACTTTTTTTCTTTTTATGAAAATTAGTTTGTCCAGCTGTTCTTTCCTTTGTTGTGCACAATTTAGTGATTGATCGATTAATTTTAAGACAGAAATGGTGAAATTTCCACCAGTGAAGCATTTTTTCATGAGGGACAATGGTAATCAATTGGTAACTGTGTGCACACTGTGCATGGTAGTATAGTATGGAATACAGATACCTTTTTTGTATCCTATTATGTACTCCCACTATATGTAATCTATTACTCCCCAAACCCCAGGGGTCTGTGTCCGACCTATCTGCTTTTTCAAATGTCTTTGAAAAGCGAAAAGGGAAAAGCATACAACAATAATCAATCATTTAATCCATCAATCAAACACTCCACAGGATAAAACTGGAAAAATAACAGTTCTTACGTAATCAGTCTTGTTTGAAATGCGTGTTAGCTTTTGGATGGAACACATTTTAGTGTCGTCTTAGATTTTTAGGTCAGATTTGTAAATGAGTGTGTGAATGAGAATATAAATAACAATAGAGCTGTAAAGTCTTTCAACAGAGATATAAAACGTGCATGTAAAAATGCATCACGGTGGATGCACATATCAGGCGACAGACAGTGAGTGAGTGTGTTATTAACACCCGTTTTGCATCACAGAAACGTGATGCACGGCTGATGATCGTGTTTCAATGATGATTTTAATTACATCTTCTTGTCTTGTAAGAGCAGCGTCTCAGTTTGGATCGGAGCCACGAGCTCGGCACCAGTTCCTGATTATGAGAGTTAACTGCTCTTACTTATGCAGGAGATGTACAATTAAAAAATTTCAGCTGGGATAAGCACCTCTTGACTTGCTCTGCCATCATGCCCTCCACTTGAGTGTGAAGTTGAGAAGGAAATGCCGTCTCTACTTCACAAAGCCTCCTTGTCCTTCCTCGCACAGAACAGAGCAAATGAAAGCTAAATTATGCAGCCAGGATTATGTGCTTCTTTGCTGTCTTTCTTACTGTGAGTTAGGTGAGAATACTAATATCAATTTCCATCTCTGTGCATCGGAGAGCTCATTCCAGAAGGTGTTTAGCCTAGCTTAGCTGGAAGCACTGGCAACCATTGACCCCCCCCAAAAAAGAAAGACTCATCCTTCACCAATCTTGTTTACACATTGTATCTTGTGTCTTGTTAACTTGACGCCTAATTTTTAGAGTTTGGAAAGTTTGTAAATCTGGCAACTTCACAATGAGGACAGGACCTCTGAGATTCTGCACGCTATCACTCTAAGTGTGCTCAGTTCAATGTGTTGATTAAACATTTCATCATTATTCTTGGGAAAACATGTATTTTATTGCTGAATAGAAACAAGTCTGATGTGTAACGCAATTTCTGAAGCATTCAGGGATGTGAAGTCTTATTTTCAGTCACAGGAGGAAAAAAATCAAGCCAAAATAATCAGAAAACTGTTCTCGAAATCTCACGTAGCTGAAAATGATTGCCAATCCACCTCCCTCTGCAATTTTGAGTTTTTAATGCATTTTTGATCTAAGGCAATGAGACATAATGATCATGTACAAATAACCAAAAGACTCAGACGAGTTCCTGCATCGATTAAAATGGCTTTTGATTATGTGTGGACATCATCCCTGCCAGGGACAACATGTCATTTCAGTGGAGAAACATGGATATTTTTCCTCAGGGCCTCCAGTCAGCCCTCAGGGCCTCTAGCTGATGAGATGCTTTCAAGTTTCTTTGATGCACAAGTGAATAAGAGGGGCCCTTCTCCCTCAAAAAATATTTTATAGGACTGCCTTCTGATTTTGTTAAAGTATAGTACACATTCATTCTGAAAAATAAGATTTAAAGCTATAGTATGTAACATTTCCAGATGAAACCTCTAGTCAGATGTTATATATTTTGTTTAGTTGTATTTACATTATCCCAAATGTTTCCAACAATGTTGAAATGCAGACAAGTGTGTAATTTAATCAAAGCATTTAATCAAGTGCTAGTTGCTAAAACCTCAGGGAAAACACGGGATACACTGGATGCATCAGAGAGTGAAGGATGAAGCCGGCAAACATGACTAAACATAATGTGAATAAAACGTTAATATTAATCGTTTAACACCGAAGACGACAACTCCCACAATCCCTCACCACTTCATGATGTCACCAAGCCACATCTGAAGTAGTGTGGAATCATGGGAGTTATTTTCGTCAGTGTTAAACAACCACCATTGCAGATAAAAATCCATCTGGCATGACTTGTTTGCCAGCTTCCCTCTTCGCCCTCTGATTTATCAGACATATCCCATGTTTTTGCAGATAGCAACTAGTGGCTCATATAGTGTTTTCCAATCTTTTTGTGAAAGGACCCCTATTTTACTATTTTATATACACTGATGACCCCACCAACCCCAGCAACATAAAATTACAAAAAAGGTAATAGTGCGATAATCAGCTTGCTTTGTTGCTTTGCACATGCTCTTATTCTTTGAAGAGTTTTTAAAAAGTTTCTATCATATGGTTTTTGTTAAATAAATAAATAAATAAATATCTGGCTAAACTTCCTAAATAATCCTTAAACTGAGTTGTCATCTTCACAGAAATAAATTAAATGTTGAGACATGTATATTTCACATATGTAAAGGTTGTTACACCCTTGTGCTGCAGTCACTAACGTGTGTGTTCACTTTGTGAAGCTCAGCTTTGGTGAACTTTGATCCGCAGCTGATCTGCCTCAAACAATAGCAAAGACGTGTGATTGTTGTGCCTCTCTGCAGGCAGCAGCTGTTCCCCAGCATTCACATATGTATTTGTGACTGTGCATGTAAAATCTAGAGGGCTTCACAACCTTCCTTGGAGCTTTGGCAACTGGGCAAGAAGGAAATGCACCATTACCTAGAAGAAATTACAGTTTTCTCTGGGTTTGAACATTTTCCTGAAAATTGGTTGGCAGACTGAACACGGACTAGAAATGGTTTCTGCTGCTGGTTGTTACTAAGGGTCAGTCTACTTGCCGGAGTTGAAAACAAGCTGTCATTACATAGGAGTTCTACTGATGTGACTGATTATTAGTCAGACCCCACGTATTTTCCAGGGATACAACACTCGTAAAACGTTTTATATTCTGGGAGTGATTTTTCCCAATATGGACACATTTTGATCACATTTTTTATTTTGTTGGTAACCCGTTTATAATCGCATTATTTCGCTGAGGGGTGAGATTTTCATTACTGGCACAACAGTGATGCAGTCAGGGCCGATGCGCTCGCACCAGGGTCACCATAGGACCCCCTCTCGTGTAATATCGCTTAAAAGTACAATGAAACAAGTGGTAACAGGAAAAATAATTTATTATGATACCGGTGCTCAAATCATTTCCAAATTAACCCTTAAGAGTGCACGTTGTGCTGCACTGTGCATTGAAATGTGCAGAATGAATTGTTTTATTTATGTTGAAGGAGATGTGATTATGTCTGTGGTCACGCTCCTGAACAAGATGCATTAAAAAACAGAAGAAACTGTCTGATGTTCAACCCATCTAGTTAATTTTACTGAGAATTTACAGTGAATAACGCTGCGGGCGATTCTTTTGAACTTCATCCTCTTGCCTTGTCTCGTATTTGGGAGTGCGGTGGGAGTGAATCTCACAGAATGGCTTCTCTCTAATGATGCACATGTGGCCGACAGCCAGATGTTTTGCATTGCTTTAAGAAACCGTCACTTCCATAAAATGCATGACTTGACTTGTTCTTGTCCTGAAATGTAAAGTCAATTACATTTAAATTTAAATTAAATTTATTTGTTGTTGTTTTGTTTTTTTTAAAGCCTTTTAGGTGAATGAGGACCAACTCAGCTCATTTCAAGACTCTGTTCCCTGATGATTTTCTCTGGTGGCATTTTGCCAGCATCCTGAGTTAACCTACAATAAGCCATTCAGTCAGGAGTAGGAGTGTGAATACAAACAAACACAGCAGCAGCCATTACATTCAGGTACACTTAGAATTGGGTCACAGCACTAACAACACTGTAACAAGCCTAACAGACACACATTCAGTCAAAAAAGGTCAGAATCAGGATTATTAGCAGGATTACAAATTTAAAATAAATTTGAACATTAAGAACAATATACTGCCATGTACATTTTACAACATTCCACAACACCACTCTGAGCTAAACCATAGTTAATCTTAAAGTAACCAATTCATTAATATGACCTCTAAAATTTAAACCAGGAACACCACAGGACAGGTCAAGTTCTGACTTCCTGCTAACATCTTATTTAAAGAAGTATTTACAAGAAGGACCACCTGCTAATGTTAGCTACACAGATGTCCGGTTAGCTAGCTAACCTGCCAATACTACTAATACTGCTAATCAGAATGGTAACATGGCGCCTGCTCAGGGTCTCGCACCTCTATAGGATCTGGTGCCTGGCGCAAACAGGATGAAAATCAAATTGAATTTTATCAAACCCCATAGCGCGTATAATGGACAACTTAATCGCGATTGTGCAACCTGCAACCGAGAGCAAGCAAAAAGCTGATTCCTTTTTCATTTTTCTGTTTTTTATGAGGATGTCCAAATCTGCTCCGTGCATCAGCGAACAGGCTGAGTGACGTGTTGCCTGTTCGAAGAAACACTCACCCTGGCTCTATTTTAGCAAATTTTCGTGCACTTGCTTCACGCCCGACGCATTATATCTGGTTAAAATCGATGCCGATGTCCTTGGAGTTTCTGTTTCCCCTCATCAAAGCAATCAACGGGGAAGACGAGACACTAATTAACGAGGTTGAGAAGCAGCACGTTTTATCCATTTGATCCTCAGCAGCCTTTTTATGGGAATATCCACAAAAAGGATGAGTTTTGGAAGGAAATCAGGGAGCTGTTGAGAGTTACTGTCCTCTACATAGAAACAACACTGACTTCTTAAGAAATTATGTACAGGGGAAAATCACGAAAATCGCTGTAACTTTGGTTGTAGTGTATCTGGACAGAAATGTATAGCACTGAGATTTTGCGTGCAGCAATGCAGTAGAGCTGCAGAATATATGCATGTGTCTGTGATTCATGCGCATGAGAGCAGGGCCACACACTACTTTTGGGAGTGGTGGTGATACTAGTGACCGTTATAGTTACAATGCTACCATTAGTGACATTGCTGCTACTTTGCTGAAACAACGCTACAGGTATTCTATAGTATTTTTGCAACATCTGTCCAACATCCTCTTTGTGACGCATGACCCAAAAAGAGGGGACAACACGCCAACTACATTTAAAATAATGTGCTGCCGACACGACACCCTGGAATTTCTCTTGGTAGTTGTTGCAAAAGTTACATTGCAACTATACGTTCCTGCAACATCTTGGATGACACTAATTCCTACACACTAGTCCTTTTATAAAGAACATTTAAATGTGCATAATTATTGCTATTACATAAAAATGCAAATGCACAAAACAAACTAAGGAATAATTGGACAAACAGTGAATAAATCTTGCTTACAATGAGCATGAAACATATTAAGCTTAATGATTTCAACACATTAGGTATTGAGGTAATCCAAAAGTAACGACAAATAATCAAGTTACAGTAATTTAAAGCTACAACAAGAAGATTTCAACTGGTTATGAAACAGTCTCAATTTAACACTGATGCCTCTATAAACTTCATAAGCAAATGAGACCATTTCTATACAGTTGTTCTTAATGCGTGCCACCAGGTTAACCTCTCCTTGAAATGAGATGAAACGAGCCTGTGTTTAATTTTTGACAGGCAGGAGGAGATTTTTATTTAGCAAGTTTTAGTTTTGATGTTATATTTTGTGGTTATTAACATATGAAAGTTCCTCGTAGCGGCTTTAACATTGTGATACTTTGGTTAAGTTACTGACTAAATTTTTTAACAGGTAATCAGTGATCGTATCAGAATACACTTTTAAAGTAACCCTCCCAACCTTTGACATAATATACAGTATATGTCTAACCTAGCAACCATCGTATGAGGAGTGTCAGTCAGCACCGACATGCTGAATGACACTAGAGATGAACCCGGGGTCACCTTGAGGTAAATCATTTGAATCACAGGCAGAATTGATCTCTCTTTACAGTTTAAACTACGTGTAATTATGTTTGCCAGTTCCATCTGTGTTCTCGTAAGGACAAGACAGTGATTATCTGCTTCTATCATCCTTAAATGAATAGTACTCACCTGCGGAAGTCTTCCATGAATTTCTGAGCTTTCTTGATTGGATTGAAATGAAATTGACTTCAAGTGTGCGTAGAATCAAAGCAGCATTAAAATTTGATGAGTTTTTAGGAGAGAAATCATACAGGTGTTGCAGCAGGTTCCTCCTCCTCTCCTACTCTAAGGTATAGAAATCCTCACACCTCCCCCCTCGCAACCTAAACAAATGCCCGGCACATGCACAGTGTGCAGGATGATGCACAGACAGTGGGATGGGGATTTGAGATGAGAGGTCAGTACCTCCTCTCAGGTGTGGGTGGGGTGTTCTCTCAGTTAAAGAGTAATAGATTAGCAGGCTTTCACCCCATTTTTAGCATCATGACATCATGCAGCAAGCTAGAGAACTCTGCAAGAGCAAAACATTGAGGCCTGAGCCCATATTATTGACTCAAGTGCAACAATTTTAAACTGTTGCATGCATTTGTAGTTGCATTGAATTACTATGCATTATTCATGTGTCTCTTTCTATGATTTTTGTAAGTGTAGCTGAGTCACTAATGTGTTTACATTTGCGGTCTGATGCATTTTCTACTCTTGACTTCTATATTTGCTCTGTCATTTTGTTTATAGTAGCAATATAATCATCAGTAGCTTTTTTTCCCCCCGGCAATTCAGTGTGCAAGTTGAAGAGACAGACTACTGAGCCACTCATTGTTTAATTGGCCGGGCTTAAAAGGTGTCCTGCACAAAGCCGTGGAGAGCACAGCGGGTGTCTGCGTCTCAGGAGTAAGAGCTAAGTTTAGCAAATCCTCTCAGTGTGTTTCTCAATGACAGCACATGTCGGAGAGTCTGCAGAGCAACTCACGAACGCTTAACCTCACATGCAAACACGCCACAGACACACAGGTATTGTGCATATTTACTGCGACAGATGAACACCACAAGGTGTGACTGCATGTTCTCACAAACACGTAAGCCTGACAGGCTGTACCAGGCTGTTGCAATGGTCGTGCTTCTTGACAAATAAAATATGCACATTAATAATTATAATAATAATTTGGAATTGGAAATAAGACATGCAAACTAAATAATACATGTTCTAATATCATCTTAACAGAAAATAAACTGATGCATATTTGCACACATAATGTGCATCACTCTGCAGATAATGACTTATCCTTCTTGGAAAATATTTATCTCCAGGACAATCAGAGGTCAGAGGACTTGGAGCTGGCAGATGTTCAGTGACTTGCTCAAGGTTAATTCAGTAGGATAGAGAGGCTTGATGGTGTACTCTAGTGATTAGGCATTGGACAGCATCAACACACATATTACTCAGCATTATCACTGTATCTACTCTGTATGTGACAAAAATGCCAAAGAAAATAAGAAATTATTTATCTAATTTTTTAGTTTATTTAGCTTATTTATACTTTATTTAGAAGAGTAAGAATATAACGCAAGAATATATTTTTGCCATAGATTACTATTAGATACTTATTATTTGACCCCCCAACAAAAGAAAAAGAAAAAAATGGCACCATTTTACAGCTAATGTAAGTTCTTGTTTGAATGCAGGTGTATGTATTTCCAAGTTAGCAGTCTGAATCACTTTGATATTCGTTCTCCGCCCAGCACACTGCTGGAGGCCCCCGACCCCGCACACCTGGCTGTAACTGCATGGAGAGAGGAACGCCGCTCTAAAGCATTTTTTTTGAAACAGGCTTTTAAATGTATAGATTTAAGTTTTTATTATGTAACAACATAAACATTCGGAAAATATGTTTGACCGGAGGGGATGTTAAAGAAAACATTCTTCTTCATTCTTCCTGGTGAAAATGTCATCTTCTTATTTTTACACTGTTCTGCCTGGGTGGATATATTAAAGCATCAAAGTATCAAAATGGGAGGATTTCCTTCTGTGTTTTTATTTTTTCAAGAGCGATCTTCATCTTGAAAATGTCATTCTGAAAAATACACCTCACCAAACAAACAACGTTCACGAGTAAACAAAGATCACGAGTATGTGGGTGCGTACCTTATAATCTATAACCAGGTCATGGTGAGCTGTTTGAAGTGGCGGAGGCCTAAATACTGATCAACAGCATGCATGAAAGATACAAGTAGCATGCCAGCGTGTGACATCGACACAGATAGCAGGTACAAAACAAACTCAGCAAATGTTGCATTCTCACTTCACCTCCACTGACTGTGAGATTTACAAGACTGGAAGTAAATGACCATGTAAGATTTAAGATGCTGAAAATCATTAAAGGGAAAGTTCACCCCCAAATCAAAAATATACATTTCATTCCCTGCCCTGTTATGCTATTTATTCATTTAGATTTTTTGTGATGTGAGTTGCAGAGAGAAATAGAGATGTCTGCCTTTTCTCCAACATAATAGAACTAGATGGCAGTCAGTTTGTTTTGTCTTTCAAAAAATCATAACCTGGTTATTCAAGATAATGCCATATAATTTAGTTGTGAGCAGTTACATGCAGGGACTATTTTCTTTCTGCAGCTGAATCAATTAGAATTACTTTTTTCTACAAGGAAAAAAAAAGTTCCTACATAAAACCGCTCACAACTCTGTGAATTATCTTGAGTAACTGGGTCATGATTTTCAGAAAGTGACACTGGTTTACAAAACTTATTGGTGCTTTGAGCATCACAAGCTGAGCATCATTTAGTCCCATTATTTTGGAGAAAAGACAGAAATCTCTATGGCAAACATAGAAAATCTAGATAGATAAATACCAGGCCAGGGGGAAATATGTATTTTTGACTTTGGGGTGAACTGTCACTTTAAATGATATATTGAGAAAACAAACTCTACTTCATGTTTTTCTCTATCCAGTCCCGGAAGTTGGCGATTCGTGTCTGAATTGTGTAAGTCTGTTCATGGCAGCTGTTTTCCTTATAGCTGAAACTCTCAAAACCAAGAAGCTGCCAGCGGGCGCTGGAGGCCACCTGAGTATCTTCATGACCTGACGAGACTCCACTTGTGGTCGAAAATGGAGCTGGCACGGCCGTGAATCCTGGAACAATGGCGGGACAAGGGCTTTGAAGACTGGACGGCTTCCTAATGACACACAGCGTATTGTCACTCATCGCTGTGGTATGCACTCCTCCTTGTGCAAATTCTCTTTCACATTGCACAACATCAGTCAACTCAACAAGTTTGGTCTGGCTCAGGGGAGTGGAGCGGCTCAGGTGCCAGTAATCTTTCGGTAAAATCCAGCTCGCGGTGTAAGCCTCCTGCGCTGTCACCTCTCCTCCTTGCACTCCAGGCAGACACACTGGCAGCACACGCTCACTAATCTTGGCCTTGTCTTTTAGCTTGAGCACAGCCAGGTCGGAGTCCGCTGCAGAGTGAAAATTTGGATGGACTAAAATGTCTGAAACCTGTCGGAGCAGAAAGAGAGAAAGGATGAAAATTGTAAGTTAGAATACCTGAGAAAGCCTGATTCCACTCAGAATGTGCCAAGTTTTGTTGTTTTAGGAATATCTGTCGAAATCAGATAATATGCGTCAAGATGTGCAAATATTTCCAATCCATGTCAAATATATTTGTATCCTGGTAAAGCTTTAAGTGCACATCTAAGTGCCAAAGGATTTCTCCCTGTACCATTGACAAACAAAAATCTATCCAGAAGAGATTATATCTATTTAATGAAGATTCCCTTCTTAATACTTTATCACTGCATCTGCTGTTTGGTGGATTTTACAGTCATGGGAAACTTTTGTGGGCTGGCTGACCTGAAAATATAAAGATCCAAAACTTTTGTGAGACTATAATAAGGATGGTTTCGGTTGTTTGCAGGCAAAAAGGATTTTTTTTCAATATGTATACACCATTGTTTTACCAGTATTTAAATGACAAATGGCAGGGCTAGGGATGCATGATAAATATCGGAACTGATAAATTATCAGCCCATAATGATAAATTTATATTATTATTGAACTATTCCCATGATGATATAAATATCTGATTTAGGGCTGCAACTAAAAAACATTCTCATTATTTATTAATCTGTGATTATTTCAATGATTAATTGTTTAGTGCAATGATTCCCAAAGTGAGAACCAAGGCCCCCTGCAGGTTCACCTTAAGCGGTCATGAAAAATAAACATAAGTTGGAAATAACCAAAAAATATTTATGATTGGAAACTAATAAAACAAAACCATGGGATCTGAATTATGTCTTGTTCTTCCTTTTTCTGACCCATTTTAACAGGTGTTGCACCTTATTTGGCAACCCGTCACATTAACTTGTCATTGGTACAATTAGTCTCATGTTTTGATCAGAATTGTCATTAAAGGTTTGGGTGGGCTGCAGAGGATTTTCAGATTTCTAATTGGGTTGTGGCTTCTTAAGTCTGTGACTAGCTAGTTTGGTGTTATAAAATGTAAAAATATTATGAAATATGATCATCACAAAGCCCAAAGGTGACATCCAACCAACAGTCCTGACATTTACGAAGCTGGACGCAGCAAATGTTGCAAATATTTGAACAAAACATTTTGGTTCATTTATTGATTAACTGTTGCAGCTCTACCCTGATTTGACAGATTATGTTAAGCTTTTTTTATGTTCTTTACTATGCAAAAATAAATGTCAGCAAGACTTGTTCTTTGTTTTTGTTTTAAGGTCAATTAGGTTTGGTTTTGTCAGAGATATGGGATATTGAGTCACACATCTTTGCACACTAGATCTGAACTTCCACATCTTAACGTCTTTAATCTCATTAAGCCCTTCACATCTAAATAATTATTAGTTTTGACATTAAATCTAGTTTTATATGACATGTTGATATCTGGTCTTCTGGATTCTTTAACCATCACCATGGTAAAAGATTTAATTTTTCTACAAACTCACAATAAGTCAAATAAAAGCAACAGTATAAAATGGATTTTCTGTGACTGGCAGCAGTTGTACCCTGAGGTGGTGCAGGCTTTTCAGCCCATCCTTGGATGTCTGGTACTGCACTCCTGTGACAACCTTCACATGCGCTGGGTGAAGGGTCTGCTGCGTGTCCTTGTCTACCACACACTGAGCTGCCACCAGGACGCTACGCTGGCTGAGCAGAGCCCCGCTGCAGGCCAGATACCAGAATGTGGACTCCTCTGAGGCCCCCTGCTGGTTGGACACGGATATTCCACGTGGCCTGTGGGTGCTGCCAGTGTGATCGGGAGGTGAGCGGATATAGATGGCTGCGTGCCACGGCCACTGAGTGTCTGCGAGGTTGAGTGGACTAAATGAGTCGAATTTGCCACAAACTGTGAGAAGGTAACAGGCAGAGGGGAGAGAGAGAGTGTTAAAAATGCGAATTTACAACAAACTGGCACTAAAAAAAACCATGGACAACATTAGTTTAAAACTTTTTCATGTAAATTCAAGGTAATACTGAGGTAAACATAATCCTTCTGCCTTTTTCTTTTCAAGGAAAATGTCTTAAGACACTTAAGGCCAGTACACAGACGCAGGTGTTCCTACTTATTCTGGTGAATTCGACTTCTGCTCAGGTTGAGGTTGGATGAAGCTGTGCTGCAATTTCATGAGTTCACCAAACTTCACAAACCCTAAATTATAGGCATGAATTATCTCAAACAGGTGCAACAAAACGAGTGAGAGGGTCAGATGTCTCCACATGACCTCAGACTAATCAGTCAAAATAAGTGATAATACCTGTGTGCAGAGGACACACAGTGCTGCAGGGAGGATGTATTTTTTTTTTTATTTTTATCGCTGTGGTTCCCAGCATAAAAAGATTGTTGGACTTTTCCATTCGCTTTTGGATCAGAGCAGAAAATAAACTCTGTGGCAAACAAAAGTTTATGACCGTTAAACATTTTGTTCAGCAAGATAATCTTCACAAACAAACACCACTTTTATGATTTTTGAAGCAAAAATGTTATGGCCAGAAGTAAAAAGCTAACATTCACAGCTAATGGTAACATGACTTTACATGACTGGTGTTGATGTTAAATGTTCCTGACAACCTCTGTGGTCCCATCGAGCAACTGAGCCTAAAAGAGAATTCATGATTGGGGTATTTACTGATGTATTTTTTGTTGTAGAGCAAAATGTGAAAAAAGCTTGTGTTATCTGAGACTTTATTTCAGGTAAACAACAACAAAAAAGGCACAAAGCAAAAGTCGAGAAAGCTCAACATTTCAAGGCAAATTACTTCAATAGATTTTTGAGTTTTGAGCCCAGCTCAGTTTTGAAAACGTTTTACTAAGAATGTTTTGTTGAGATAATTTACTTTTTTTCTTTTCTTCCTTTTTTTTTTGTTTTACAGTGCATTCAAAAAAAACCCTTTGACTTTTTACAGAAGTGCCAACCCTTTTCCAGGTCTGAGAACCCGTTCCTGCGGCACTGTATTTGAATTTAGGGCAGTTAAAGGAATAGTTTGACAGTTTGGCTGCTGGATCTAGTTTCATATTTACATACAAATGAGACTGTGATATCAAAAGTGGTATCTTTTCATATAAGTCTGTGCAAAGAACTATTAGTTCTCAGAGAACCCATGTAACTTTTGCTGAACACTAGCACATTCCCACTATGGCCACAAGCGGGAATTACGGGATGCTAATTAATTATCTCTGCCAGTGACCAATGGGGCACATTCAATTATTTATTCTTGAAAAACACTAAAAATCCTATATAAACCCCAACGTATACAGACTGCTGACTGTTACTTATATGTAACTAGTTACATGTAATTTAATTACAAAATGAATATAATTGTAAACAGTTACAATTACCAAGAAAAATTTATAATTAAATTATAGTTACTAATCAAGCTGTTGGTGATTATAAAGGAGTTACATCCAATATTCTTTCTGGGTTACCTGATGGAGATTTGCTCTCTACTGAGTGACCTTGTCTAGTTTTAAAATGTAGTGTAAAGTAGCAGAGAGGTAGAGAAGTAGAGAGGAGTCATAAATTTTGCAAAATAATCTTGATGCCTACTTAGATGGCTCCTCTTCAGCTTTCAACTGCAAATAAATTAAGACATTTTGGTCCTAATAATAACCTACCATTTCCAAAGTTGAAAATTAACTTTCACATTTTTTGATTTTTATGTCATATATGTCATGTTTTATGTCAAGTAGCTTCTCTTTAAAGACACGTTTCTGTTGGCTGGGTCTATAAGGTTGCCGCTCTCACCTGGCGAGCAGGAAACATGGTGTCCACTCCATCTGCCAGTCTTGAGACAGGTGCGTCGGGAGCTTCCTGTGTGGTGGTAAAGCGGGGAGGCACACTTGTACTCAATGCTCGTGTAGACCGGGTGAAAGCCATGAGGAAGATCCATGGGGGCAGCGTCGTCTACTTTTGACTCTTTATCCAGTGTAAGTGGAATAAAACGAGCCGACAACAAATCGTGCATGTTGTACCTGGATGAGAGTCTTTGGTCTGTATTTTCTCTGTGGGAAAAGAAAAAAAAAAGTATTTTTTGAAGGTACAGTATGTAAGAAATGCAAGATTTTAGCCACCTGACAAATTCATGAACCAAAGAAATGGAGGGCAGTATATCACTAGAGCGGCTGCTAATGGCTGCTAACTGTAGCTGCCATTAGCTAGTGACCTCAGTTAGCTCAGTCAGTAGTGGTGCTATTAACTGACTCTACTGACTGATTTGGAGCTCAGAGCAGTCAGGGAGTGTTGGTGTCCACACCGCTGGCATGAGAGCTTTGGACGACTGAAAAGGGGAGGTTTCCAGGCTCAGAGCAAGGGGGACCCAGCGGAGAATGCCAACGGGGAGCTGCGCCAGATTGGGCACCAGAACGGCAGCCAGTCAAGCGGCTAACGGAACCGGGCTCGGCAGCCTGACTCCAGGGACAGCGAAGAGACAGCAGGTTCAGACGAAGTGTCAAGCAGGAGAGAACCAAGAGGGAGTCACAGCATCCAAGAGACAGCAGGGAGCCAGAATATTTTCACATTGTTGGAGCGGCGGAGAACACACTTGCCAACCTTGAGACCTCAAAAATAGAGAGGATTTTGATAAAAAAAATATTAGAGTTTTAGAGATGTTTCCTGCATTCTGGTGACTTTTAAAGAATGACAATAAAATAATAAGTACACTGCGGCAGCATATTTATGCTGAATAATACAGAACAAATTGTCCCTCGAGCATGAACAAAATCTCTGGCATAAACTAATATTCGTCAGTTTAATTTCAAGTTTTCACCCCTGCACCTAGAAGCAAAGAAAAGAAGATTTTAAAAAATGCATGCCTCTTTGCTTTAAAACTTGAAAAACCAGAATTCTTCTTAAGACTTCTTAGCTGTATTATTGTCTGGGTGGAAACGCCATACTTTTCAAGTCCTATAGGGCTTATACACATTGTACCGCATCAGAAACAGGTTGTGATAATGAAAAGGAAAAAGAAGTGAGGAGGAAAGCAATAAAAAACAGGAAAATCAGTAGGGTTGTATGGTGGAATTCAAACCAAGAGGGCTGAGTTTTATTTTGTTTCTTTCAAGTTTGAATTGAGTGTGTTTTACAATGAATTAACAAGACAATTAAGGTTTTCTTAGTTTGAGAAAATTGAATTCAGAAGGTGTATGGTCCTATTTTCTGTTCTGTTCTTTTCTGTTTTTGTAATAAGGAAAATAGGCATAAGAATATTAGACTATAAAAGCCAAGACAGCTTGTGTAACGTAGCAAACTTGCAACTTGTACTACATCAACCAGCTGAAACTAAGGGGGAAGGCCTGACATATACATCAGACTACAGGACAGGATGGACCAGGGTTAAGTGGTCAGCATGGTAACTTCAGCAGATATCTCTGCAACACAAAACAGCTATTTCTTTATATTCTGTTGATAATTTTAGTTATTTTTTTAATGTTTTGAACTTTACATATTGCTCCTTTAATGCAGGAAAACTAATGTCTGTGAAGATTCTCAGTCATCCAGGTCATGGTATCCGTAGCAAGGGTTGTCATAGGCAACTGGACTTGATAAGAGTCTATCAAGTCCAGTTGCCTATGACAACCCTTGCTACGGGAAAACTAATGTGAGCCAAAATTGTTCAGTGCAGGCAGTGTCTTGGTGGCTACCTCAGATATGACTTCACAACACTTTGTTGCACGAGTTCAGACACTTTGGGTTCTCGACATGCTGCAGAAACAAAAAGCAGGTGACTATTAGTGCACAAGGGTCACTTTCTGAGCCTCTATTGCAGAAACAGTTTGATTTCAGTAACATGAATAGTCGTAAAGTCATTCACTGTAAATTGGAACAGTTTTATGCAGAAAATGTAAAGGAATATTCATTATAAAGAAAAATCCAGCACCATTACTGATACAAACAAATGGCCTTGTTTACTACACACTTATCACGCTGCTATAATTCCTAACTTGTTTTCCCACAAGTCAGGATATGCAAATTTCCTGGTAAATTGAGATGTCAGATTAACGAATAGACTAACTGTACGTTGGAAACTTTTTTCCGCCATCCTCGCATTGTGATACAGTAGAAAAATAACCTACACTGTGTGTGTAACAGTGTGTTCCCCACCCTAATGTATTTTCGAAAATGGCTACCTCTCACACACTTGGGCGGTTTGCTACTCCAGGTTCCATTAGAGAGGCACGTGGTCTGGTGGTTTCCGCTCAGAATGTAGGACTTTTTGCAGAAAAACTCAATGGTCTCCGCACCTCCAGCTGTGTCAGGAGCACGTCTGTGGTATCCATTGAGCAATCTGGTTGGACGGGAGCATCGCACTCTACTTGTCTGGCCTGTGTGAGTATGTGCTTGAGAGAGAAAAGGGACAAACTCCACTGTTAAATGCATTGTGTGGCTTTTACGCTGTACAAACACATGACACAAGGATCAGAAGCTACCTGTTGAAAATGTACCTGTTACACATGTGGGAACTGTCCCACTCCACTTGCCATTAGGCAGACAGGACCTCTGCTGGGAGCCAATCAGTGTGAAGGGTGGAACGCACTTGTACTTTACAGATACAAACTCCTCTTTTGGGCCATTTTCAAACAGCAAAAGTCCATTCGCCAGTGTCTCGGGGTGTGGACACACTGGATTCTTGATGACTGATAAGTGAAAGAAAAACCCTCACTAAATAAACAGCTAATGCTAAAATAAATAAAGATATACACATGCTAACATATTACAGTTCACTGATTTTGCATAAGTGGTACAAAATTGAGCTTAAAAATATCATTATGTTTGTGATTTTTTTTTTGTTTTATTGTGTTGCTGTGTTACTGTTGTACTATGCAAAACTGTATTTTTGCATAATTATAGCAATCCTTCTGAACTAATCTTTTACAGAAATACTGGCTCATCCATTCTGGCTGTACCACTATTATATGTTCAGGTTAGCTGGCAAGAGTTAATGTCCAGGAGGGACAAGACTGGATAAATGGGATGCAAGTTAGATGCATAATTTGCTTCAAAGAGGGCAAATGGAGAGAGATGAGTATGACAAATCTGTCTAGCTGACTGTCCGTCTCACATCACTGCCCTGTATAGGAGACTGTACACGCACAGCAGAATGAAAGGAAAAGGCCCAGGGGCAAATATGGTGCATGCAAACAAAGATAGGTACTGCATGACTGGAGAGACTTCATGCATTCATGATAAAAGTATTAGAAATATCTACAGTATATTCAGTGTATTAATAAGAAAATATCAGACTGATGCATTCTTAGTCATTTTATGTTGATTCAACCTTGTACAGTGCATCAGCAGACTGCATTGCATTATAATGCATATTAGTCTAACAAAACCTGAAGCACAGCAAGTAGCATTCACATTAGTAACAATGGTTGTACCTGCCTGAACTCTCCTGAAAAGTAAGAACGAAGCCATCAAAGTTGTTGTAGCCATCTGAGGTGAACAGGATGTGCACAGTGTTTCCAGAGCTCCTTATGGGAGGAGGAGGCCGGTCCCCGCAAAACCGGCCAATCACAGGAGAGTTTAGACCGTCGCCATCGCGCACCTCGACATAGTCGTAACGGCAGTTATGGTAAGACTCCAGACTGAGCAGTGAAAATCTGCAAGCATAACCGAAGATAAGGCATGTTTAACTGAGTTTTCATTCTGATTCTAAAGACTTGAAGGGAAATTTTGGCACTTTTTTTAGTGGAATTCCAGTCAGTGTTGATGGCAAATATAATTAAATGAAGCAATACATTCCTCAGGATGTCCTATATTGACAGGGAAAGCTCTTTGTTGTCTCTTTGTGGTCTCTTTGAGGCTTTTATGGTCATTTTGTGTCTCTTTGTGGTCTCTTTGAGTCTTTTTGTGTCTCTTTATTGTCACTTTGTGCCTCTTTATGGTTGCTTTGAGTCTATTCATGGTCATTTTTTCTTTCACTGCATTTACATATGGCATTAAAATGTGACCCATATCAGGACAAGCCATCTGGATTGTTGTATGGATTGTGTTAACACCTACCTAACATCTGAACACAGTGCAAGCCAGACTAGCTCCAGCTGTGGTCAGGCAGATCTGATCACAAAGCATTTAGCTCTTGCATTAACTGTGATTTTGTGGTTGTTTTTTTAATTTGCTTCAGCTTGGATTTCTAACCTGTTCCCCTCGTAGCAGGGGTGTACTAGATGTGCATCATGGATGTGGGCATCAGAAGTTCACTTGCAATAAATCCTCAGATACATGAAGGTACTGCAGCTGAGCTCTGTCAGCAGGAAAACTCAGTTTTCTTGGTCAATATAGGACACACAGGAATTTATTGCTTCAATTAACTACATTTATCAGCAACAGTGAACGGACATCCTCATGAAAAGTGCTGACGTTTCCCTTTAACATCAGTCTTCAATGTGCAGAACTGCATAAACAGGTACAGTCATGGGCTCATGCAGAGAGATCCACTCTGCTTTCAGAGTGAGACTAAACAGTTACATTTTGGCTACACATATCTGACACTATGTCTTGAAATGTCTAGATTTAATAAACGGTTTGCTTCAACATTCACAGGCAGAGTGATACTGAGTGGGTCTCCTCTGTGGCCAGTTGCAGACTGATGAAGAGTAGTAAACAATAAACAATAAATAACATTTAGCCTTGGCCTCTTACAAAAAACAGAACTCTGCACTCAATAAAATCATGCAAGTCTTCTTTTGGCAGCTGATACTCATCACACAGATCCACATGGATTTGTTAGCTGTGTTTTGTGTGACACTGGGCATATATCTCAAATCACAGGCCACAGAGTAACTTTTCTTCTGCTCAAAACACCCCAGAGTTAGTTTTGTGCGGATATTTGACCCACATATGACGAAATCCATGTTGGATATTCTCCAATCACAACATTGTAAGATGACAAATCTGGAGCATCTCTTAGCTCTGGTTTGGGACCATTTTGACACTGTCAGAATAAAGAGGTGAGATATTTTTCCACTGTGACTGATGCTGTATTTTGATGCCACACACATCACTTTTCTGGGGATCTGATCATATTCTAGTCAAATACTGAGGCTGCATACTTGCAACATGTATCTGGACACAGTGTACTATAAGAGGCAAATGCTTAGTATTTGACCTGGTGTAAGGTATATCAAATACTCTTCAGATATGATCCAGAGTCTTGCAAGAATTTTTAAAAAATATCTCTATATTTTGGGGTAATTTGAAGCAGTATCTCATCCTTAAGAATTGGGACAAACCCATGTTTTAAGGGATGAATTTACTACGAAGTTATGCTGGAAATCTTAAAAGATCAAACTCTTGGCTGTTAAACCTTGTAAAGAGCCGGCCTTCGAGTGATTAAATTTTTATTAAATGTGCGTCAACTCTGTTGGAAAATCTGACAGAGCTGACGTTGACAAAATGTTAATTTTTTTCACTTCACAGCATAGTTGTAGTGAGTAGCCATTTTATTTTTTTTAGAGTTGTTAAAAGTTCCCTGGATGCTAATCAAAATACACATTTTTAAACCATAATTCTAATTTAGCCTTGATTCAGAAGGGCTAGGAGTTGATATGTTCTGGTTGAGAAACATCTGATAGCAATACTATTTAATGAATTTGTCTAAAAATAGAAAGTTTACCAGAGCTTGAGCAGAATTCTCACCGTTGTTAAACCAGGAAGTGAGCGAGGGGTTCTTAGGTTATAGCTAAATCATGTTTTTGTGAAAATCTGAGAGAGTTGATGGAAATCTAGGACGCAACTTTTCACACAAAAAATAATTTTAAAACAAAGATGATTATAACACGACAGTTTTGCACCTATGTTGGCAGTAGGTATTGTTAGTTTTAGATTCTGAAGGTTTTTAACACATTTTTAAATTGCTTGAAGTTGTGAATTCTTGTCTGGGACAAAGATGTTTTCTGGCAAGAATAAAAAAAATAAAAGACAACAAAACATTTCATCAGTCACATAGATTTCGTATAGATATAGATCCTTTCACTAAAAGATAGGAACAAGGGTGTATTTTTTTGGTAGGGCATGATTTCTCCCAATTCTCAAGAATGGTGCTTTGAAAACCTTAACGTAAATCTTAACTCTAAATTACCCTCAAATCCAACACTTTAATTAATCCTAATATCGATGGTAAAATCTCTAGGTTGCTTTTCTCACTGGTGTCACTTTAATAGCATCATCACATGTGCTGCCTTTGCAAATAAAGGCTGACCATTTTCCTGTCTTTCCATGTTTGTTCCATGCATGTAAAAGCTTTTAAATAATAAGTGACCCACCTCAGCTCGATGCTGCTGCCCCGCTCCACTTGCACCGTCCATTCGCACCGGGCATTCGTTGGGTAACCCTCCAGGGCGATGTGACCCTGAGCCCGCTGAATGACGCCTCCACATGCTGCTCACAAGAGAACTGTGATTACTTTCGCTCAGTAAATTCACAATCTCATCAAATGTGTGTTTAATCACTACAGGGCTGAACGTTTTAACTGCTGTAACAGGACCAGTAATGTGACCCGCTGTGTAAAAGGGCAGATAATTAGAAAAAAAGAAAAAAAACAAAATATGATAACGGGATCCAACCAGCCACTTCAATAACCATGATTATAAACATACTGGTATTCACGCTGGGATGTCTGTTCTTCACAGGACGAGGAGAGCAAAACAAGATACTGAAAATTCTACAAATTGATTTCTTTTTACTAAAAGTAAAAATAGCAAGATAGTAACATAGTCCCCATAGCAAAGCATTACCAAAGTCAGCAGCCTGTTTAATTTGAATGACTGGACCTGTACAGACTCTAAACAGGTTGTGTAGGACAACAGCAGTTGCACAATGGCTCCGTGCCATCCTTGTGTATATCAAACTGACTGTAGATGACACAGTGGCATCCAAGACGCCATTTCCCCCAGGCCATGCAAAAATAAAGAATGTAAAAATATAATGAGAGTGAATAACAGGAGTGGCAGAGCAGCTAAATGTGTTTGCTTTCCTCTTTTAACAGCGTAATATTACCATGGGCTTTACCAGTACACATTTGATTTAAATCAGAGGTTTTCAAAGTGGGAGGCGGGCCTCCCCGAGGGGCTACAAACGGTTTCAGGGGAGGCTCAGTGAATGGAAGTGAAAAAACAACATTAGTTATTGCATTAGTTATCAAAAGGAGATCACATAGAATCGCCTAAATGTGTGTGATTTGGTTAAAGAGAGAGTTCAGAGATGCAGTTATGAGGAATTTTACTGTTTTTTTTTCCCATTTTCCCTGTGTCAGAAACTAATAAATGCCTTTTTATGTATCTGCTGTAGTCTGAAGTCATGTAAAATAGCAATATTAGACTATATTGGCTCAATCTGTGAGTATTTATGGCACATGTATCAAACTCAAGGCCCACAGGCTGAATCCAACCCAGCACCTCATTTTATGTGTCCCATGAAAAAGAATATAGTTTCACAATTCTGTTCTGCGTTACAGTAAATCAGTGATCATTTTGTTATCCTCAGACTGAGGATGTCTCGCTGCTGGATGTAAGTACATTTATGTTAGATAATGGTTTTATATCATATCAGCATTTCCAGGCGTGGCGCTCGTTTTGGCCAGGACCAAACTTGCATGTAGGCTAAACAAACCGAAGAAGCTCCAATTGTTATATTGACTTTTTTACTTGTACTCTGTATATTTAATTTTTTATATAGTAGAAGTACACTTTAAAGTCTGGTTGCCATTATTTTTCCTAAACCTCTGCTTTAAGAGACACCTATTAATTATTAAGTTATTACTTAAACCAACAATAATCAAATGTAGAGGAAGATATTTAACATGATAGCAAGCAGGCACATTTGCATAGTACATACATAATAAATGATGCTGATGTGGTCTGATGAAATTGAGTTTGACACTGCTGGTCTATGGGATCAAGTAACATGACATGACATCATGAGAGACATCCAGGATTTGAGTGAAACTATGGGCGGTCAGAGGGGAGGCCTAAAGTCTCAGACACTGAAATACCCTGGTAGCTGCTGTAGTATCCTACAATACTGGCAATAATACTTAAAAAATCTGATCTGTATCTGATATATTTCAGTATTTAGTGAATGTGACCTACAACTAGATTATTAGCAGCTGACTGTAGTTGTAGCTCGGCTGAAACAAAAAAAGCGTTGTCTCCACCAAGTGTCCTCATGATGTATTACAACTTTGGATGCTGCAATCTGAAAACAAACCGTTATGTTTAACTGTTATCTATCCAAGGTTAAGAATATGTTTGAATATGGTTTTTCAAAAGCTTGATTTTCAACATAATTATCTGTGTCATCTTCACCGAGCATATTCAACTGGCAGTCCGTGGGCTTAATCTGGCTCTTTAATGAGCTCAGTCAGGCCCTTTGATCATTTATAAAGATATTTCAAAAAATATATATCATTATTTTACTTAATTAATCTGATAACTTTCTATGTGTCGGTGTTTTCCATTTTTCATGAGAGCATCATCATTTTCTTAGCAGGTTAACTGGTCCATTCATTGGTTCTGTCTGTTGTTAAGCACAGAGACACTCATTGCTTTTAAAAGATTCAGCTCAGACTGTTTAAGCAGAGGGAGTTCAGAAGAGTCTAACCAAATGAAAAAAAGATGTTAAATCAAGACTGGATTTAATAAAACAACAAGCTACTTCTGATTACAAAGGTGCATTGTTGCTGCATGCACTTTTGTACTTAATGTTTCTTCTTCAATCGTGAAAACTAGTAAAAAGGGAAAACAAACAATAAAATGCATTATTTTACACATTTAAATTCCTAACTTTAGAGGACCCTTTAAAAAAAAGGTAATTCAATCGGCCTGATCTGCAAAATCACTATCCTGTCTTTATTTTTGTCAGTCATAATTATATAAGTCCTCTGTTGATCAGTTACTCTGGTGACAGATACTAAAGAGTTTTATTTGTAGGTGATGGATTATGGATCATTCCTAGCAATCTTTCTACAGAGCTTAAAAGGTTTACAATACATGGAAACATTTTTTAAATCATCACGTGTCAGTCTTTGTCTTTGACAGTCACTGTGCAGTATCATTTCACAAGCCACATCACACACACTATTGGCAAATGTAATCTAAAAACAAAATTATAGGTGAAAAACTCAGCTAAAGAGTTGTATAGATGGTACAACAGCACTTCAGCATTTGGGCATGATGGAGTGCAGCTGCTCTATTCTTCGTAACTGAGCATTTCTGCACTATGCAGTCCATGTTTTTTAGAATACGCAGCCAATTCTATGGTGAGATAAGGCGTTATAGCAATGTAACTCACTTTTACAGTCCCCTCCACTCCAGCCTTGGCGACACTCTGTACAATACTTTCCATTCACAAAGAAGTCGTCATTGGCCTTCCATGTTCCATTGTGGCAAGTTTTACAGTTCTCAAACAGACTGCAGCCTGGCAAGGACACAGACATAAGCTGAAAGTAACATAAAAGTAATAACACAAAACATTTTTTTAATCAATTTGCAACTTTTAACACCATAATGACTTAAACATTTCTTTATCAGCATGAGTATTTTGTGTCTCTGAGAACAAAAGCTGCTTGTTTGGAAAAAAAAGAATGAAGAAAAGAACAGAAGAATGAGACCAAAGATATAAAAGAATGTACAAAAGCAACAGTGAGCGTCTACCTGGGTGGTAGATACAGGGGTCACACTGATCCAGAGCGTTGCGGCAGCAGGGAACAGTGTAGCCGACCTTCGACCCTTTGGAGGGACACTTACACTGGATCAGTTCGTACTCACAACATGGACGGCACATGACGTTCCACTTAGAGCTGGGACAGTCGTCCCCTGACGGAGGCATGGAACAAAAACAAAGAACAGTGGCGTCAAACATAAAACTGCCCTCACGTGATAAGAAATTTGCTTTCAGCTCAGGCAGAGTGCAATTCTGTACGTAGTGTCTGCCTGACATACAAACAGCTAAGCTAACATTAGCATTGGATGCCTATTGATAAATCCATCTGGCCACTGACATCTTTCCATGCCTCACATTTACCAGCAACATCGTGGTTTGTTTGTCATGTTGTGTTACAGAGTTGTGGTTCTGCCTACATCATCACACACACTTGTTATCTGACCAGGTGCAGTTTGAAAGGTCAGCGGCAGCCGAGGTCAAACTGAAATCATTTGAACTTTGAGCCACAGCAAGAGTAGCGCCTCCGCCTCGCTGGGCGCAGTTACTCCCTCCAGGGCTGTAGCTCCCTCAGAGGACAGTGAGGACATGTCCTCAGTATGTTTTGTGGGTCTTTTTTAAAATGTTTACTTACATGCTGCTTAAAATGTTAAGTTAAAGTGACAGATAGCTAAAACTACTTAGCTGTGTGGTGTGTTGTGAACACAGTTTGGCCAGCAGAGCTGAACGGATCATGTAACGTAACATATTATGTGTAATTATTATTTATTTATAACTCTTAGGTTATGACTTACTGGTTGGATGAACTTGAGTAAAGAGTATTAGAACAACTGACAGGCAATTTAGGGCAAAACTTGGTTTGCCTCTCAATTTGTTTGACAGTGAAAGTGATTTCAGTGCAATAAGAAACTGAACTGAAAATGAGTCATTTCAAAATCGGCCATATTTGTGACTTATCTTGTGTTGCATTCTAGTCCAATTTTGTTCTGTGTAGGCAGTGACATTAAAATGCACTGATGACTACGACTTATAACCTCAGTATCTAACACTCTGGTCCTCCCTATAACAAAACAATGGCACAGCTAGCGCAGAGCGTTGCACCGCTGACCATGTGTGGGCGTCTCAACATGGACCCGCTGAAACCTCTGACTTCTGATAACTTCTAAAACTAACAAGTTAGACAAGATAAAATGTAAAGGATTACAGTGGAGGTGTTGCACTTATATATTTCTATCTAAAAAAATCAAGCACATCTCTTTCTTCATTATAGAAATGCTCTGAACAGAGCTGAGATACAAATCAGTCTAACGTGTTGCCATGCAGACACCATCTTTTCAGAGACGTCTCCGCTTATTTCAGCAAGACAATGCCAAGACACATTCTGCATGTGTTACAACAGTGTGGCTTCGTACTAAAAGAGTTCAGATACTCGACAGGCCTGCCTGCAGTCCAGACCTGTCTCCCTTTGAAAATGTGTGGCGCATTATGAAGCGCAAGATACAACAACAGAGACCCCGGACTGTCGAGCATCTGAAGTTGTATATCAAGTAAGAATGGGAAAGAATTTCATGTTACATTTGGTGACGTAAACCCCAACTTTTTTGAAACATGTCTCAGGCGTCAAACTCAGAATGAATGTATATTTACCAAAAAGTTAAAGTTAATAAAGTTAATCAGTTTGAATATTAAGTCTTTGTACTGTATTTCATTGAATATGGGTTGAAATGTTTTATACGTCTCAACTTTTTTGAAATAGAGATTGTACTTTGTATGCTTTTACATGATATTTCACAGCTTGGGATGCAGAGCCATTGTTGAAATATGTCTCACACCCCACTGAAGATGTCAGCTTTTTCTCCAAAACCAAATTTCAAATACTAGATATGTTGATGAACATACGTAGCCCACTGTCTTGTGTTATTGTTCTCTCAAACACAATGACCATTCAACAGAACAATGGAAAATGGACTCCAGTCAGCCACTTCTCATCATTACAGGTTTAATTCCACCCATCAATAGTTATGGATTTACGTGTTAAATGGAATGTAAAAGCCTCACAGATATCGAAACCTCACTAATATGTCCGATATCTACATAAATTGGTAAGGAAGAGGGATTTATAAAGACCAGCAGGAGAATATTACATGTTATATGTGTGTTATTCTTATTTCAGTGAGGGACATAGAGTCTGTAGTCTGATTTGAGACAAGTCTTTGCAGCTGAAGTGACTCATCGTTGGGAAATAACTCCACAGTTAGTCAGCAATAAGTCAACATTCTTATTTCTTGGTCAAAGTTAGTAATATTTCCAAAAAGGAGATGCAATATTGTGTACAGTAAGAACAACAATCAATTGAAGCTGCAATAAATGTGTTTTACTCACCACGTGGCCAAGCTGTTACACAAAAACAGAGATTTATAAGGAGACAGTAGAGTTTGGG
This sequence comes from Lutjanus erythropterus, assembly GCF_056507025.1. Taxonomy (NCBI): domain Eukaryota; kingdom Metazoa; phylum Chordata; class Actinopteri; order Lutjaniformes; family Lutjanidae; genus Lutjanus; species Lutjanus erythropterus. The sequence continues at coordinate 7,943,463 of NC_139317.1, read as the reverse complement.
GTCCAGAAAAGTGGGCATAGGAACTTTCTTTGTGAGGAAAGTGAGCATGTTGGCTGCCAAGCTCACAGCAATAAACTCCCAGAGAAGTTCCAAGGAAGTAGCACGAGTTGAGTGTTATCTCCAGATCTCCCCTTCTGCTCAAAACATGACGTAGCTATGGATGATGAATTGTCCCATCTCAGCATAATGGACAGAGATCCTTAACCCATTCCTTCCATGATGTTTTCATTTGTGAAAGCCTGCATTTGCTTTGTTCAGTTCAATTCACTGCTGGGTCTGCAACTAGTTCCTGCCTCTCTGCTCTCGTGTCTCGGGTCCAGAGTGACTGCTGTTGCGTGCTGAATAGTAACGGGGGGGAAAATACTTGCTGGCGAAGGGAGTGGAAAGTGCATTTGAGGGGATAAAGACATGCTAATGAGGAAAACAGTGAGGAGTGATGAGGAAAGTCCAAAGGAAAAAAAAAATCAATGTCAGTTTCAAGGAAAGAACAGAGGTAAATCTCTGCAAAGGTGCAAGTCAGACATTAAATGTCCTTCTTTTGTTCCCAAATACTTCAAATGTAATGTGATAAAGGTACATATCTGCAGGTGCATCACACCAAATGTGTCTCGCTTCATTGCACACCAGCTGTCACGCCAGACATGACGATTTCACAACTTCGTGGACAACAGATAACAGATGTCCTCCCTGTGAAGTGTTTATGATGTCAGTCTCCGTAGATTTGCCAAGAGCAATGAGGCTGACAGGATCGTCACAGCCCATTTCATGCCCAAGGTTGCTTTTCCATTACCTAAGATTTTACTCAGGAGTTTCCATGTTTTGATATCTGGTCTCATCTTCTCCATTACAGCAGGTTGTAAGCAGACAGATTGAGACTGATGATACGACATGACTTCAATTGTTGTTTGCTGTTTATAAATGTTTATCTTTTAGTTTTTGATATCTGATATAATCATTATCTAATATTAATCACTGATCATTATCTATCATTAAAGCATGCAGTGGAGAGCAAAATGCACATTTGTGGGAAATAATTGAGAGACTCCAGGACATGTGGCTTGCTAATTACAGTAAAATGTTCTCTGTTGTTCTCTTCTTTTTTGGTTTTATCATTGTTGGTATACACTTACATCAATAGTGATCTTCATTATGGAATTCATACACATCTCCACATCTGATCATTTTTGAATATTTTACTTATTTTAAGACTCTTCTTCCATCTCCTCGCCTAAATAAACCAGTTTCCTATTGAAAATGAATTATCACGAGGTACAGTCATAGTATATCTTAATTTTCTTGTTGATGCGCCTGAGGCCCAGAAGAATAGCCAAAAGCTTCACTGTCACACTTTTCTTATAAAGCTGCAATTACATTTTGTTGACCATTAGAGGGCATGATCTGCATGATAAGTTTATAGTGACATGCAGCAAAAGAAAACCAAATAGAACAAAGAACATTTAAGCCTACTACCTACTAGAATTTAGGTGGAATTAACAGGCTCTCATTTTTGTCCTCTCATCAGTAAAACAAGATACAAATTTTAAATGCTTTATGAAAAGTGGACTGCAGATATAAATCTTAAATTTGCAGAATTCATTCCAAAGTCTTCTATTTGTTGGGGACCCAAATAAAATCTCCTGTGACCCATCTGTGGGTCCCGACCCAGTCTTTGGGAAAGACTGCTCTTGATAACTAGGCAGCTAATCTATATCAATTATTGCCTAGTTACATCTGATAGCTTTTTTAAAATTTTATTTAGCTGTATTTTTTATTCATTTATTTAAAATATGGACAGTGCATATTGAACATTTACATGTAAATATACAAGATTATAGCCAGAGGCTAATTTCCATCTCCCTTGGCAGGCTGATGTTACAAAACAAACTTAGCAAATTACAACTGTACACAAACTTCACAACAACCGAAAATAAGTGATACAAGAAACATAAAATTAGTGATAACAAAAACTGTACTGTAATTGAAAAAAGACACAGTGATTATGAAATGTTGCTCAAGACAAACCAGGAGAGAAAAGGAGGCCGTAGGAGTTGAAGTACTTAAAGTGCTGTAAGTTTTATTTCACATTTTTTATTGTAAAGCACTGGTGTATATTGCACATTGCCTGATTGCACAAGATTTGCATACATAGATGTATGTATGTAGGCACAATTCTAGTTAGACGTGGTCACGTCTGTTGGAAATCCAGAATGTTCCTTGACTGTAAGTGGTAGGCTGTTCCGCAGATTGACAACAATAGAACTTATCTTAGCAAAACTCCAGCTAACTAGCAAAAATCTACATAAATCTTTAGCTATCTAGTTAGCCAGTATGCAAAACTCTACCTAACAATGTATCTAATCTACATCAATCATTAGCTAGTTACATCACATAGCTCATGTTAGTGTAAGGCTAGCTAACTAGGAAACTAGTCTACATAAATTGTTAGCTACTTAGCTAAAGAGATTTGCTAGCTCAAGATGTGAGGATATATGGGCAATATGTTGGTTTTACAGGTCCCCCCAGCAACATTTTCAACTACCCTCAAGTTTTCTCTTAACATAGATGAAACGAGCACATGGCAAGTACAGGAAACAGGCGAGGAGAAAGTTAAGAGGGGATCCACTGTTATTGGAGCACAGAGCAAAAAGGGGCGGGACTTAAGTTTGCAGTTTGCTGCACATCTAGCAGATATGAAATAAGACAAGGTTCAGTCTTCAGTCACTTGGTCTGGTATTTACAAAAATCAGTGAAAAAAATCAGAGCCTACTAGATGTTTGACTGTTCTTCACAAGCTTGTCTTTTTCCGAAAGTGGTTTGGTTGTGGGCGTGAAAATCTGTCCAGCTTGACTGAGTGTGAGAAAATATGCAGGAGGAATGGGGAAAACATATGTGAAAATTACTGACGTGTCAAAGGAAATGAAAGCTTTAATTATTGCTCAGACAGACTTTAAGCAGAGGAATTTCAAGTGGAATAAATTTGAGAGTAATTGTCATGTTTTCATGTTGTCATTTAAGCATATACACCATATTTTCTCTAACAATTAACACAAACGTGTAGAGTCTGACATTTTCACGTATACAAGTCAAAATAAATCATTTCTATACCTTGAAATACAGCAGACTGGCTCACAAACTATTATGAATCATACTGAAGAATACATGGCCAGGCAAAACATGTGGATATCCAACTTCAGCCCATAATATGTTGTTGCATAAGGCATTATTTCAACTTCTAAAGAGCCTGAAATCTGTGGCTGCAATGTCAGACAAAATGTACTGTTAGCCATTTGAAAGATGTAGGCAATATTATTGAATATAATTTTGGTTCAAATGATTTTGACCACTGCACGTCACTAAAAAATGTGTTTATGATGTTTGTATTTATTCATTTATTTGTTTATTTATTTTTTTTAAACAATCAGAGCTGACTAGCATGTGACTAGCCAGTCATAGAGATTCTGTTCAACCAATGGTCTTGGTGTCTCGCCAAGCAGAGCAGATGTTGGTTAGTTCTCTGGTTAGTCAGAACACTTGACTTATCTTCTGCTATTAGTTTGATTTATTGATTGAATGATGATGTCAGACTGATCAGGTCCTGGCTCTGTAAGTCTGAGCTTCACTTCCTATATTCTCCCCTAAAAAGATGTTATTTTTACTTACTTGACTAAATTTTGTCTCCATTCTAGCTGCTAAATTACACTGATCTTATACTCAAGTCTGCTCCAACCCGATATCTTATTCTGGCGCAGTACATGCCAGATGCAGAACAAACTGCTGGCTCTCTGCTGCCACCCAGTGGTTGGATGTGTGTAAGTTATGCTTGTCACAGGTAATGTGCGCCCCCCTGAGTTTCTATTTCGAACTGCGCATATACAACTTAAAGCATGAGTCAGTGGAGTTAGAAATAGAGAGCTTAAGTCACACCTCAAGTTCAGAAGAAATATGAACTGCAGTCAATGGTGAGAGACTAATTATTTTTTGTAAAATATGTATTTCAAAGTAATTAATTCTTATTCAATGAAGTTCTTGGTTGTGGCAAGAGGTGGTGTGGTGTCCTAGCGCCCATCGTTGTCCAGCTGTCACTGCAATCAGTGTCTTGTTGCCAAGGCTATGACTCATTGGTAAGCATCATAGGCTATGACGTTTGTGGCTTTTTCTGTCAGGATCTGTTAGTGTGCTAAAGGTGTGCTTCACAGGTGTGCTGACATCCTGATGCATCCTGATGAAATCACCTCTTTACCACAAATGAATGTGCAGTTGTTACACGCTCCCCTCCTATGGATCATGCTGATCCTGGGATGTCTCAGTCATGGTCTTTGTCTTCTTCTGTCCAGGTGTAGCTGCTCTGGGTGATGGAGGAACCAATAAAGAGGTGGGGTGGGGGGGGGCACTTGAGCTTGATCTCTTTCCACAACAGCAGCAGTAGTAGAAAGAACCAGTAGAAGCAGTAGTGTGACCTGGTGTACCTTTTGTTTTCCTTTTGATTTCTCTTTTCTCAGTGGGTGTGGTACTCCTATTTAACGGCTTTACTTCTGTTTGTTAAGGATTAGTTTGGATGTTGCTAAACCCTGTTTCGACAGCCCTATTAGTCAAACACCCACACCTTGGGGCCATTTGGTCTCAGGGGCCTTTTTGGAACATGTGTCTTGCAAACTGGTATAATTATAAATATTAAGGTGCTACAATCTCATAATTAGTCATACAAGGATGAAATTTGGCAGGGAGTATCTTGAAGCTACCCTCCTTTCATTCATTTTGCCCATCAGTCCACAGTTAGTTTGGAGTTTGGGGTTAGTCAGGTTCTTTTTTTTGGTTCAGTTCTTTTTTGATTCATGATCACCTCTCCTGTTTCAATAACATAAAACACGTTTTTGCAACTGCAGACTTATGTTAGACCCCTTCTGTGTAACAAACTTTTTAAAGGGTCATAACATAATTTCGGGGTTCGTCAAGGAGAGGAAGCTTGAAGTAGATAAAGGTTCTGGTTTGTGGGGCTTGAAAATATGGTCACCCCAGATAATGGTAATAAGTTATATATTAAGTTAGTTAATGGTAATAAGTGCCTTGTAAGATGCGTATTCACATTACTATATGCTAGTAAGTCTATATAAGTGTTAACAACATAATAATTTGTTAGTTTATAAGATATTTATAAGCACTTATGAGCAAGTTGTTAACAGTTCACTGATTGCTTAATAACATTAATAAAAGCCTAACGCTTGTCTTATAATTGTTCATAATAGCATAAGAAACACATTTGTTAAGTTTAACTAACTTACCTAGTACATCATTGTGTGTATTTACTAAGCTTTTGTTGTTGCTTTATTAAGATTAATACATAATTTATTATGCATTTATTATAATTTTACTATGCGCTTACTAAAAAGTTAAGTATACATTTTACAGATACTGGATACAAAGTGTGAACAATGCTGATTAAAGTTAATAATCCTTTATTGTGTACTTACTAACAGTTAACTATGCTTTTTTGCAACTCACCCATCTGGAATGAGAACTACATATTGTCTAGGTTGATAACATGTGAACAAAGAATAATAAACACAATGTTTTAGTGGTCAAACACAAAAACACACTTGCTTATAAATGTCTTATAATCTAACAACAAACAAATTTATCATGCTGTTATTTACACTTATACTGTTTCATAAGGCTTTTATTAATGTTACTAAGCAGTATATACACTGTTAATAAGTTTCTTATTTTATTTCCTAGTGTCTTATGAATGTCTTATAATTCAACAATAAACATGTTTATAATCTTAGAATAATTTTTTTTTTTTACAGCTTGTTTTGCTGCCCTTAAGTGCTCGAAAAAATCAATTAATGCAGAATTCAAACGCATTTAATAACAAAGCTGGGGGACATTAAACTATATGACACAATACAGGGGTCTTTAAAAATGTAAAGTATGCAACTCTCATTGCATAGTGAGCATGCATTTCTACACACAGCAAGAAGATACTGTTCTCTTGATTTTTAACTGAAAATGTTCAAGTAGTAATTAACTCTCCATTCAACATCAAGTGACAGCCACATCTTGACCACCACTTCGAGCTGACACACATAAAGAAACATGAGTGACTGCTCATGATTCTTGCAGCCTTTGAACTGTCAGTCATTATTGAAGATGTCGCCTCGTCCTGTCATGTTGAACCTGACCCGACCAGACATGAGAGAGAAAGATGAGGGAAGGGGGATTATGCATTTCACATTATGACACAGTTATGAAACTTTCATTGGTGTCACAAGGCCAACTTCTCACTGTTGAAATGAGATCTTGACATCAGAGACCAGTGTTTTTTGGTTCGTGTAATTACCCATGGTGCTCTGTCAGCTATTTTTAACCCCCCTTGTTGCTCAGAGGAATACTCAATTTGGAGCCCAGAGACTCTGAACCAACACGGCACCAACACCCACTGACCTCCCATCCAATTGTTGACAATAACCACCCACACTTTATTGTCCTGTGGCAACAGTGACACACCGAGGGAACCTCTCGCAGAAACATCTTAACACCTTAAATTAGGTCCCTAGAAATAGTAGAAATAGCAAGAATTATGAACTTTGCATCAGCTACAACATGCTCTTAACTTTGAGTGTCCCGGCCAGCAGGCAGCTGGATGACTACAAATCCGAGACACACTATGATGGACGGCTGCAATTAGGTTCAGCAGCTGAACACTGAGAAAAAAGAATAAATTGAGAACAGTATAGCAACGTTTTTTTAAAAATGTTTTGTTTCTCTCAATAGTAAATCCTCAAATGTAGTACACTGAAAACTTTTGAGTGCTGGTGCATCTCGCCCACCTTAAACTTTGTGCAAAGACTCTTTTGTCGAGCTGCTAGTCCAAGGTCAAAAATGAACCCTCATGCTCAGTTTAAAATAACATTTGAGATGAAAATCAAAAAGACAGTGTAGACAGAGAGAAATGCAAAAACTACTTAATGAAATTTAAAAATCTATTCAATAACTAAACAATTAGTTTGATTTGATTAGGATTTATTAAAGTGCAGTGAGCATATTGTGGAGGATGATAGTTAGTTGTTGAAGCTAATTCTCAGGTCCTCAAATTGCTGAAACTTCGGATCGGTGGCTGTTTATCACACTGTCACTTTCGTTTTTGGAAGAGACTCAACAAGCAGCTATCTACCAACCTGTAATTGACCAAGATCTTCCATCACAGACTAAATTGTCTAAAGCCTGACGAGGAGCAGAATTCTCATTTTCTCTAAGACCACTTGAAATACAATATTCTGAAAGGCTGTTATGGAACTTTTGGTTGGTGACCACAGAAATAACTGCAGAGCCCAGCTTTAACACAGTAATATCTGGTTGGTTTATGTTTATTTTGGTCTTTTCACTTCAGTTATCAACACATATCTATAGCACACTGACAAAAGTACTCACTGGTTTACAGTCTCAAACAGAAGCATGGATAATATTTGTTCAATTCCATTAAAATAATTCTGATTGGACGTTATATAAAGTGATCAGAATAAATGTGTTTATAAGGTCCAAAGCATTAATCAGAATATAACTTTTTTGACATGCACAACTGGTTCTGCTTGCTGTAAAGTGTCTAATCTGCCAGAAATGAAACAAAAGATGAAGAAATAGTTCTGTTTTACCAACTAACATTACAAAAATGAGAGTAACAAGTGTTTCTACTTGGTAATTTTAAAGATCCAGGGAGCAAAATTAGAATTAAATCTTTTATGGTTTCATACAAAAAAAGTTTTACCCGCTTCTGACCAGTTCTGTTTTCCTTGCAAATGTAGTAAAGACTTACACCATCCCTGTGAGTCTGATTGAAAATTTACATGACACACACAGCTGGTCCATGGCTGATGAAAATGAAAATTATATTCCTTATTTCTTCATTTAAACACCAGTATTATTAGTTTGCTAGTAGCTGAAACTTCTTCAACAGTGTACTAGTTTTGTTCTTGGTACTACTGCTGTTATAACGATATGATGATTTACATAAAGTAACCTCTAGCTGTAGAAGTATGTCTATGTATTTTGTTGGTGCATTAGGTATTTATTTCAGCAGGTGTAAGGATATTCACCTCGCTTAATGCTTCGAATAATGTCGGTCATAAATATGTCAACAGCGCCCTCACTGCCGAGTCTTTCCTTTGTTCCTCTGCCTTCACATCAAACATTAACTTGAAAAGGAGGAAGCTGTTCAACAGTTGACCTCATCAGAGACGTCTGCATCTAAGGCCAACTGCTCCACATGCCACGCTTTGATAAATGAGATCCAGTGGTCTGTGTAGACGTACAACATGATTCTACACTTGGAGCAGACTACTCAACACAGTATTGACCTTTTAAGGCCTGCATGCAATGTCTCGCCTCAGTGGGCCAAAAATCACATGACCACCAGCTTCATTAAATTCTTACACACATCAGTGATGAGCACTGCCATAAGCCAACTTACAGGCTTAGATATTTTCCTCAGTATAACACAAATAATAGTATCAAAGCTCAGACTCGTTCTGTTCTTGTTTCTTATCATATGAGTACATTTGGAGATATATAATTGATAACAGAGTCTAACATTTAGAGAATGTAGATTGACACAAAATATGTATATAAATTATACATATTTTATTTGACAAAAGTGCCAAAATATCATAAATATAATATAAATATTACAAATACAAATAACCAGTGAAAGCACAATGTTCCCTTTTAATAGGAAAACCTGAAAAAAAGTTGAACTGTACACCATCTTTAATGTTTTTTTTTTAAATAAACATCTTGGTTACCTCTTGGTGCAATTAAAATGTTACAGTGATTTAAAGGCATTTTAAAACTCTGGTTTTGAAGACAGGAAATGGTTAAGTCCAACATGGTCAGGGTGGTAAACAGGTACCTGATATGTCACACCTTAAGTCAAGAATAAATGACAAGTGCAAATAAAGATTTCTCAGTTGTGACACATTTGGCCCCTCCCTCTTTGTGCTGTGCTCCAATAACAGTTCAGCAAACTTGGTACCCAGCTGAACCTCAGTCAACTTCCTATTTTCTGTACTTGGATATTCTATGTACAAGGCTTGTATGTGCTGAAAAGAAAAACTAATTTTGCAGAAGATTAAAAGATGTCGCTGTGGGACCTCGATAAGCAACATATATTGCCAAATTTTAATTTAGCAAAACGCTAGCTAACGATTGATGTAGGTTTGCTATCTACTTAGCTAGTGTTTTGCTAACATTTGCTATTAGATGTTACTAGCTGGCTACTTAGTGATGCACTTTTGCTAGCTAGTTGGGTAGTGTTTTAAAGCATTAGCTAACTTAGGTGACTGTTGCTTTTACAGATCCCCCAGCAACAAAACATGTTTTAAACACACAAAATGTACAACATGTGCTGCTATGGGTCTCTCTCACATTAAATCAATAACAAAAGCAGACACACAACTCACCAACATATATAACATATGTCTAGTGTTTTTACATGTTTAAATGAAGAAAAGGTACATATTATAGCTTTCGCCTTCTTCAACACAGACAAGCTAAGCACACAGGATACAGAAAACAGGAAAGGAGAAAGTTGACTGAGGCTCTAAAAGGGGCGGGACTTTGGAAGGTTTAATTGCACATGGCTCTGACATGTAAAGAAACTGACACATTTAAATGCAAGAACACACGAAACATGAGACTTGTACGTAATTCAAACACAGCTGTCCTACTTCTGTTCTGAAATGCAAAAATATCGTCACAGGCCTTAAATGTCGCTGCCTCTGTTGACTATTTAACATTTGATTCAGCTCAGAAACATAATGAACAATTTTAGAAGTGCAGCAGTTTCAAATGCTGTAGGAGTGTTTTCTTTGGAGATAAAAGCCTATTGTGTGTCAGTCCCACTGACACGAGGTGTCTGATTACCTCGTCTGTTGTGTCATCTATAAACTACAGGATATTACACATCCGGGTGTCTTGGCTCTGTTCATATTTGAGAAAGCAGACGTGCTCCCAGCCAGATCATAAAAACATTAACAAGATAGTGACATACATTCATAAAAGCGGTGTGTAGTCGTAAAAAAAAGTTTCTATTCTGCTTACATCAATGCCCTCAATCTGAGTAAATATATCATCCCGGTGAATAAAAACATAATTCTCTCCTTCGCTTAAAGACTAAACCATAAAAGACAAGTTATTATTATCTCATTTCATTTAAAAAATAACTGTAAAAAGCCCCCCAATGAATGGAAACGACTTTAAATAAAATATTTATACAAATTCCTTCAAGCCTGTATAAAACCACAAGATTATTAAACCCTACCCAGAATTTCTGATTCCATATGAACCACTCATTATTCTACAGGTTACTTTATTTCACATTCTCACGTGACACTGATAAAGCTGAAGGTTAACACAGTTAAACTGCCATGTTGCCTTTCTCTGGTGGCAGCAGTTTCTCCTCAGCTGAGTCCTGAGGCGCTTTGTGAGGAGTCTTCTTCATTTCTAGACTTTTGACCCAAGTGTAGGCTGACGAACCGACAAGAACCATCATGTTGCTGGTCCACCACAGGGGGCTCTTACTGGAACCATTGTACATTACCGCAATAACAGTCTGCGCACAGGCCTTTGCAGTCCCTGAGACGTTGTGCGTGAGCGGGCTGGTAAACTTGATCTGGAGGCCCGTGACGTAGCCGATGGCGAAACCAAACACTCCTCCGAGCGTCATCATGGCCCAGAACCCGAGGTCAAAGAGGCGGTTGAAGCTGGTGACGCGGCCCAGCTCTCCAAACACGATGATGAGGGGAAGGAAGAGGACGCAGGCGTTGATGTTGTTGTAGAAGGACAACTTCCAGATGTTTCCGTCCACCGCTGGCATCACTTTCTTTGTGTAGATGGCGTTCAGAGAGACGAAAGCGCTGGCGAGCACCCCGAAAAAGACACCTGTCCAGGAGAGGGACCCTGCAATGCCTTCCTGGTCCACACCGAGCCAGAATCCACCTGAGAATCACAAAGAATTTCAGCAGTGAAATATCTCAATATGTCTCTTATTTATATTTTTAAAGTCATCACAGTGAGTAACTCTTATATGTCTTGGATTTATTTAAAACTTTTCAGCCAGGAATTGAAATATTGATTTGAACTAGGGGTGCAAAAATCTGTTCTGCTTCCACAAACATTTTCATGTTCTCATTCACGAGTTCCCAGAGCCAATTTGCTGTATTTTTTTAAAAAACCAAAAAGCCCACATCATATTTATATCCTAGCAAACTGAATATTTAGAAAGAATTAAAACAGAAAAATAGCAAATTGTCACATCTGAGAAAATTAAACCAGCACATTTTCCATGTTTGGTGGATAAATGACTGAAAATTGTTGTTGGTTGATGGATCTTTTCAGAAATAATACATGTTGTAAGTTTACCTTTTTCTGTGTAGACAAAACGATAAAAAGGCTCATCACGCCTATTTCAAAGACCATTTGAAGGCAACAGGAGAGGAGCGGAGACAAAATGAAAATTGCTATTGAGAGCTAAGAGATTACAGATTTGAATAGAAGTACTTTGTGTTGGTAAGATTTTTTAAAAAACATATTCATTATTATTATTTATTTATTTATTTTGCTGTATTCACAAAACTGAATCAGCAACTGTATAAAAAACAGCAATAAACTTGAGCTTCTGTGCTTTGATTACCCAAGTAGTGTAATCAGTAACTCATTACTCTGCACAGACAATAATACTAAAAAGTAACATTACTTTCAAATGAAAGTAACTTGTAATATGTAATATATTAGTCTACATTTTGAAAGCAACAAAACTGATCATGACTTCACAACATATCAAAAGAAAGTTTGGAAAATGATGCCAATGGTAATGATGCTGGTTTATGTGTTTCCTGATGTAATTAGGTTTTTAATTAGTTGATGACTGAAATGTAAATAATAATTTTTTAAAAAGATGATTAATGGTTTGAGCCATTTAGCTCCAAACAAGGGACATTTTGATGCTGCAGCTTACAACAATGTTTAAAACAACAGTCTGTCTCCAATTTTGTTTTGCAACAGTTTGGAGAAGGCCCTGTTTCAACATGTCAACACACCCACGCACAAAGCCAGGTTCATTTAAAACACAAAGCCCTGACCTCAACCCCACCCAGCATTCTTAGGATGAACGGCAATGCCAAATCTGATCGCCCTACATCAGGAATGAGGCTGAATGAGTGGATTTTTTATGTGATGTCCAGTCATTGTTGATGTTAAATGTAGTCAAAGCAATAAATCCCTCAGTGCTGCTATATTGACCAAAAAAACCTGAGTTCTCCTGCTCATGGGGCTGTGCAGCAGTGAATACATGTACCAGGATGCATTGTGTGTGAACTTCTGATGTTGTGCATCACCACCCTTGCCTATGGCTATTACTTTGTTTGGCAGAACGCAACACCATGTTACAAAAACCCTCATCTAACGTTCCTTCTCGCTACCCAGAGGACAGTAGAAATCCAAGCCGAAACACTGATGTCACTGGATGCAGGAAGAATGCCAGATTTTGCAGTCACTACAGACTTTACTGCATCAGCTGACTACATTTACAATTAACAGTGACTGAATATTCACCTAAAAAAGTGTAAAATGTTCCCTTTTGTGTCCATTAGAGCTGCAACAATTAGTTGATTAATCAATTCACGATCGAAAGAAAATTAGTTGCCAAAAAGTTGGGTGATGTCTAATGAACTGGCATATGACTACGTCCATGGTGTAACATCACCATGGGTGGCCTGGTATTTCAGTTAGGAGAGTGTCTGACCCATGTACTGAGGCTGAGAGTCTGCAGTGACTGTGAGCTTTACTCCCATCTACATCGCTTTCCTGCATGTCAGTCGCCCACTCTCTCTCTCCCTCTTTCCTCTCATATCATCAGCTGTCCCGTAATTAAAGGCATAAAAGCCCCCAAAACACCAGAAAAGATTGCTGAATTTTAATTTCAAATAAATTGTCTTTCATGTGATATTTTTGTTTTCATATCATATACACAGGGTAGGCGCACACTACTACATTTTAATGCTGGTTATAATGGTGGTGGGCTAGTTTTAGTAACACTGGACTACATGATTAAATGATGAATTGAAGGTTGTTTTGAAACCACCAGCTGGTCTTTACTAAGCCTGGTCCTGAGTCTTTCTTAGTTAAGACCATATCTTCAGAGTGGACTTCACGTCGGTTGCACCAACCAGACTTAAGCCTAGTCTTAACTACGCAGTCTTAGCAATGCAAATGCCCACAAGACTACATTATGGCTGTCGCCTAGCAGCATGGCAATGCTATGAGGCACTGTTCACTGCTGTCTTCCACTTGTCTTGAGAAACAGTCGACTTTAAGAGAAATACAAAAGACATAAATGGTTGTTCAGAAAGCACAGATGGACAGACATTAGTGAGCACACTGTTTCACTGCACTAGAAAACACAATATCCCAAAACTCCCTTTAAAAACTGAGCAATTTTAAGAGGTGCTGAGTTTGAAGAAACTTAATGAAGTTTCTGAAGTGCTGTCTATGACGATTTCTTAATAATTTGGGCATTCTTGTAAATTATGCAAATGCTATTTACATCTTATGCCTGATGTTATGTCTGACTGAGTATGAGTCAGTTCCCGCCTGCATTACTTTAATTTTCCACACAGTTCTGTTGAATAACTCATCTCTTTGAGAGTTCATGGCACAGAAGGTTTCTGTGAGTAGAGGCTGTATATCTGTATTAATCACCTAGATTTTGACTTAACACTTGCTCCTCCTGACTTGCATAAGCTCTACACCCAGTCTTAGCAACAAAACAGCTTAAGCCTAGATGGTGCAACTGGCATAACTATTAGGTTGGACTTGCCAATGCCAAGTTAAGACCAGGCCTAAGTCCTGTCGGTGCACCACCCACATATTTTTGGCTTAAGAGCAAACTTAATTTTAACCACTGACCTGTTTCAGTGGAATACAGTCAGACGTATTCTTGATATTTATTATTCATTTAACACATTGGTTCCCAACCTGGGGTGTGGACCCCCCGTAGAAGGGCGCCAGAAATCACAGTGGGTCCTGAAGACTTTGTCTGTTCTGAGGTCCTCAAAATCAGATACGCACATGTCGACTAAAATCACAATTTCTGGGTCTGTAAACCTTTTTCCAAAATTAAATTCAAGCACTTAGAGGGTGCATTTTCAATTGATTACAGCACATTACAGCTGTGGCAAAAATGTTATTGTGCTATTATTAACCAAAGTTGTGTTATGTGACAGACTGTTGAATGTCAAAATGTGTCACCTGTATGTGAGTAGACTTGGCTTCCTATTAGCGTTACACATTTTGTGCATTTTCCATTGTTGAAAACACTAACAAATGATTAATTGCTGAATCACTCATAATTAATAAGATATAAACTACGTTTTTTTTCTCATTTTCTTGTTTTGTTTTCTTTAATTTATGTTTAATTTTAAGTTTCTTTACCTAATAAATGGCTCCGCCACACAAAACAATGTCACATGAGGTGCAATTACAGCCATTTCTAGACTACTGATTGTAATTTACTGCCTGTACAATCTGTTGATCAGGTTGTTGTCAGGCTTCCGCAGAGGCTTGATGACGAGCTGATCATTTGAATCAGGGAAACATCTGTAACATGCAGGGCAGGGGGTCCCTGAGGGGCAGGGGGTCCCTGAGGACCAGGGCTGGGAACCACTGCAATTGACACTAGGAGGAAAGTTAGTTTTACAAACCTAATATGACCCCGCAGCATATTAAGGCTCTGTATGATGTGGTCTGTTTCAGGATGACGTAGGATAACAGCACATTGAAGACTGTGCTGAGTGAACGGCCGATGGTGTAGAAAGCCACTCCGACATATTTCAGGCACAGGTTGTTGAAGGTGATCATGCAGATGAAGACGACGGACAGCGGCAGCACCTCCCTGCACGTCTTCAAGTCCAGTCTGACCGCCGGGAAGTCGATGAATCCCGGACACAACCTGGAGAACAGCTGCATGACCCAGCACAGTCCGACCGTCACCACGCACTGATAGAAAGTGACAAACAGCGGCGCGTCCAGGTCTTTGTTGTCCAGCAGGTAATTGTTAAGGAACACCATGGTTATCGAGACAAACCAGTAGAGAGCGACCACAGCCGCGATCCGAAGAGCTCGGAACAGGAAAGTCTCTCCATGTCCCTCCTGCTCCATCGTCTCCGCGCCGGACAGAGCCATCCTCAGTATACTGGACCGCTTCAGCTGTGTCCTGTTCATGAGTACAGAGAGACGAGGACAGCCTGGGTGAGAAACTGGGGCATTTACATCAGCTAATGTGTCGCTAAAAGCAGAGCTACAGTGTAACTATACTATACATGGCTGCTCAGTTCCGCCTGCAGCAACAACAATACAACTTCCTGTTTCAACTTTTTCAGAATAAGAGCTCTAAGCCTGACTAAAATCTTAATTTGCACAAAGTAATTATTAACCGATAATGGATCTTTGGGACGTGAATGTCGATACCCATATAAGGTAGTAAAAAAAACAAAAACAAAACACATCCAGATATAAATACATAAGCCAACATTTATTGTTATTTTCTTTGATTCTGTTTTTATTTTGCTTTTATGAAGCAATTTGTAACTATGTACGTTCCAAAGGGTGAAAGTTTGATATTTTTAATATCTATAAATAAAAAACAAACAAAACTGCACTGTGAAAGTAAAAAAAATTGCACCAAGCGTTTGCACCAAATATAAGTCATGTCAGTCCTGCTGTTCTGTGCTTTATTGTTCTTTAGACTATAGCTGCAACAATTAGTCAATTAATCAACTGGCTGACACTTGCTGATCCCAGCGTCTTAAATGTAATTAAATGTACTCCTTTTTTTTGTTACTTACAATAATAAATGAAAGCTTATACGTTGTCTTTCACAATCTCTTAATAGACTCAATGATCATATAATGATCAGGAAAATAATTGGCGACTTAAGTGATAATGAAAATAATTGCCAGTTGCAGCCCTAATTTAGACAAAAAGAAAAAATACAAGTATGACAATTAACCTTAGTTTTGCATTTTGAGATTAAAATGAGAATGGCATTGACTAATCGATTTCAGGAGATCCTTATTTATTAAAATTGCATATTTTAAGATATACAGTTACAGATGTACTGAATTTCAAATATCACTATCCAAATAAAGAAACCATGTATTAATGAAGAAATATTAAAAACAACAAAAACAACAACAACAACTTGTAGAAAAAGGAACACTTTTAATCCTTTGCAAATGTAGCCAGGATGTCTATTCAGTCACCCAATAATATTTATTGTAGGCCTCACTAACTGTTCTATTGGGTTCCATGTTTGCCCCAGCAAAGAGTTTTAATGTTGTTAAAGGATGTATATTTCAATATCATTTCGTCATTATTCTGGCAAGAATAATCGTTAAACATTTCTTTCAATAGATGGGTGTTAACATCAAACACAAAAAATGTTTTTTAATTCCCCACTTTTATTTTGAATGTACACAAGATACAAACCGGAAGTCTCCTGACTACTTCCTCGTTTAAACCAACTTCTTCATCTTTTTTTTTTTTTTTTTCCTTAAATTTAAAGACATAGTGTCCCGGAAGAAATATATTCACAGATAGAAACGTGGTCCAAAGTCCAAAATCTTTCAAAACAACCTCTGAGCTCTCATTAATCAAAGTAGTTCATTTATCTACATGTCTCAGCTTTTAGAGGGCTACAGAGCAAGACACATTTTAACTCTTACATTTGTTCTATCCATTTACTTTCAAACTAATCTAATTTTAATAGCCTGTCACCTGCCATAAATTCTATTCTAGTCCTCATTTTTTAATGATTGGGTAGAAGTAAAAAGGTTTTCATACCGTGAATTATCGCAGACTGCTCTGTTGTTGATAAATCCAGCATGAGAGGCTCTAAACCAGGAAGTGTCTGGTCTCTTTACTGTTCGTCTTACCCCTCCCATGAACTAAGTGCGCAGGTGTTTGGGTGACCTGCCTTTCCTGTTTGACAGCCCTCTGGCTCTGACGTGCCCTGTGGGCTCAGCTGGTTCTTGTGATTTGAGGACGCCTTCAGGTCCTGGTAGGTGGAGTTTACATTTGTGTAATTGGGTGCACCTAGTGGTAAGACCACACAGAATGCATACAGGATCAGCCGTCCGATTCCTTCTCTCTCTGACGCAATCGCTGCCTCTCCCCTTCACTCCACGTATTTTCTTTTGTTTGCTTTCTTTGTCTTACACTACAGAACACTTTCATACATCCACTCACTATCATTACTCATCTACTGATTGAGCATTTCATAAATTTAGTTAATAACTTTTTTTTGCCTTTGTTGTAAATAAGTATGATATTTCCAGTACAACTGTGTGTATTTCCCTCCTTTCTCCATGGCCCAACAGCTGTGTTATAACAATACAGAAAATGTGAGTCATTTTCAACATCTCCTAATTCGCATAATTCACCCCACTTGTTTTCCCTCTGGATGATTTTAAATGTGCCAACTTCAAGTGCCAGAGAAAGGATTCCTGTTCTCAGCTGTGTAACTAAACACCTCTAACTCTTAAACATAAGATTCAGGGTCATAACTGGGCTTGACTTGAGTATACTTAAGAATTTTCATTTCAACAAATCTTTTAACCATTTTGCCTCAAATCCAGCAAGTAATTGTGTTCATGCTGAATGATAAATTATTACTGTACATATATTATGACTCAGCTTTAGAGCTGCAATGACTGATCACTTATTAATCGACCATTAAATTAATCGCCAACTAGTTTGATAATCAATTGTAGGTAATATTTTGATAATATGTCCAATTTCTCTGATTTCAGCTTCTAAAGTGTGAAAATGTTCTGGTTTATTGACTCCTCTGTTTGCGTTTTGGACAAAACAAGACATTTTTGTGTGTCATCTTGAGCTTTAGGAAACACTGATCAACACTTTTCATCATTTTGTGACATTTTAGGGACCAAACAACTACTTGATTAATCAGTTAAAATAATCATTAGTTGCAGCTAGTTCTCATCCTCCTCAAGAATATCCTCAATCTCTTTAATCCACGGAGAATTTAGTGATTTACCCCAAAGAAAATGACTTTTTCTTTGACCCTGTTTCTTGACTGTAACGAAACAGTTCTGCAACCTTTAAAATGTTCAACTTATTGAATAAGGAATCCAACCAATATCACCCTGAAGAGCCAAAGTAGGAGCAAACTTAGGAACGCCTAAAAACAGCCTGCAGCTCTGTCCTTTTTAGAGTCTGCCATTTTACATTCAATACAACACAGTGCAATAAAATACAGGGTTTGAAAACCACTAAGGAGATACTGCTAACCTGAGGTCCACGCAGAGAGAGTGTAAAGTCATGAGGGCCTTTTGTTTTGTTACCTTTTAGATAATAAATCTAAATGTTTGCACCTGAAGATATCAGACTGCACTCTGGCTCATCAATGACAGGAACATTTAGGCCTTGATTTTTGCTCTTCATCAGAAAAAAGTCACAGGCAGCCGAGAAAACAAGAATAAAGGTCATGTGTCACACCAAACAGCAGATGTCTTAATAGTACAGAACCAGTGTAGGAGTGAACAAAAGGAGAGACAACGATCATGAGGGCGTGTGACAGTTGTGACCAGATTTTAAAATAGGAGTCACTGTGTGAAGGAGCTGTGAACTATACCAGTTTTTCCGGTCTAATATTCATGGATGACTCAAGAAGGTTTTCAGAGTTACAATTACTACAAGAATTTTACAGATTCCACTTTATTTGCTCATACAGGCCTATTTTAAAGTTCAGCATGCAGCACATGTACTACATTTTCACAGTCTTTATGTTTTTTTGTTCCAGTTGTCCATTTTATTTATACACCTCATGATAATAATAATCCACAGCCCTGCAGTAAAGATGAAGCCACTCTCACTGACTGACCTTCAACTTTACAGGATTTTATTTTAAAGAAGAGAAGAAGAAGAGAATGTATTTTATGCATTAATTCTATATAAAACAAACCACAAAGAGTTAATGAGATTTATGGTAAAACTTTCTATGACATCCATGTCTATAATGCTTAACTGACTTTATCAGTTGCTTCCACAATTATTGTTAATAATTGTTGGGTGGGGGTGAACTTTTTATGGCTACTGAAGGGGGATAAGCCAGAAAAAGTTTGGGAACCACAATATATACTGTATAGTATTAATGCAAAAACACTGACAGTTCTTTTTTTTAATTATATATATTATAATTTTCTTAGTTTTAGCAGTAATTCATCATAACCATTTAAAATGCACAATGCATTATAAAATGATTACAGTGTTTTACAACAAGTGAAGCTGTTCATCATCGAAAAGTTGTGTCAAACTGGAGTATTCACTTTCTTTTACAAATAAATTCATTTTACAGCGCTCTGTGTGTTGTTCTTGTTTTAATATTTTTTACATTTCTTTTAAAGCAACGATAGCTTACAATGTGTTTTATCTGTCTACACCTCAGGAGTTCATAAGTTATTATAAATTGCTTTGCTATATAATGTATCATGATCTTTGTTAAAAATCATCATCAATATATTGCTACATGTTGTCACAAGCACAGTTTAACACACTGTAAGTATGTTTGTAATGCAGTAATGAATGGTGTCACTGATAATGTTACTAAATTTACACTTGAAGGGAACCTCAATGTTACCTAACAGGATTGTTTGGTTGACGGTTTATTTTTTTGGGCGTGGACGATGGTGCCTCTGAGGCACCATGACTTCCTGCTGCACCTTCTGTCGTCTGCTTCAATTAACCATCATCTGTAACGAGAGGTGTGCTAATAAACCCAACAACACCTTCACCAGTTCTCTTTTCTCAAAAATCTAAGTCACTTTCCATGATATTATCCTACTAAAACAGCAAATATATTATTTATTTAGTTCTATATAATAGTGAAAACAACATCACAGATTTCTTCTTGTGTGTTTTCCTGATGAATTATCATTTTATATAAACACCAGCAGGCATTCACAGTCCACTAATACTGAATATTACCACTGTATTAAAGCTTCAGGACAGTAGGTGGCAGCAAATTATCAATGCTGATTTAGCAGCTGGCTGCAGGATTATGAACTTTTGACTGACACTTAACTCGTGCTCACACTTTATGTAGTTTCATAGTGCCAATCAGCACAAGTTTCTTATGAAACAACACAGGATGTATTTTTTCAAGAGTAATAGTGATAGTAACAGCAGTAAAACACCTCAAATACACCACCACCACAGATCTTTTCTCATTCAGACCATTTTATTGCCCTTTTCGTACAAAAATGCAGCCCTTGATCACCTACAACAGTGATACTCAAATGGCTTTGCCTGGGGGCCACTTTGGCAAAATCAGAGTCGGCCAGGGGTCAATTAATAAACAAACATGAATAATAATGTTATTTATTGGATAAAATCAATCAACATTAAACGATCAATAACTCATCTTTCTTTGAAAGTCATTATTTTCAGATTAAATGACTTATTAACTCATGTTATTCACTAAATTCATTTGGTGCAGGGATTGACAGATAAATCAACCTACAGTTTTTTACTGCATGCAATGACTGCAAGTGAATTTTAGTTGTAAATGCTCATATGGAAAAATTTTACACAACATTAAACAGCTGGAACCTCTTTTATCCTGCAATCCTCAAATGTTGGAACGATTTATAATCATAAACATAAACTACAACCACCAAAGACAGAATAGCATCGCATATTAAATCATATTTAAACTATTTTAGTATGAAATATGCATTTATGGGATCAGAGTTCTCCTCATTACCATACAGCTTTTGTTCCTCCGCAGCTAATAGTTGTCTTCCCCTGCAAAAATAGCTCACCGCGCTGCACTTTGCATGGCTTGAAAGGCCGTCCCGCAAAGCTCAGCCTCCTCTGTTACTAACGGCCTCATTTATATCATCCCACAACACTGGTATGTTTGTTTGTCCCTCCTTCTGAGAAAAAAAGCATCGCGAATCCTTTTATTTTCACTGTGAATTACACAAAATGGTCGGAGGGCCACCCGGCACGCTATATCAGGGATCGGATACAGCCCACAGACCACAAGTTGGGCATCACTGACCTCTGATCACTCACTGAGCTGTGAGTTAAATATAATCTAAGTCTAAATCATATCATCTCTTGGATCTCTATTATCTGTGAATCTTGGAATAGATACTCTTTACTTTTGTATTATTTTTTTCGTTTGACAGTGAAGACAGACAGGAAGTGTAATGAGAGATGTTGATAAAAAAATCCCTTTCAGAGGGATGCTGTGATTAGTCGCATCTTAGACCAGTAATCCCAGAGACACCCAAGTTTAGACTATTTCCTATGTTCCAGAACCATCTCCACCCATCTGTTATATCAGCGCCATCTGCCTAAAAACACATTTTTATAGGTTTTAGTTCCCTTGTTTGCTTTTATGCTTGCTCTGATTATCTGTATCAATAC
The DNA here is from genome assembly GCF_056507025.1 of Lutjanus erythropterus. NCBI lineage: Eukaryota > Metazoa > Chordata > Actinopteri > Lutjaniformes > Lutjanidae > Lutjanus > Lutjanus erythropterus. Next base: position 7,921,959 of record NC_139317.1, on the reverse strand, counting down.
TTGGTGTTTTCTTTTTTTTTTGGTACAGATATTTTCTCTTCTCTCTTCTCTTTCTCATGTTTTTTCCTCTGAACTCCCACTTCACTTTCCTGTCCAGACCTCGTGTCAAACCACGTGTCTCCCTGCTGTCATCCTTCTCCTGCTGCACAGTTGCAAGCCTGCTTAGTTGCCGGAAAATTGCTGTAAGTGAATGTTGTCTGTTGGTGTTATATTTTCTGCTACAGTACACAGCAAGTCACTTTGCTGGTGTTGCAGCGTTAGCCGCTGAGTTGGTAAGCTATGCCCATGGACTCATATATGCTCTCAGCGAGGATGTAAAACTCCATTTTCGTCCAAGAACACAGAGGAGTGTTTGTGCAGCCTGACTCGGCCCAGACAACACATCCATCAGGGGGTGTCTGACCCCTCATCGCGCTTCCTTTTGCTCAGACTTTGGAAGGGGGAAAAAAAAATGCCACGCTGGAGCCAAGTTTGCTATTCACAAGATGGTCTGCTACTCTGACCTCTGTCAGCTGGGGAGATTTCCACATTTTATTAGCACAAAAATGGAGGGAAGATACCTGAATCACGGAGGCTCCATACAGTTTTTTTCAACCAACATTTCAGTGAAATACTCACATAAAATCCTTAAAATGAATAAACCAACACCAGTCTGATTGAAATTCCCCTGACAGCACAATAAAAACATTATTTAAGCGAAATTAAATGAAATAGAGATATATTATTCAAATAACCCGACATCCATTTGACTGATATTACTTGGAGTGCATAAAAAATGAAATAATACATAAAACAGAGATGTCTGTTTTTGCAAAGAGCCAAATGTAATAAACAAGCAGCTGTCCGGCTCAAAACAGAAAATAAAGATGAATCGGAGAGTTATGGATGAATACAACCCAGGTTCTAAAGAAGCTGCGTTATAGCCTTCAAATAAACGCCAGAGGCTTGTGCCTGATTCTGTCTCTCAAAAATTACAATGAGAATTTCAACTGATAAGAATTTAAAAATATTGCTGATTCCCTTTGTTGTTCTGTACCTGTTTGATGTTTAAATTTCGTTGTCTTGGATTTCTACATAAACAACATCAGAATATACTTCCTCCCACTTCTTTTGCTTTGTTATAAAGACGACATCTATCATAAGACAGAGCTGCCTTCACATAGATTCAAGATTCAACTTTATTGGGATATTAGTCGTGGGCTCCTCAGCCATCCAGAACCTCTAAAAGACAACATACAAAAAACATGACAGAAAAAGCCACTAATTGCCTTTCACTGAATAACAGTTTTTTTTTTTTTTTTTTTTTCCAGTGCTAGTGGGAGGGAAGGTGGGTGGATATGTTGAGTTTTGGACTGAGTTGATGGAAGTGAAGGTTGGATTGTGTTCTTGTTTTTTGATAAGACATCTTATCATCTGTGAAATCAGAGACCAGTCCACTGTGACATCCTGGATTTGTTATTGTTTACTGCTTACAGTATAAAGTTAATAAAAAAGATTTAAGAACACGCTGAACTTCACACTGAATACTATTAACTGTTACAATGAAAGCGTCATGTGTTGCATTTTTGCTTAAAGCTACAAGGAACCTGCAGAATCTGGTGATTTTGGACCGTTGAACAGTAGAGTTTCCTCCATCATAACCACAAAATACAACGTAAAAAATAAAATTATCTAAACAAAAACGCCCTTGTAGCTGTCTCGCTGACTTCCCCAGCACAGACACACAGATCCGGCTCTCAGACAATAAACAATACTTTTATTTTAGAGACTCCTGCTCAGAACACAACAACATAAATCAGCAACACATGACACACGCCTGCGGCTGCCCGGCTCCTGCAGCACACGTCCATTCAACATCTAAACAAAGTCTCAGGCAGATTTTCTCTGGGTGAGCAGAAGTCTTCTGAGGGTTGGCAAACTAAAAAAGGGAAGCGTGCAATCAGGAAAACCAGCAGCTGCCGTGCCAATCAACTCACCTGACGCTACTCTCATGAGCCACCTCTCTCTCCTGCAGCTGACCGCTAACCACACCCACCTCCACAATCCCCTCTCTTATTTTTAACTGGCTAACATACTACTCTTTCTAACTTTGGCTGGGAAAATGTAAACAGGCTTGTTTCATCTGAGTTCGAGGAGAATCTGAGCTGGTGGCTGATACTGAGAACAGCTATACAGAAACAGCTGATCCTCTTGTGGATGGTCTTGTTTGCTTATATAGATCATATAGAGACATTAGTATTAAACTAAGACAGTTTCATAACCAGTTAAAACTCCTTATAGCAGCTTTATTGTGACTTTGATTTGACTTTGGCAAGAGATTTTATGAGAAATTTGCCACGGTGTGGCTACAGACTGTATATATTACACAGTGGAAACCACTTACATTGATCAAAAAGTTTGGGACAGAATGATTCCTACATAAAAACTGTTTAAATAATGTGCTAACAGTAATCAAGCACTCCAATTACACTTTTTTATACACATAAGAACATTTTAAAACTTTGGTATTCATTCCATGATGCTTAACAGTAAGCCATCTGCTTCTGTGCTGCTACCTGAGGCTGAATAATTTTCTCTAAATGAAAAATGGCATCTAAACAGTCAAAAATGACTTCCTATAAATGTTTGTCATTCAGAAGACGACAGTTTGTCACGCACCCTCCAGATGACACGTTTTACTACGGAAGTGATGTCTGCTTGCATTAACCTTTCAAATAACATTTATTGTGAAAGCACTACAATTTCATTGGTGTCACAAAGAGATATTAAATCAATGTCACAAATCACCATCACAGAAATAAAATGGCTTCTTTGAAAATGCAGTAGTTTGATAACTGAAACATCACAACAAGTTTTTAAACCAAAATCTAATCAGTCTGCCAACTTCAACTACTGGATGGCAACATAGGAAAGCATCAACAGTGCAGTTTACAGGATAAACAAGCAAACAAACAAATAAATACATACATAAATACATGAATAAATAAATAAAATAAGCTCATACTAGTGTGGTGATATTAGAATATAACTGGTAACTATTTTACTTGATGTTTTTTATTTATGTGAATTGCTGAGCATTTAGATATAAAGATAACTGACTTTGTAAATTGCCATTTTTTTTTTTTTTTAAGTTAATCTTATTATTTGACAGTACCATTGCCTCTGCGGCTCACCAGATGGCACTAATTTCCAGCCTTTTCTCTCATCCCTTTTATAAATGGCAATGCTTCATGCAGCAAACATCTGCGACGGATAATGGCCACTTGATTAATTCTCCTGCATTTAGCGCTACAGAGCTAGCTCTTTAGAGCAGCACATGTCCATTTCAACACTAAAAGGGCAGCATAGTTTTTGTTGTTTGGTGTATGATGAACAATGGAACAACTGCAGGCTGCAGACAAGAGAGTGGTTTTAATTCAAAATTTATAATAAAACAAAGGCAGAAGCAAACAACAATTTAAACCGAAACCCAACAAACCAAACAGCCAGCTGCCACCTTTTTCTTTTCTGTGCAGACCAGTGACTCGAATTTGTACCTCGTCAGCCTCACCTAAACTGGAACGTACCATCTGTTGAGGAAAGCACAGGGGTGAGTTAAAAAGGTGCAAGACCACACAATTAGACAAAAAAAAAAAGAAAAGAAAAGACTGAACATGTTTTGATATATGAGCAAATATGACTACAGAAATAACTCATATAATTTAATGTCACCTGCTGAAGAACAATTTTACTCCTCCTTTAACCACCTAACATGGCCCAGTCTGCAATGATGCACACCTGTTTCCACTGCTACTGAACTAGATCACATGCAACAACATAACAAGCAGAATTACTGCCTTGATGTGTGACTGATGTGTGATTCCAGTGAATAATTTCCAGTTAGAAACATGCTGTCTTCACTTGCAAAGGAGCACAGAGTGCCTCTGGTGTTTTTTGTCCTATTAGATAGATAAACTGATTACTTTATTAATCCCCAGAGGGAAGTTAGATGGTCATCAGCCAAAGTACATGCAATAAATACAAAGACAAAATGCACAAAAAATAAATGGAAAATACAGAGGATACACAAGGTGTACCCAGTGACACTGTACATAAATAAGGCACTTAAGATCTAATTAAGATTAATAATGATAATAATAATAATAATAATATAGAATATATAATAATTATGTCATATATGTAAAATATAATCTTACAATACACATAAATATATATTTTGATAACATAACACACATATGCAGATAGGTAGAAATATGAATACAAAAAAATTCATAAATTGTAATATCAGATCACATATGATACAGTATACATACTCAAGTATTTCTTATGTGCAAAGGGCAGAGTGTTAAGATATTTGTGTGAAATGTTGTCCTAATCAGCATAGAAGTTCGTGAGAAAACATTTTTTGGGAGGTCAACAGTGACCTTGACTTTTGACCACCAAAATCCAATCACTTCATTTTTGAGTCCAAGTGAACATTTATGTCAGAGGTAATGAAGTTCCCCCTAGGCCTTCTTGAGAAAGCGTTCAGAAGAATGGGACAGACTTTAGGTCACAGTGACCTTGAACTTTGACCTTTGATGGATCAAAATATCATAGGTTCATCCTTGAATCCAAGCTGACATTTGTACCAACATTGAAGACATTCCTTCCTGCTGTTCCTGAGATTTCCTGTTCACAAGAATTGGACTGACGTGAGGTCATAGTTAACTTGAACTCTGACCTTTGTCTATTAAATCTAATCATGTCTTCTTTGAGTCAAAGTGGACATTTGTGCCAAGTTTGAAGATATTCCATCAAAGCGTTCTTGAGATATTGCGTTCACAAAAATGGGAAGGACAGACAGTGGATCAAAGGTATCCCCATTATTCAATTAGGGGGAGCAAAGTAATGGTTTTTCATTTTATTATTTTCCACAGCTATCAAAATCAAGTAATGATCATTTGCCATATTGTTTTTAATCACAGTATCTGCACCAATCCACTTTGCACAGCTGATTACTGCGTTTAACTTCATTAAATCACATGAAAACAACACCAGGCTGCTAAAGTATAACCATACAGACCAGTACACACATCGGACTGGTCGGTTAGAACTTCATAGATTCTTCTTTTTCATGACCCCCCCAGACCCCCCCCCCCACACACACAGAACATCTGTCTTTCCATTTTTGCCCCCATTTTAAAACATAACCAGGCGTCCATGCCTCTGCCCACGGCTGACACCGCTCCGGAGGCATAAAAAACATACATTGCCACTCTGTGGAAGAATATAACTACACAACTGAAACAAGCTTGTGTTCAATTATTTGTTAAAGCTGTCTGATAAATGATTAATTAGCGCGGGGCCAAAGACAATAGACCTCGTTTTTACTGGAACCATGGGTTTTTATTATTAATGACACCACTATCTAACTAAATGAGCCCTTGGTGACTCCAGTTTCAGTAACATGGCTAACCCATCGCTGGTGTTTTGCTGGTCTATAGGTAATTGCTGTTCATTATGAATCTTCCAGCAAGTGGGGTGAACAGATATTAGGCCAGCGAGGGTGAGCTGTGTGGTACAGTCCACAGGGCAGCTTAATTTCAAACACATATAATCCTCCCTTGTGGACTGAAGCTGGTTTCTCAGCTATACTGCTTTTTACTACTTTGATCTCCCTGTGGTTGTAACAACCTCTGCTTCCTCGCTGTCTAGAGGGAAGCAAGAGCAGGAGGTCCCCCTTAAGAATGTTTTCCTCACAATCGGAGTGTTATAATAGGCTTGAAAGAAAGAAAAAAAAGTTGATAGACAAGACATAAAATTGTAACATTGAAATCCACTCCAACTGCCTTTCCCATGAGACTATAAGGCTTTTCGGGAACAATATGTCCAACCTAGATGAAGGGGAGGAAATGATGAAAACCTGTAGAGGAGAGTGGGGTAAGATGAGCCAGTGGGTAAGTTGACCCATGCCCTGTTTCTCAAGTGTGCACACGTGTTAACATGTGACCAGAAATTCAGGAAGCACCCATCATTTCAGCCATGAGCATTTTAAATAAACCAAAATGTCTGAATTTCTACTTTAAATGATATGAAATTATAAAAAAGCATTTGCAGTTATATATAGCAACATAATTCTCACAACAGCCTATATTCTATTTTTAGTTGGTGTCAGTTTCACACCAAGCAAGAACATTCTCCCTACAAATATCACCGTATACAATAAGAGTATGCATTAACATAACAGAAAATTAAGGATGATGCTTTCATGATCTTGAACAAAAGGATGGCGGCAGATAAGATGCATGTTCGCTCCTCGGTCTGTCTGAGGAGAAAATGGCTGCCTTCTGGTGACGTGATAACCACTTCCTGTGCAAACAAACCCACCACTGGGAGGTGCTACAACACTGAATCCTGGGTCACGACATCAAGTCTCTGAAGAGCAAGATGGTATTTCAATTCAGCACTGCACAACTGGTTTGGTTTATCACATGTTAAATGTTGTACAGAAACTATCATACCAAGGACCTACAGGAGAAGAACCAACGGGGGCTCAGCACCCCGTTTTCTTCATTAACATGATTTCATTAGTGGTTTTTTGCTCCTCAAAACTATGCTTCCTGTCCCTTTAATTTGGATCAGTACTGTAATTTATCCTCAATATTTAAAATTGTCGGACCTTTTGCAAACATTAAAGGATTCCGAATATTAAAGAAACATTAAGTAACTCTTCTACTTTTAAATAACAGCTTCAGTGTCATTTTGATGCTCTGCAGAGTTGTAATGGGGTGAGTGGTGCACTGAGTCAAGCTGAGCCACAGAAGCCCATGTTTTTTCAAAGTCATATTCAGGAACCTTTGTTGTAATGCATTCTTATAATTTCAAGTGATGGGAAACATCCTGAAATAAGGTCAGTCTTCTTATTGCACTTCTGTCTCATTTTTCCTTGCCTAGAGCAGTCGTTCTCAACCTTTTTGGGTCGTGACCCCCCAGAATATTCAGTTCAGTGTTTGCGACCCCCTCCACCCACCAAACCCCCACTCTGTTCAGGCATTACTGTGTAACACATGAAAGCTATTAAATGGAAGACCATTGCTTTGACTCTCACAGACACAGTACAATCTGCTGGACTGAGCAGTTTGTTAAAGATTTCCTGAAAAAACAATAGTTCCTTAAACAGTGTATAGATTCATATAAACATAATCCCGTTCTATCATCACTTATCTGCAGATACCCAACCCTTTCCCTGTACTTCCTTATTTTTTCTCATTGTTTTGCTGTACTCAGGACATTTCACCAACCCAAAACACTGGTATCTGTTGTCTCGATGCCTTCACGAACAGCTTGGAAAAATCCTACTCTACTCTACCTTTAAGTTTGCTATTTTACGTTACAAAATATAAATGTTCCTTTTTGTTAAAGTTCAGAACATTTTTCAGTCAGTCATTCATTTTTGTGTTTATGCTTAGAAGCATTTGTGAGGTTGCGTTTACATTTCTTGGGGCCAGTCAGTTTAATATCATTAAGAAGGTGATGTTGTAGGTGTGATAGCTGCTTCTCATTTCACACTGCTTGCCCCAGTAGGTTATTTTATTTTATTCTCCATTACCATCTGGCGCCCCCCAGAGATTATTTTGCAACCCACTTGGGGGTCCTGACCCTCAGTTTAAGAATCACTGGCCTAGAGGACAACATACACTACCAGTCAAAAGTTTGGACAAATCTTCTTATTCAATTTTTTTTGTTTATTTCTAGTATTGCATTGCAGATTAGTAGTGGAGAAATATAGAATTATTTTATAGTTATGTACTAAGAGTTTGATTGCAAGTTCAGAAGACAGCATAAGAGAGTCTTTTTACTTTTTATTGTCAACTCAAGGTCTTCACCTACACACCCGTTGACCTACAAGTAAGTTTTGTTGGTATTATGTGAACCATTTCTTATAAAGAATAAAAAAAAAACATTCAGTGTGAAGTTTGTCCAAACTTTTTACTGGTGCTGTAAGTAAAAATTGGCTCATTTTAGCCTTCTCTCCCCTAATATTAGCTAAGCAAAGCTATTCTTTTTTGCAAACGTTGTACTGGCAAAATACCAAGGATGGATTTTCTCCCCTTTCTCACAATATATCAATATATTCATTATGAAGTATCTATAATTTCCTAATGCATGTTTGAGTTGTTCAAGTGTTTATGCTGTTGAAGCTGGCCAGAATTTCTTCACCATGATTATTTCTTTTCAGTGCGTCCACAGCCAAGCTGCTCCCTGTGGTGAGAACTGAAGTAAAAGGCATTTAATTGAGGGGACACTTCTTTGGCCATCATGGCACATAAAACATCACATCCTTGTAAGACTTTTAGAGCCAAGAAAGGAGGACATCCTCCTGAAGAACTAAGACCATAAAACATGAATGAGCTATCCTCTTCAGAATTAAATAGCGCCACAGAGCTATTAAGAATCCCTTTAAGTATTCAGAATAAGCTGACCATCGTCCTCTGAGCTCTGCAACATAAAATACAGCTGCAGTATATATGCAGATGTCCTATTTGTAACTGTCACACTGATATGTTTGGCTTTGTTCGGGAGGCTGGCAGACTCCAAACTCCTGTCATTAGAGACCAAGATGAGTCTGATGACTCATCCTCATTCTCGTCATACTGTGGAGCAGCATGATGACAATGGAGCTGCCATTTTGTTCAGCAAAGGCTTTCCATCCATCCTTTCTCTCATTTACGCCTAGTCCTTTACAGGGAGGGCTGGGGTCTATCTCAGCGTGCAGTCAGGCACAGAGAAACAGCCCAGATAGGTCACCAGTCAAACAACACAGCACACACTCATTAACACCTAAAGGCAATTTACAGTTTCGCTTTCACTTGGACTGCATGTCCTTGGAGCGAGGAAGGAAAGTGAGGCAAAGCCACATGAACAAAGAGGGAATGTGGGAAAGGTTGGGTTTAAAATCTTGGTGGGCAGCTTAATTTTGGAGACATTAGGCAAAAATTCTCTAACCTTTCAGCATATTGCAGTTCAAGTGGTCCAATCCCCTGTTTTGACTGCAAGTGCACACAACAGAAACGCTCTCAGTTTAATCCATGCAGCTGTCTGCCTTCATCTCCCATTTTAAAATGTATTTCTATCCACATTTTGTATTGTAGGTGGAGCAAAGTGTCCTCCAGAGCAAGAGGACAGCTTCGGAACTCCACAGACTCTCCCTTCACTTTACTTTGCAGCTGAGAAGCCAGACACAGGAACTTCTTCTGCAGTGTTTACATGTGTGCAAACTGTACATTTACTGCCCCTAGACAACTTCACTGCTACACTGTAATCCCTTTGCTCTGATCCCCAACTCCTGTCTGCTCTGTGTGCTACACTTTTTTTCATCCAAACCCATTGTGTGCACACACTGTGGTGCTAATGTCACAGTTGTGTTGATGGAAAAATAGATCAGTAATATTCTCACATATTGAAAGAAAACTACAAACTGCTGGATGCTTTGAAATGTGGGGACAAGACAAATCCCATAGAGCCACTTTAGAGACATGCTTCAGTGTGGCGTATGTGGTTGTCATGTGAGTGTGATGCTGATGTGACATTTATGGTCTAGACAAGGGGTTGGACCTCTGCGCCTCCTCTTTGCTCTGCTTTTTTGTGACATTTTTAAGGCAAAATTTAAATCTTAACACCCACATGTTTTCTCAGGCTTTTGTGAGTCCTCAAGGTTGTAAATCTCACTTTTTATTTTCCTGTGTTTTACATTTTTATCTGTTCCTCTACTTATTTACTTGTGCTTGGGGTGGTAATTTTATTGCTGCTGTCTTGCTGCTTACCATGTTATATTTCTGAACTGTTGTTATTTTACTGTACAGCACTTTGGTCAGCGTTGGTTGTTTTCAAATATGCTTTTTAAATGAACTTGACTTGACAACTCTCAGGCTTCAGAAAGTCCGGGCTGTGATGGGAAACTTTGGCATATAGTCAGAGAGGGGAGGTTCCTATGGGCTATTCTACAAAATTTCAAATGCATGCGCCTGTCTCTTCAGATGATAAAAATCTGATTAAATTGTGGAAAATCCTGCAGGAAATGTTGCAACTTTTGATAAATTTTCATTTACTCTTTTGTCTACAATGGTGCGTTGTACATAACACGTTTGTGAACATGTCCCGGCTTAACATGTCGCAGCCATTCTAGGTAATATCTGTGATTCCAGCAGAACAAAATTATTCGGGTGAGATGTTCTGCATCTGAAATGCCCCTGGTGGGACATGAAACTGTGCGGAAGATGCATCAAAACCGTGTTGCAGACGTGACATACCCAGTGGAATCACGGCATTAGACGGCGTCGCAGCTGCTTCTGAAGCCTGGGGCTGCAAAGTGCTGGAGGGGCGTCTTTGAGAAGGCGACTCAAGTCATGGAGAGCGGAGGGAGGTCTTGCAGGGCAACTCCTTCTGCTGGGGGGCTTAGCTGAGTGACACAAGAGGCAGACAGAGTGGTGGAGCATTTTGCACTATGTACATTCAGCTGAGCACATTCATTTTCTCTCTGATTCATTTTTTTAATCCATTGTGCTTGTGCTATGTTTTGCTATAACGTGGTTAATATCGATATACTTTATGTAAACATCAGATCACATGACTTGTATGTAAAACAGGTTGTTTATAATGATGACTATGACTCTACTTCTCCCTTAAGTTCTGCAGACCTTTATAACATCTTTATTTTGGGTTTTCTGCTGTGTGAGTTTACTGTTTTGGATGACACTGGTTGCCCAACATCAAATGGCATAAAGCCAAAGTTAACAACTATCTGGTTACCACAGTGGACCATTTACCGACTGAAGAAGCTGCAACCTGTAGCATTAGCTGTGTGTAAGTTCAAACTGAGCCTAGTTATAACATAAATAATTACTAAGCTCTGATTTATACATTGCTAAAATAAAAGAGGTTTCACCTTGAAGAGAAGTTATAACACAACTCTAAGTAACAACTGTTACGTATGTCCCAAGGGAAGATGGAAATACAACCTCACACAATTAATAGTAAAGCAGCAGTTTTTCTTCTGCTTTTTTCATTATTACATGCCATTTTGAAACATGGTGATCCATCAGGGACCTACTGATTTATTGATCATTTTCAATGTTGTCAATCACTTTAGGGCAGTTGCCCGTACCTCCCAAGTAATGAAGTGCTTTGAGAAATTAGTGAAAGAGGACTTGGTGTCAAAAATCCCAAATCTTCTGCACCCATTGTAGTTTGCTTACAGGGCAACTGAAGGTCTGCTCTTTATTTTATTTTTCATCTGCTTTCAACACAATCCAGGCCCATGTTTAAGATAATAAAGTTATCTAGATAGTAATCTAGATTAATGGTGGGAGGGATTTTAGACTTTTTAACCCAGAGAATCCGGGTCCATCTCTGAACGGGTGTGTCCCGTTACCTCTGCTGTATATTCTTTACGCAAATAACTGCTGGAGCAAAACAGACAAATTGTGAGATTTTCTGATGATTGAAACTATTGTTCATTGATTTTAGATGGAAACCCATGGTTCCTATACATACCACCATCGAGGGCCAGGTAGTGTTGAGCCTTTTAAGTATCTGTGAACTGTCATTGACAGCAAATTCTTGCAAGAAGGGTCAACAGTTGACCTCTGGGATCATAATAAAGTTGAACTTAAACTCATAGAGACTAAGCCTCAAGTATTGACTTTAGACCCCAACTTATAGCGGAGAACTTACACACAGCTGATGCAACCCAATTTTTGTGGCGAGCAAAAACAGAGCTAAAAGTAGAGAAAGTAGAGTGAATTTTGGACTTGCACTCATCAGAATGGACAAAACAGAACCCCCCAGAACAAGTTTCACATACTGTATAAACTTCAAAGATGATAATACAGTATGTCAGCTTATTTCTGCTGCTGCAAGCATCCACAAAAAAATAAATAAATCATTATTTCAGGGTTAAAATCATTAAAAAAAAAACTCTTTCTGAGTTTGTCACAGTATAAAACTTTCTCCCAGGTTTTAAAAGTCAGCACAGTTGAGTTTGCAGTTGTGTTGCAACACTGGTTTGCCTATATTTTAAAACTGTATATAGCAGTCATAAGATATTATCTACCTGGGTAGAAAATGTTTAGATTCTGTGGAAGATATGCATCCCTCATCGATAGGTGGATTAGGAGCTCAAGTCAGTCACAACTGAGCAGAAATTAATTTTTTTTCTCGTGAAAACTTTTACGATTCTTGTCTTTAAGTCAAGCTGAAAAACAGAGATAAACAAACCAAAACACCTAATGTACCCTAAACAGTTATTTTTCTTTCTCTCATCATTATTCTGGTCTGTTTTGCCATAATTTCCGGCGAATTACTTTAAACCAGTTCATCCCTGTGAACTGAACACAGCACATAATGTGCATATGAGTGTGCTACAGAGGTCACCAGCAGACTACCACAGTGAGTGAGTCACCGGCTACGGCGCTGCTAATGAAGCTAAAGTGGTTGTGTACTGCACGCTTGTGTTTCCACTCCCCTGCACCGCTGCCCAAGGGCTTGGTTAATTATCTCCTTTGTTTAAAATTGTTCTCACACCAGCTCAGAATGTGCAGTTAGTGGGGTGAATGAGCGGGTTGCTTGATCAATAATAGGACTCCTGTGATGCAGTAAAATAATCAAACTTTCTCTCTTTCCTCTTTGTTTGCTGCTTATCTCCTCTGTGCTTTTTTTTTTTTTTCTCTTTGTGAGTTTACCGCTTCGGTTTCCTGCTCTCCTCCTGTCAGTGGCTCGTCTTCTCTAAACCACAGAAAAAGGCCAAGCGAGGTTCATAGTCCAAATGATAGCGAGTAACACATTTACAGTTCCTGTTTTAAGTGACATAAATAGAAGGGAAACAATCACTTTTTTGATTTATATGAGTGGATAAGTGTTTTCCCTCTGGGTTGTTATTAGGGAACTGAAGGGCATCATCTGAGGTCTCTTCAGCTGTCTGTGGTCGGGGGTTAAGGGCAGCGTTGGGAGGTTTGTTGTTATTAGTGCTGGTCCTGATAACCACATCCATGACTCTTGAGGAGAGAGTGGGCGATGGTTAGATGGCAAGACATTTATGTTAGAGGCCTGGCGGCAGGCCTGTGCTAGGCTTGTCAACGTAAACAAGCCTAGCACATCTAAGTAGCATGAGCGTTGTTGTTGGTTAAAAGATGTTGCTAGGAGACAGCCTGTGACATGATGCACGCAAAATTATTCTGCTTTATTCAATCATTTTTCTGGTTGTTTCATACCCATTTAAACTATCCCCTAACACAGACAAAACTGACAATGCTAACCTAAGATATATGTTGTTTTAATGAGATATTACAACTCTTTTTTTAACCGTCTTCAATTTTTTTTTTCTATATACATGCGCTGAGCACATAGCAACAAGTACAGGAAAGAAGAAAGTTGAACAAGGTGCCACTGGGTACCTGGGCGAATTAGTGAACGCAGTTTGTGCAAAACAAGCAATTAGGAGGAATTTCGAGCAGATTATTTCCTGTGTATATTGCATTGGAGATGATTTTTTCCTGATAATTTTAGTAACAGTTTATATTATACAGTTCTCTGTGTGTATTGTGTTTTTTTAATTTAAAAAAAATCACACATACTTAATAGGCTTCTTTATTGACAAATACATTGTTTTCTTCTCTCTGACACTTGTTCTATTCTCTCTCTTCTATTAGTGAAGACTGTAAATAGAGCTTGTTTTCAGGTCTTCACCATGTCTGCATGTGAGTGTTTTTAAAGTTTGTATCTTAAATGATAATCTAAACTTATTTTTCTTTACTGGAATGAATGAATTTGCTGAGAGATACCACTATACTGTATGGCAGCCAGTGATGAGAGACAAATCATTTTTTGATCCTGTTTGAACATAATTATGTTTGTCAATTTAAAAGGTAAAGAAAATCGTGAAAACTGCCATCTTACACGATGTACATCATCAAAACAAATATGGCTGTTCCTTCTAACATTACTTTAAGTGTTTTATCAGCGACTCCTGGTCCTTTTACTGGCTGTGAAGAGAAAGAACAAGTAAGACCGGATGTTGTGTGACTACATCCTGGTACGAAAACACACTCGTAGCTTCAGTGGCTTTTGCAGGGAGAAATTCATGAAGTCATTTACATGACTTCTGTTTGTGCAGTCTTTCTAATACTTCTAATATCTTCATCGTCTTATTTTTCAACAGTTTGTGACTTTCTTAACTTGTAAAATGATCTTCTAAGTTTGCAAATATCATATGTGTAATTCATGGCACAATTCAAACAGGATCAAAAAATAATTTGCCTCTCGCCACTGACTACAGTTCATTTTTCCAAAGTAAGGTCCTCTGGTGGTGTGCCTGAAGGGGGCGTGACTTTACCTCTCTATGGTAGTGAGCAAATTTAAGTACCACAACAATTTAAAAAAAGTTTGAAAAGTAATGCATTTCAAACCTGTCAAATATAAATAAGATTTCACAGAAAATCCCAAACAACTGACTCCAGTTGCATTTAGCAGTTGACAAGGCATCAAAACATAAAAACATAAAACCAACTCAGAACGTACCAGAGAAAACAACAATAACATTTCCTTACTGCAGTGAAAGTATCAGGTGTCAAACAGAAACAACAAACACTATAGCTCAGCTGGAATGCAATTGATTTTTGTCACTGACAGAGTTTTTCCTCATTACCAATCTTCTGTTTTTATTGCCTTTCTGACTTGAGATTCTGCCAGGTTTCTGCTTGTGTAGCCCGGAAAAAAAGGGCAAATAAAACAGTTTTACTTTCCAATAAACATGACCATGATTAACAGATTGCTAAATGCACTTCTGCAATATTTTCACTATCAAGAGCACGAACACATTTTAAGTCTGCCCTTCTTCATCGAGTCCACAGAAAAGACGACCAAGGATATTTTGTGCCATTTATGAGGATTTTTTACCTTCTGTAGTAAAAATAACATTAAATAACCTGATGACATGAAGATTAATGTTGATATATCTGATTATAAACAGTCACATTACTGAATTACTGTGTTTTTTAAGGGGTACTGCTACTTTTACAAGTAGATTTTCAAGTCTGTACTTTTACTCGTACTTAAGTATGACAAGCTGTAATCTACTTAGTTACTTTTTAAAATCATAGTTGAGTACTGAGTACAATTTGAATTAATATCCAAACCTTTCATCTGCATTTAAGCAGCCAGTAAGGTGATCTGATCACAAATGAGCCAATGAAAACAACAAGAAACAAATGAAAATCAAAACAAAATGCAGTGGCACACATTTGGAGCAAGGATGTTAATTATTAATCATTAATCAATTAATTGCCTTTGAGAATTTAACCAATTAAAAATGTATTCATGTCATGGCAGGAATTTGCACCACATTTGACATTGTTTTGTCTGGTGGAGCCAAACTTAGACTTATTTGGTGTAGTTTTTAGTACAAATACTTTGTACTTCTGCACATATACAGTATATTTCTAACACCACTACTTTTACTGGTATTTGAGTAACATTTTTGCAAAGTAACAATACTTTTACCTGAGTACAGTTTTCCTGTTCTCTTTCCACCACTGCTCATTGTAAGGTGGTAAATTACTTTTGTATGTATGGTTCAGTATTTTCAGTATATGGTCAAGGGTTAAATGACTTTGTCGGTTTTATTTTTAGGATTTTTAGGACTTTGTGGTCACATAGCCTTTTCTGATGGGTAACCGCTGGTATATAAACCAGATATTGCTCTCTTCAACCAACCAACTCCACTGACAAAGTCACCATCAACTCCCATGTTCTGCAAAGTAAAATAGCTAATTTTGGCTTTGGAGTTTGGTTGATTTGTAAAGAGTGAAATATGTCTTATTTATAATGGTGATTGCCTGTTAGAAAAGGCTGCCTGATGGCAACGTGAAGTGATGAAAATTTTCTAAATATAGCATACACTTAAATTAATATATATATATTTTTTTAGTTGAACCTTTTTAAGAGGCTAAAATACTGGGGGCGAGTCAACCTGCGTCTACTGCAGGCAATACACTGATTATCAATAAGAACCTCACACACCCCCGCTTCAAATAATCCAGACTATCCATTTAACATCTAAAAATGCAGATTTTAACTTTCACAAACATACAGTAGAACTAATCTTACTTGTAGATCTAATAAAACACTAGGTTTGCTTTTCTGTTAGCTTTCATTAACAACATTTTCAGTGTCAAACCCTCATGGGAGCTACTTCACAAAGTAATTTTCTCATGAAAATGGTTCAGCCATCATTACATGACCTAAAACAGAAATAGATTTGTCCATGTGATAAACACTCTGAACCCTCTAAGTGGACGGCCTGAGAAAGATCAAGGAGGCCTCTCACATCAGTCTGCTCCATGACTTTTTCCCACTCAATGCTGTGACCAGTTTTGATCTGGCATTCACAAACAGCTGATGTTGTGTGTTTTTCCCTTGTGCATGAGCAGAGACCTTCAAGTGTTTAATGGTTTGTGGTCAGCGTTGTGGTAAAACTCCTTGTGTGGACTCACAAGGGCAAACCACTTTAATCAGCAGTTATGATCAGAACATCAACATCAGAATCCCTTAGTGGTCAACAGTTGCCTGTGATTGACTGATTTTTGACCACAACTGGGCATGAAGACTTAAAAACGCAGCCAGTGAACGTGTGCAGAGCTGTTGTAAAACGAGTCAAAGGCTGCGCCACACGAAGTAAATCTCTTCCTAATTTTAACTCTCGCTTGAAAGAAGTCTTAATAAACAAACCTTGGATCAGACTTGCTTTGCAAAGTTTTTTTTTTTTTTTTTTCAAAATGGACAAAGCCCAAACTCCTTAAGGTTTTATTTTGAGGGCCTCTAGCATCTGAGGAATAACAGCTGTTTGGAACTTTGTCACAGGCTTTCATTTATTTCTTAGAGTGTCAGAATAATGCATTCTGAGTAGAAAAGAAAACAAATTATAAATTCATGGGTACTCAACATCTGTTCTATGGTAATTAAACGGGGGCCATCGTCCTGCAGCTCATGCATTGAGTCCAGACTAGAGACCGACTAATACCGGATTTTTGGGGACAATATTAGAGTGAAAAATATCAGATTCTTTACACAGAATATCATATACAGAATATAGAATATACACATGGTTAAAAAAAGATATGTAATGGAGGCAGGATATTTTAGAATTTGGTAATAAAAGTTCCAAGGTGACATCAGGGCACTGAAACCAAGGGTGCACCTGAATCTGAATATGTTATTCAGGAAAGCACAAATAATGTGGTGGAAACAGACATAGTCAAGTCAGACAAACAGAATCTTTAGATTTATAATATATTTTTCTCAATTTCTGATTTTTCAGTATCCTCCAGTTATAAAGGGGAGGTGGTGGTGGGCATCAGACAGTTCTTAAAACTTAGTTCGGCTAAAAATAAAGAGCAACAAGGATGAAAAGTACAGTATGAGGATGTGGAAATATATGTCATTTTGCTTGTCATGCACTTTCACTGTCCTTACAGATCAGAGCTTGCATGCATGACATGTGAAAACTGCACAGACTGATGAAGAGCAGACTCATGCAGACGACCATGTGGATTTCAGCTCCACAACATGCAAACACAATTTTATATTCCACGGATCTTAACTTTTTCCAATGTACCAAACCATTTTACCAGCCACCATTCCTTGCAGAGAGCATGGTGTTGAGCTCCCTCGGGTCGACGTCTTAAGTTGCATATAGTCTCTTTACAACAGTCCACACTTTAGTTGCTGCATGACTGAGCAAGAGTGCAGTTCAACATTTTCTCATGGTGGAGTTTTGGGAATATATACATTTGTAGAATACTGATAGTTTGATGACAAATAAATCAGTTTTGAGTTGTTTCTGTAAAGATTTGAATATGTTTTGGCAGAACTACCTTGCTTGTTCATACCAGGCTGTTTAGTTAGCAGTAATAGACATCTGCTTAGGTTTATTTGACATTTAATTGATAGTACTTATGAGGAAACACAGTATTTCATTGTTTTAATGTTTTTGCAGCTGTTTTATTTGTTATAGAAATGTCACGGAGAATGTATGTGAAATGTGGAAAGAAGGAAATAACCACACAGACAACTCGCTGTAATCACTTTTTATTTACATATTTTGTTTGGTTTTACAAAAGAGAGAGATAAAAAAAAAGCTGGGAAAGAAAGGGAACCTGAGTAAAGAACTTTTGAAAATTGAAAAGAAAAGAAATTTTGCGTGTTACCATTGTAACACGATACAGTTAAGGTGACTCTCTCCTGCTGAATTTCATCCAGAGGGTCTATGTCTAATTCTGGAGTCTCCTCAGTTGCTTTGACTACTCAAGTCAACTTTTGACTTTTCATATCTTGCATCACCCCATCCTTCAAAATCAGTCACTAGGGAAAATAACTCATCATTGTGAAAAGACAGATGATTAAATAAGTGGGTCGGCCGTGCATTTTCGTGTGCACTTCCATTTCCAGATTGTGTGTGTGTATATAGTAGAAAGTGGTGGGGTGGCAGCGGGGGGTGGGGGGGCGAGCTGGTATAAAAGAAGCTGTATTCTCCATTATCTTGTGGCCAAGGCGGCAGCGTTTCTGCTGACACAGTGAAATATTGATGTGGAATAAATTCCCGTCTAATTAGAGTGGCTGAATTAATCAGGAAGCGTTTAATTAGCAGAGTTTTCTTTTCAGTTGAGGGGAGGTTTTGATCTGAGCCATATGGCTGCTCCCTCTGATGTGCCGTGGTTCACAGGCTTTTAAATATGAATTACTTTTCTTAGAGGCCTCAATGAAATTGAGCTTCTTGGTGACAGGGTAAACCGTGTAATAGACCCGGGCATCATGGGATACTTGTAATGGCATTACATAAATACTATATCCTGTTATGTTACATGGAAAACTAACACGCACTAATTTAGGGAAAATAGGGATTAGATTATCGGTACTTGCAATATTTTATGAGTCACACTGGGTGTTGATCACAAAAAACAATCCACCCTGTATCATCTTTTTGTTATTCATTTCAGCTGCATTTGGTTAATCCACTTGACGGTGGCTTAAATTTCTAATTTACTCAAGTCATTTCAGATAGAAACACAAGCGTCTAAAGCTTTGTGAAGCAAACTCGCTATTATGCTCACAATGAGATCGACTTTTTTTAAAAAAATCTCAAACACGGCCACGGGTGTTCTGGTGAGGTATCATCATCTTTATGTGCTTTAGCCATCAATACTATCGCCAAGCTCACAAATACAGCAAACACACTGAACTTAGTTTACTTAGTTTATTTACTCTGATTGTTTTTTCTTATGTGACAGATGCAGTGTATCTGCATTATCTAAAATGTGATGGACTGTATCACATTTTGGAATAGAAAATATAATTCATCTGCTGACTTTAAGCTTATGCATCACAGCAATGAGTAATGGGAACATTCCTAAAAATGTTGTTGAGTCAAAAGTACAGTATTTGGCTTTCAAATGCACTGGAGTAAAAGTCATAAGTTTCCAAGTTGTGAATCTTATGGTGGCGCCAGACAAAAAGCCAAAGTAAGACAGATACATCAAATATCAGCAAAATTTGAGATGTTTCACTAGATAAGTAAACACTTTGATTTATTGATGGTTGCTATGAAAAGTCAGGAGGTCAAAAAAAATTTTCCTCTGGGCCTCCTTTGGACTTCTGCACCAAATCATGGCAATCAACCCTGTATTTGTCGAGATATTTCAGACTGGACCACAGTGGTAGACTGACCGACAGGCTGACATTGCCATCCCTTGAGCCACACTGCTAGCATTTATGAAAAAAAAAACAAAAAACATTTCTATTTGTCCTTGCCCACTTTGCTGCTGACTCCTATTTGTGCAGCTTTGTGACAAGTTTAACAGCTGGCATTTTTAAATAAAGACTTTATATAAAAAAAAAAGAACAGTTCTTCACATTGTCCTGATTCAAGGGTACTTCTGCAAAAGAACTCCAGTGACATCTAAACAGTATTAGAAACACAGAGAACAGGCATACTGTTTAGGCGGTATTCTTTCGCTACAATGAACATGTCAAGTGTAGTTAATTCTTCTCATCCCATCAAACTAGCAATGCAGTGTCCCTGAGTGAGCTCTGTGATGTCTGCCCGGCCTGCAGCAAATGTCAAGAGACTGAAAATGCAGCTCCAAAGTTGTTTCAGAATAAATGATATGTGTCAGTCTATAACCACTATATCAAAGCGTTTTGCCTTATAAAACACCTGTTGTATGCAAGACATAGTGCATTTTACAGTAACATATACAGATAAAAAGGTACAGAGGGGTCATTTATGTTTCCCAAACACAAAAACATGGAACAGATTTGGGGATTGGAGAAAATATAAATACGAACGCATATGAATTTAAAGGGACACTTCACCCCAAAATCAAAAGTACATTTTTTTTCTCTGGCCTGTTGTACTATTTATATAATAGGCATGTCTTAAGTTGCTGATTTCTGGAGATTTCTGATTTTTATTTAATGTAATGGGTTTAAATGGTACTCAGCTTGTGGTGCTCAAAGAGCCAAAACAGACAATGTCTCTTTCCAGAAATCATGACCTGGTAACTCAGGATAATCCAGACCTTGCTGGGAGCAGTTTAATTTCACAAAAAGGACGGGGAAAAAAGGTAAAAATATTTGTACAGGACAGCCAAATCTGATTCAGCTAAAGAAATATGTGTTTTTTTTTTGTTTTTTTTGCACTTTGAGCACCAAAAACTGAGTGGCCAACATCTCCAGAAACCAACAACTCACACCAAAACTATCTAGATGGATAAACAGCGCTACGGGCCAAAGGAAAATACGTATTTTTTATTTCGGGGTGAACTTTAAATATTCTTTCCTCTGCTCAGTAAAACAAATACAAAAGAGAAGGCAGGTTCATCGCACAAACAGCACGACATGACATTTAAAATTACCTCGCAAAATGTGTGAAATACATCACCGTGCCGAGCAATAGTCTTTGATAACAGCAGCTTCTTTGTGAATCATCTCGCACATTAACATTATCCAAATGTGTGTATAACTCTTAATGTGCAAACTCGCAGTATCATCATTTGATTGATGAGACGGTCAAAAAACAATCTGCCCCTGTGTCATCAGCCCATCTATGATGAGTGGGATGAAAGAAATAAAGACGGCAGAGCAGTCAGTGGAGCAGTAATATGAGTTTGGACTTAAGCATTGGTGAAGATGTAGATGCATACAGATGGCTGTCACACATACTGTACCAGAAAATGTGTAAGTTTTACTAAAATGTGTATTTTTTGACTCCCTGTGAAACTTATCTACTCCCAAAAGTTGATACTATTGTCAGTCCTACATTTAGTCATATTTTGTGATATCTCAGGAACCACTAGTGCATTTTTGAATGGAGCCCGTCCCCTTGGTGGGATGTACGTTTTTATATTTCCAACTAATTCCCAACAGGCCATATCTCTCACAGCTAAGTTTGACTAACGGCCAACTATCCTCTTGATTGCAGCATTTTCAGTCAATTTAGTTTGTAGTTCTTCATTTTTTATGCCTCCACACTGGCAGACAGCAGAGGCCGGAGGGCATTATGTATCTGGGCTGTCAATCCATCTGTCCGTGTGTTGAATTCTCATGCACTCAATATCTCAAGAACACCTTCAGGGAATTTCTTTAAACTTGGCTTGAATATCCGCTTGGACTTAATGATGAACTGATTGGATTTTGGTGGTCAAAGGTCACCGTGACCTCATTTCCATACCATTTTTGTGCATGCGGTATCTCAAGAACACCTTGGGGGGATTTCATTACATCTGCAGCACAAACGTCCACATGGACTCAAGGATGAACTGATGGTCAAAGGTGATGGAAATGGATGATGGATGAAATGAAGTGGTGACCGTTTATATCCAAAAGGTCAACTTCACCATGACAATGTAATGTTATACAAAAACACGGTCCACTGTACATACAACCCCGATGCAGTAATTCTGGATAAATTGTAAATACTTAAATTATATCTACTGTGGGAGAAGATTGTGGGGATTTGTCACTTTTGTTTACTTTGTACTATAAGATAAAGGTCAGCATGGTGACTTAAAAGTGAAGCTGGACATCCATCTTTAGCAGCCTACGAAGGCATTATAAGAACTGGATATCAGACTCTAAAATTCATTCCAATGAAAGTTCTTCACCCTGCACACAAGTCAAGAAAGTTTTTTAGGTTTTCTAGGTTCTTGAAAAGTTTTAGAAATACTAAAAATTGATTTATTAAAACTTCAGAAGTAATGGTTTACTCTCAGCACTGCATCCAGCTCTCCAGACAGTTTATGGCTCTCAGCTCCTGTTATGTGACTTTGAAATCATAAAGAAGTGGTGCCTGCTAGCTCTCTGTCAGCAGACATCCTTTATGTATGTGGAAAGAAAAACTGACACTACTGGTAGTTAAAGCGATAGTTCGCCCAAAAATGAAATTTCACTCAATATCTGTGAGTGTTTTGTCGACTGGAGATCTTCACCCATCCTCACATCAGCACAGGGGTGAGTATGGAGTGAAATTTCATTTTTGGGTGAACTAAAGTACAGTGGAGCCTGGTTCCATTAATATTCCTTGATGAGCAGTGTTGGATGTTTAGTTTAATTATGCCATTTGTTGTTCTTCTACCACATCCTACTGTCTAACCCAAAGGTAATAGAAGTGTAATTTGCAGGTAGGAACACTGCCCTCTGGTGGTGAGGAGTACTGAACTTCCTGAGTAATTAATTACTTTTATATGCAATAATTAAAGTCATTCAAATAGCCTAATTTAGTACCTAGTAACTTTAGTCAATTACTAAATTTCAGTAAGTTGCACACTGTTGATGAGACAAACCGTATATAAGATACACTGCTAGGTGTGTTTTTCTGTCTCCGCTGCAGTGAAAGAAATGCTAACATTAACCTGTGGATAACATGAGCCTATTTTATGAGCATTTAGACTGAAAATTTTTGGGCATTTTTGGGTTGGTTGGGTTGATTAAAAGTCCAGTGCCTAAAATCTAGGGAGATTTACTAGCAGAATATGGTGGAAATGGAATAAAATATTTTTTCATTAGTGTATAATCACCTGAAAATCAGGATTGTGTTTAGCTTAGAATGAGCTGTTCATATTCACAGAGGGAGCTCTTCCACCATGTTGGACTGTCATGTTTCTAGTAGCCCAGACAGGACAAACCAAATACTCAAACTCTAGACTCTAGGGTTTTGTGCGAGTTTCATGGCTGCTGTAGGTTCTCCTACATGCTTGGTAGTTGAGAGTGAGGTGAGGGGTATTCACTCGGTTGCAATCTGCAATCTCACTGCTAAATGCCCACAAATCGTACACACTGGCCCTTTAATAGATTTAAAAGCTTATTATATGCCAAAATCACTGCATAATGCCACATGACAAGATTTTAACTCACGCGAGCATTTAAGCATTCACAGTTTGGCTCTGACACAAATATGCCAGCCTCTATTAGCTAAGTAGCTAACTAGCCCTTGAGCCTCCTGCAGCTGACCTCTGACTTCACTTGAAGGGAAACAAAAGGCAGAACATTTTCACTACAGGGATAAATAGTCTATTATCATCCTGGCATCAACCATACACTTCAGAGTTGTAAACTGGTAATGCATGCATATTGTGTTACCTGTTTAGATAGCAAGCTGAGAGAGGAGAATTATCACAGCTGCTCAGCTTGCAG
Organism: Lutjanus erythropterus; assembly: GCF_056507025.1. NCBI lineage: Eukaryota > Metazoa > Chordata > Actinopteri > Lutjaniformes > Lutjanidae > Lutjanus > Lutjanus erythropterus. The sequence goes on along the minus strand of NC_139317.1, from coordinate 7,898,235 downwards.
GGCAAACAGGGCACTGTTTGTTTGTCATTGGGATCTGTCTGTTTGCTGTGGTAGGTCATTACCTTAGGAGTTGAAAACTGTAAGTGGATGACCCTTTAACAAAGTTTCTGTGACTGTGTGTAATTCCAGGATGAAATTGCCTCAGTTATTCATGTTGATTAGAAAAGGCTCACATACAATTTAGTCTGAGGGGTGAGTGAATATTGGCTTTAGCAGCTAACATGTACCAGATGATTATGTTTGTTTCCTGTGCTGTATTTGGGCAGCAGATGATTAGAGAGTCAGAGCTGTTTTTATTCCTTTAAATATTCACAAGCCTGCAGCAGAGTCAGTATCCATTTAAATCATTTAAATTGGAAAGGTGTATAAATATTTGCATGATTATAATTTGATGTTGGAGAGCTGGACGGAAATCTGCACTCAGAGCGACATTAACAGGCAGGTTGAAGCTGTCAGGATCGAGATTGTTTTCAGGTTCTCATGAAACAGCTAGTGGAGTGCTTACTGTGTGCGTCATAAGAGGCAGCGAGGGAGGGACTTGTGGTGGACAGTGATAGGTGTTTACAGTGACAAATAGTGCTGAATGTGTGTTACGCCCACTTAGGACTGAAACAGCCTCTGAGATCAACAAAGGCCAGTCCGACGAAGGGGGGGATAGGCTACAGTACTGGATTTGGCTCCTGGTGTCATGGGGCTGAGTTTCAGCTAAACAAGCTAACATCAGTTAACGGTTACCTAAATTACTTAAGCAACAAATAAATCCACCTTTCCATCAGGGAACTCTGTAAACAACAGTGTTCTATTCCCTGTCGGTCTCAGTGACCGGTCGTGTTCACTAGGAGCCCACCAATAGCAGCTAAGCACCTGGAGGACATCAGGGGGAAACCAGAAAATATTTTCTCAGTAAAATATGATCCAGTTTCACCCAAATGAGTGAATACAGTTATAAAGTTGAGCTTTTGTGCAATGAGGCCTGGCTGCAGAAAGATTCTAGTACATTCTTCTTCATGGATATATTCGCCTTCCATACTCCAGTGCCGTCATAAGTGAGACAACTTTTCACAGGATGCAAATTGACCCTTCCTAAGTCTTGCTCCTTTTCACTCCATGCTCCAGTGACAGTTGAACAAGCTTGGTTCCTTGGCCAACTTTCCTGTTTCCTGTGGTGATGCTATATTCTAGGCTCATCTATGTTGAAAAGAAAACCCAGTTTTGAAGATGGCTGAAAGACATTGCAGGGGAACCTGCAAAAGCAGGATCGAATGCTAGCTAAGTAGCGAGCCAATTTAAAGTTACAGTGAGTTGTATGTTTGCCAGTTAAAGAAAGCAGGAGGAGATTTTCATTTAGATATTTTGTGTTTTTTGCATTGTATTTTGTGGTTATGGCGGTGGAAATAGTACCACTTTTGTCCACAGGGCTCTCCAAAATCAACATAATATGAAAGTACTTGTCATACCTTTAAGATGTGATTCTACATGTCACTTTCACAAGAAAAGGAGAAAGCTGACCCAGGTACCAAGCTTGCTTAACTGTCATTGAAGAACTGAATGAAAAAGGGTGGGACTTAAGAGGGGTCAATTGTGCACCCCAGAGTGCAGGATGAGTCATTAATAGTTTTGAACTGTTTTCCAGGGAAAGACCATTAAAAATCCCCAAGAATACAGGTGAAGGAAAGCGACTTTTCTGTCATTGTTGGGACAGACACTGGCATGTATGTGGTGTATAGCACAATACATTAGGGATAAAAGTACTTAAACATCGAGTTTTGACTTTAACGAAGCACAAATCTCACAAGGAAAACAGCCTACCGAGAAGAAAGATAGGAGGCTGCCACTATTAAACAGTTATCTGCAAGTCTTCCTCTCTGTTTTCCACATCATTATATGAATGTCGCCACAGTAGAAATGCAGAAACTGAGACCAGCTTTGATATGTCACATCAAAACACAGTTTGAGTGTTTGGTATCCACATGGTCCAACTGTTCTGTCCAAGGGTGATGTAAACAGAGTCTCTGTCTTTCAGCATCAGCCCAAGCACGAAGATGTGCACTGGATAAATCAAACATGCCACTCAGCCACCTGTCTCAGACAAAATGGCCAGTTTACTCTGCTCTTTGTTATCATTGATGAGCGCAGGGAGCTGAGGTGCCGGCTCGAGTGAACTGCCAGGGGTCTCTTTTGTTGCCTGCTGAAATGTGACACTGATGACTGAGCAGGGAAAGCGATATCACAGTCTCTTCTTTTATCCTGTTTCTCAGTACTTCATTCAGGAAGTATCACAGAGACAAGATTAGCGGCCACGTCTCTCATCTCGCCATCTTGTCACAGGAAAGTCAATGGATCGGTAATGTGCGCACATCCAGCAAGCAGACTGTGAGAATATGGATTTGTGTCTAAGTATATGAAGCCTTTCCAATTTAGAGATCAATATATATATAATAAGTATAATCTTATAGATTTTTATGCGTCAACACCGGCAACAGCTATAGCTGGAAGTAGGGCTGCACATTATGGTAAAAAAAAGTTATACTGCAATTTTTTTTTGTTTACTGAAATGGCAATTGTGATATGTATTAGTAGGAAAGACCATTATTTTATCACAATTTTCTTTTTTACTGAAAAAAAATAACCAAACGTGATTATGTGATATATGTTGGGGTTTGTTTTTATATTTGAAGAAGAAGATTTTTAGTCCAGTGCATCTCTGCAGCTTTATAATACGTCATTATAATGCTGTTTTCACACTCATTTTTCCTTTTTCTGAAAATTGTGATTTGGTTTTGGTTCTGCGATTAGGTTATTGCACTTGGCCATATTAGGATTTTGATAATACTGCAGTTAACTGTGCAGCCTTAGCTAGAGGCATTAAGTTTTCAGGTTCTGTCTCCATCTATCTTTCCCATTCTTGTGAATGAAATATCTCAAGAACACCTTGAAGGAACTTCTTCAAACTTGGCACAAATGTCCACTTGGACTCAAGGATGACATAGTTAGAAATTGGTGGTCAAAGGTCGAGATCAGTGTGACTTCACGTCCAGCCCATTCTGATGAACGCATCATCTCAGGAATGCTTGAAGGGAATTTTGCTACATCTGGTACCAACATCCACTTGGACACAAGGACTCAAACTGATTAGATTTTGGTGGTCAAATGTAAAACGTCAAGGTCATTGTGACTTCATGTTTCTCACAAACATGATTTCTCAAGAACCTTGAGGGATTTCCTTTAAATTTGATACAACTAAATGATGAAATCACTAGAATTTGGTGGTCAATGGCCAAATGTCAAAGTCACTGTGACTTCAAGTCTGTCCCATTCTTCTGAATGTGATTTCTCAGCCTGAAAAGAATTTCATGACATCTGGCACCAACATAAACTTGGTGGTAAAAGGTCAAGATCAGTGTGAGCTCAAAAAACAGAATTCATATGCTAATTACATCAGGATTTCACATAAATATATTTTTGTATGAAATGATGAAGTGATGACATTTTATATCTCTGTCAGCGGTCATTGGTCAACTACACTGTAACATCATAATGTTCTGCAAAAACACTTGAAGCTCTCTTTAGCCCCTTTTACACTGAACAAAAAACCCACTAACACCAACTAACATCTGGCTTATTTCTTCACTGGGAAAAATTACAGTTGGCATTCAGTCCTAGGTCAAATTACTCTGTAGCAGACAAAGGTATTTATTGTCTCCAGCTCCAAATGTCAGTGATGTAAACATGACACCCAGGGTGAGACATCATTTTCACTTATTAAAAATCATCAAAAAAACAAAAACAAAAAACCAACATAAAAGCAAACGGGTCTGCTTGCAATGGGAAAAGGGTCAATTGCCTATTTTTAGGGCTTTACCCCGCATTTAAAAGACTTGCATATATGCGCTAATTTTGGTGCAAAATGGTATATCAGTCTTCTGTATTCCTGTGTAAAAATAGTTTTTAAGTGAAACTGGAAATGATTCACTGGAATCATAAATGTCAATTTAGTAATAACTTCCACTTTACCAAAAATACATTTATTACACTTAATACCTTTGATTAAATTTTTCAAAGATGTCACCACTCACAGTCTATTATGAGTCTGGACAGACATGGATGTAAACTGCAACTTAACTGGTTGGCAGAGAAAATGAGACTATAACTCTGTGCTATGATTAATCATCTAATTTTACATTACAAAGTCATCTTTTATTTTCTTATTTGCTGTGCTGCGATGTTCTTAAGAGGTGAAAAATGTCCTCTCATATTAGTTCCTCACATTTGAGTCACACTGTCTGATACATAGTTAACACCATATAATAGTGTCACTCAAACCCAGAGGGGATTTTTAATGGTGTCATCAGGGGCACGTATCGATCAATAACACTATCAGCTCCTCGCAGCTGTATCGTGGTCATTCTGTGCTATGGGGCAGTAAAAAAATAGGTAAGGTAGTAAAAAAATCTTCTTTATTGTCCTGTTAAAGAGCAGGTAGAAAATGCAAAGAACCCATCCATTTTGATAGGATTTCTCAGACAATCCTCTCACACTCGATGCTAATGATGAGGAAAGTGACCCAGAAATCAATCCAGGAACAGATACTTGGGTAAGTAACTTGACTAAGGAGGTTCTTTCTTGGACACACAAAAGAGAAATGGTGAGCAGCGATGTAATCAAACAAGGTCAGTGAAGGGCCATATATTTCTGGAACAGAATGGAGTCTGTCACTGGTTTACTAATGGGCTCTTGACTGAGAGCGGAGGGGGTGGGGATCCTGGACTGCAAGACTAATTTCTTTTTAACCAGCAGCCAGCAGCGCTGTGTGCATCAGTACAAAACTGCAATCAGTTTTCTCATATAGATTGCATTGAATTTTGTATGTCAGGAAAACCATGGGTTGTAAATGCTGGTATCACTCATGATGCTGTGCATAATACTTTTCTTTTTCCAGGGTTAAGGGTTTTACTCGGTAAAATGAAGCTCAAAGCATTTGTACAGGTGCCCTTGGTTTAGAAAAATGAAAAACAGGCCTAAAGCACATTTTTGGGATGATTATAGAAGGGATCTTAAGTTCATAGCTGGTGGACAGTACAAGAGACAAATTACACTATACTTTATCATCTAAAAATATACATATACCCTAGTCACTGATTAAATATGAAATAATTCATTCTGTTCGCTCCATCTGCATTTTCATTAGAGTTTTAGATGAGGTGAAAAACCTTACATTTGGTTGGACATTTGTAATGACCGTTGCAATCAGAAACAATTAGTAAGTATACAAGCCTGTGCATTGTTTCTTGTTCTCCCTTTTCACCACATTCATTCTACCTCATTAGTATGTAAACCAACAGTTTTTTGTCTTTTGGTTTACAGCTGTACTGCCCTTGTGTACAACTTTATGATACTGTTGTTTTGTTTGTACTGTGATGTTGTAGCTATGAGTAGCCTGTTGCAGAAGCTCAATTTGCCCTCAGGCACACTAAATTATATCTTACATGTGTAACATGTGTTTTATGTCATGCAGTATTGGAATCAATCATCTGATACCAATGTGTCAGAGCTCCTGCTGTAGCCAGTGGATATATGGATAACAGATACCCAAGACTTCCTTCTTCTTTCGTGTGCCGGTCATTGTTTACAGTCTGATTGGCAACTTGAGACGCAATAATGTGGCTGGCGCTGAGAGACGACATCTACGACCGGATTGTTTCACAAGTATCCCGTTTCATATGAATGCAGATGCATTTTTAGAAAAAGCTCATAAACCACTAAATCAGACGATGGCCGATGCCTTCAAAGACTGCACTTCAGCCACTGCCTTCTGCCTTTTTTGCTCTTCACACAATCACAAATGTGACTGGTCAATACTATTTGGACTACAGATGGATTAAAAATAGAAACAAAAATGCTTTTGATACCAAAATATCCCTGCCTGTAAACAGATTCTGTATTCATATGCAGATATCTGTTTTTAGGGAGCTGTTTTGGGAGTCATTGGCAAACAACCTATTCTGTCATTTAGGTAAGAGGACATGTTGCTTTGAAGCACTAAAGATATTCTCTCCTCCTTTCTTTGAAAAGATAAGCAAATGTATTCAAAAGTCAAAACATCCGCAGCATATTTTGGAAAGTGGACCTGATGATTTGATTTGTGGTGAATGAGCTAAATAATTCGTTTTTATTAATTAATGTTATTAATTTTATCCAGGTCAGAGTGATAATAACTCAGGAGAATAGAGAGAGGAGCCTGAGAACAGCTGAAAGTTAAATGAGCTCTTTAACATCCAGCTCTGCTGAGGGTTTCCTTCAGAATGTGACTGTTTCAAATAACCCAGCACTCTGCAGCAGCTTTATCAGTTTCTCCTCTCTTTCCCTCAGGTTCAAAGTCTATAGGAATTAATAACTTTCCTTTTCACCATTATAGATCACTGGATTCAGCCGTGAACAGATATTTCTGTAGATTTCAACAGACATTTTGCTTTACACTCTTCACACTGAGCGGTTCTAACTATTTGCAGAGTAAAAGCTTGCAGCTCTTCTGTGAATTTCATTAGCAGGATTGCTGATAAACTGAACTGTGGTGGCTGCTGTTTATGATTTATAATTGGACCTGAAATGGAGCCAGTATAGGAGGTTGTCAGTAAGCTACTGTGGGAAGCGATGCTAGTTGAGTTGCTTGTGAAATCAAGCTTGATATGACCCTGCATGTGTCCTCGCACCATATTCAACATGCAGTATGCAAACAAGCAACACCCGTGCCATGCATATTTTTATGACACAATCTTGGCAGGCGGAAGCACAGAGCATGTCAAAATATGGCCCCCACCCAACACTGGTTCCTGGAGAAATTCCAGCAGAGCCAAAATCAATCTATTGCCAGCTGCTGCTGATCCATGGCCTAATACGAGGTTCATGCAAATAAAAAAAACATAACTGGAGGATATGATCTTTTTTAGGAAGGAAAAGTATTCATATGTCGACCCTTAGATTTTTAGTATGCGGTGAAAATGATTTGTAATGACATTTAGAGGTCTAACAAATGGAAGAATCAATGATCTCCAAAACTGAGTTTCCAAACTGTGTAAAAATTGTTTTTTTTTTTACTATTGACTCTCCTTCTGAATGAAAACAAAAGTATCTGTATGCTCAAATCTGTGCACAAATCTTTTTTAATTAGCAGTCAGAGACCATCTTCAGGTATCAAGTGAATGCAGCAGAACAAAAAGTTGAAAGACATCACTTGTTTAGCTGTGATGCGGCACACTTATGTCAGTCAGGTGAATCCGTATGGTTAGACATCAATGGAACTGTTGGGCTCATGCGAGATGAACTGCGCCTCGTCTGAAAAGTAGATGAGAACATGATGCTGCAGCAGGAGGTGGTGACTAAAAGCTGCAGTCAAGTCGGACAGTTTCCAGCAGCCTTCAGAGAATATTACAGGAAGTGAGAGAAATATTTACATCCTGTTACATCTGTAGGCTACTTGTAGTCTGCAGATTATGTTCATAGCTGAATTGATAAAGTGTGTTCTTGATGGCTGATGAAGTCGAAGAGATCCCTCTACTTTTGCACAGATCCTTCATTCTTTTGTCTGCCATACAAAGAAACTTGACTGTAACCGCTCAATTAATAAGGTAATTAAGTCCCATGCAAATATAGCCTTTATTATCAGCCACAACATATATGTTTGTCAACAGATTAAAACTTTAAAAACTGTGGCCACCTTGATGCTGTGAGGTTATTGTTGCTCATGTGTGTGCATGACAACTGAGCAAGTCAGGATCAAGTCAGTCGCGAATCTAAGCAGCGGATTGCCGTTAATGAATTCCATGTGAGCCTGTTGTCCTGGGCAAAGGTGAAGTATTGCGTAAGGACCAAAGGAAGATGTCCTTACCAATATCAAGGGACAACTGAATCATCCCTAGCAATAATTTTGATAAAGAAAAAAATAGAGAGAGCCACTATTGTCTGTCAGTGTCCAGTATTGCCTGTCAGCTATTCAGACCATCAGGGAGAAAGTGAGAAATATGCACAAATCTTTTATTTTGTAATTCATTCCCATGCATGCTAGTTATCTCAGTTAGCGCTCCACTGGCAGCAGCAGAACGTCTCATCACCCCATGCAACACAGGTAGGAGACTGGCTGTATTCATGGGGACACTATGTCTCTGAAACTTTGTGACAACAGGCAACAGAAGAACAGACAGACAACACAGAACAAGGAAAACAAGGCAGGATGGTGGAACACGGATCGCTCGCCACAAGTGAACCGACTCATTAGCATTGTGACATGATTATTGTCCCCACCATCTGTGATATGAAACATCTGCCCTGAGCCCCGGTTATGGTGGATCTGTTCGTGCCCTGAAAGAAGCCTTTGACCGAAAGCTTGGTAATTAGAAAGATTTTTGCTCAGATTTGATGTGTGGATGCTTTGTTTCCTCATTCATTTTAAATCGTTGTCCAGTAATTTGCTCCAAAACCTCAATGCCAAGTCTGATATTTTCTGTCTGTTGCACATCCCAAAATGGTTGGAAAATATCAAACAACAATAGGGGTTGTAGTCAAATGTAGTCATTTTGTATCAAGGGTGGACGGGGAAATAAATCAGACCCACCATAACGTCAGTAAACGCTCTAAACATCTTTTACTTTTAGTTTTAAAAAAATCCAAAATAGTAAAAACTGCCAGTTCAAGAGTTAGCCAATTGCACTTCAATAATTAAGGCAATAGGAATAAATATTTGCATAATTTCTGTGCACTTTTGGAGTGTTTGTTTTGCACCCGGCGTCTCCTCAGAGCTCTGACTGGATTTGTGTTTATCATCATGAAGCTCTGTAGCTATGGCAAACTGGATATTTTAACCTGACAGAAAAGAATATACATGTCTTTATTTTCCAGATTACTCCCATGCATATACGCATCCCCTGCTTTTCCTACAGAACATGAAGTTTTAACAGAACGGCGGGCTTGTTGATGTCCTGAGGGTAGCTAATATGCTATTTCTTTAAACACCAATCACATCCCGCGCTTGTAAAGATGTCTGTCATTTTCCTGCATTATTTCGCCCTGGGCTTCTCTCCTTTTAATGCGCTCACAATTTCTCTTTCTCTCATTCCTTCTTTCTCTAACACTATCTGCTTTTTGCCGCGCTCCTCTGGCACACACACTCCATGCACTGACAGAGCCCTGTGACCAGTGCTGTTAATAAATATCTTATTCAACAACACCGTGTGCGACCTATCGAGTGCGATGACACAGAGATCATTACAGTTTAAAAGGAGGTGGGGGGCTGACAGTCCACAGTTCTGAGGGACTGTTGCTGTCCTCTGTTGTCTTCACTTTGATGTACTCATTTTATTTAGCATTTCAAGACTGGCCTGACACTTCAGACCAGTCAATTTACCACCGTGAATTGTCCCAGTGCTCCCGATGGCTAATTCACCACTGTTACCCATTCTCTTACAGTACACATCATGCTATTAGGTAGTTATGGGCTCATATAGAGAAAGCCTCTGGGCATAAAAAACAATGAACTCCCAAACCCCCTTCATAACAATACAGTTTGACAGATGGATACTTACTGTTTTGCTGTTAACACTGGAAAGTCGCCACTTACAGTACTGCAAGGAGTCCTCCTATCAGTTCAGTCTATTGATTTGTGTGTGCATGTTGGTGTGTCGCAGCATCGGTAGGTCTTCATATTAATCCTTTTCCTTTTCCCATTCAGACTGTAGAAGGCAGGCATCAACAAGATTTTCACTTTTACTTTCAAAAGACACTTGAAAAGTGAGTTTGGAGAGAAAAAAAACCCACACACCTCTGAAGTTCAGCTGAGAGAAACCGGGTCACAGAATGAAGTTCTGACCACTGAAGCCCAAAATTAAAGCACATGGTGGAACAGTGTGGGAGCAGCTTATTTCATGGGCTAGCAGCAGACAGTTTCAGGACTTCCTACTGACTGGAGAGCATACTGTGTGTGTGTGTGTGTGTGTGTGTGTGTGTGTGTGTGTGTGTGTGTGTGTGTGTGTGTGTGTGTGTGTGTGTGTGAGTGTGAAAAAGAGAGAGAAGATGTGTGAGTGTGTGGCAGCAAGCTGTTCAAACCCCCTTTTCCCTACATTTCCATCTGTCACACTCTGCTTGGTTGCTGTGGAAAAAGTATATATCACTCAACAGCAGTTGCAGAGGATTCACTTGTTATCAGGTTCACACCTGTCCAACAAAATCCTCTAAAGTGGAAACTGACCATGGCCATGCAGCAAAGATCGGCTCAGTAAATTACTTTCATAGCTTTTCAGTGCCGTTGTAAATTTCTAAGGTTAGATCATCCACTCTGGATTATTTTACAAATGTTCTTTGCTTTTCAGCGGCGTAGTGAAAGGGACCAACAATTAACCGACCATGCACCATTTGCTCCGCTGCATTTATTAGACAGGTTTAGCGCAGGTTGTAGAAGTTAATACAACCCCCCTCTGACTGCATTCCCTAAACTCCTTTTGTCCACTGAAAGAATCCTTTTAGATAGAGAGCTGACTGTGCAGCGTTTCCAATCAAACTGTTAAACACAATGTTTTGTTCATTCAGCGATTGCTTCACTCAAATTTGTTGACCTTGCAGTGCACATGTAGCAGTCATTTTCTACCTTTCACTTTCACTTTCCAATTTCATGTCCAATTTTTCATAATTACTGCCCACGACTTGCCCCACAAGAAACCTTAAACTGGAGAAAGCACAAAGTGAATTTGGCCTTTCCTGATGAAGTAGCTCTGGTGAATGTGAGAGAACTGATGAAAAATAAATCACATAAATATCAAGTATGTTACTTGCTAAGTATCATGTACTTATCATAAAATCAGGGACCAGTGAAATGAAGTGTTGCCCTGTTTTTTCCACACGTGATGAGGCTGATGACGTAATTCATCATTTGTCTTTTCATGAACCTCGGGAAGAGGGAAATCTGTGTTATTAGCGTAGCAAAAGAGGAGCAAAACAGAGAACACACAAAAAGGAAATAAAAGTAGAAAAAGTGGGCATGTAAGTAGGTCCGCTTTTTTTAGCAAGTAATCATTCTTGGGAGAGAGTTGTGTGGCACTGGGTCGATTGCTGGGCAAACTTCTGCATGAAAATGTGGTAAGAAATCCCATGGAGTTTATCCTTTCTAACCCAATGGGAAATCACACTGCGGTTTACCTGGCCTCTTTTTAAAATCCACCATCTCCATCCTTCCCTCAGATTCAGTGTTGTGGGTGTTTGTTGCTGGCTTAAGACTTAAGTTCATGTTGTAGTGAACAGTTATTTGAGAAGAGCTGAAAGTAGAGTTTTCTCTGTCCTGAAATGAGACACCTCAGCAATGTAGAACAATTTTAAAGTAAGTTAGAAACAACCCAATGTCCTAACAGAAGAGAATAACTGTTAGAGCACTCAAAGTTTCAGAGGATAGGAGCCGTCTGCTTTGATCAGCGTTCCCACAATGTTGTTCATTTTACTTTTATTGTCATGTTCCGCAGCAGTGACTGAAAATGTCAGATGTGGATTAATCCTCCATTCTTTATCTAAAAAAAAAATCGATTTTGTCAGAGTTTTTGAAGCTGCAGCACAACCTCCACTAAAGGTCTTGTTGCTTCCAAAAATGGTGACTTCTCAGGGTGTGCAATGATACAGTCAGCGTAGTCTGATTTATAATAGAGACCATGGTTCAATACTTTCACAATTCAGCTGAGAAAACTTGACTAGAAAATCACATACTGTATGTATTCTGCCTTAGGCATAACATAAAAAACAGGACTCTCAGTTTCACTGCTGACTTTATTTTGTATTTTTTGGTTACGGCACAAAATGCAAAAAACACAAAATGGATAAATAAATCACAAAACTATGATGAAAAAGCCTACACATACTGTGTCAAGACGATAAAGAAAAATATTGCTATGAACTCAGCCATCCTCACCAGAAAAGCAGTTGTGTAGGTTGTCTATTACAACCCTAATCTCACCCTACCAGACAATCAGAGATCTTGTCACCTACTGATCATGTGGGGATTTCTAAACGCAAGGTAGTTGCTTGAATGGCGGCACGTTCAGCCTCTAACAAACCTGTGCTTCTTAGGACTATGGGTTGGTTCAGCAATGGAGTTTTTCAACTCCATTAGTGTTTCCTCCCAGTTTTAGCCACAAAAGCTGGCAAATTGTCCTCAGTCTCTGTTGAGAAAATTATTTAGATTTGGGCAGTGACTGTAGTAATTATCACAGGAGCAGTATAAAGAGTGGAAGAGTCCACGTATGGAGGACACGGGGTGGGCTTTCACCCAGGAGACCCAAAACTCTCTCATCCCAACTTGTCACACACCAACGAAATGTCACTGCCCCTCTGCTGTATCTGACACAGTCAGAAAATCATTTTTAACATGTGATTAATGCTGTGAAGGGTCGCAGTTTTAGGTTAAAATGACTAAAAAAAAATGTTTTTTTAAATCACATGATATATGTAACTCACGTGTCACTCCATGCTCACAGCACGAAAGTCACGTGACAAAACTCACAGGTTTCTTCCTCTTTATACTACTTCAGCAGCCTGGGGCATCTTATACAACTTCAGATGTCTTACATTGAAGTCTATTGAAAAGCCTGCTGCGTCGATTTCACCCGGGTACTGTCCATGTTTGTTTGAGTTTTTGGCAAAAGTGAAAGCCAAAAGCCATCCTCACCAGAAAAACAGTCAAAAGTCAAAGTTGAGTTATTTAAAATGACTTATTTATTACTTACTTACTACTCTGTAATTAAAATTAAAACTGTAATTACTGCACACATTATATTTTGGGTTATTTTTATTACTTAAGTTACTGTGTAAATTTGTGTTCTTCTTATTTATCAGTAAAGTAGGTATATTATTTATATTTAAATAACATTTTTACAGCGTCAGAGTTACTGTAAATTATTATTTCATTGTCATTTATATTACTTTGTATATTATTTTATTATTTGTATGTTCATGTGCAGTGCAGTTTTAAGTGACGTATTCCCTTGGTTGAGTTAATTGGTTCCTACCTGCCCTTGTCTCTGTACAGACAGGTATAGGTGACACACTCTCAGAGAGAGAGTCTTGTGCTTAACCGTGTAGAGATGTACTCCTAAGTTGGAGTGTGTTGTACTGTCGTGCCGCGTTGGTGACAATTAAAAGAGAGAAAGAAAGAAATATTGTAGCCCGCTTATTACCCACAGCCCGGAAGAACTGGAGAACACTAATATAACAAGAAAAGAGGGTTACAGACTGGTGGCAGCTGTGTTTTTTCTCCTGTGTTTTCCACGTGTTAATTAGCCAAAGCAATCAACTAGCTCACGCCAACGGGAGCAGCGGCTGCAGTCTACAAGTGTACTGTGTGAGTTTGTTTCTGTTTTGCATGGACAGTTAAACATTTTTACAGACAGTTGCTAAAGAGACAAGCAGACCAAAGCTTTTTTTTTTTAATGTCGGGTGAAGTTGGACAGTACTCTACAACATGTCGCTGCAGTCATTAGTGGATGATGTTGAGGACAACGGCCTCTCCATGAGGATGACGGCGCATGCAGCGTGACCCAACGGGACGCAACAAAGGGCAGGTACATACAAATGAAATAATATACAAAGTAATATAAATGACAATGAAATAATAATTTACAGTAACTCAGTGATGCTGTAAAATTATTACTACTTAAATACAAATAATATACCTACTGTACTACTAAATAAGAAACACAAATTTACACAATAACTTAAGTAATAAAAACAACCCAAAATATGTGTGCAGTAATTACAGTTACACCATTTATATATTATATCACTTATGTTTTGTTATGCAGGTGTCATGGTGGTTCAGTGGTTAGCGCTGTGGCCTCACAGGAAGCAGGATCTGAGTCTGAATTCTGGGGTGCTGGGGAGTTTGCATGTTCTTCTCTTGCCCGCTTTGGTTCTCTCCGGGTACTCTGGCTTCCACCCACAGTTCAAAGACATGCAGCATAATAGGTCAATTGATAAATCTAAATTGCCCGCAGGTGTGAATCTGAGGGTGAGTGGTTGTTTTTTCTCTATGTGTCGGCCCTTAGATGATCCATGTGACTCATGTAAACTACTTAAGAAGTATTCCTGTCGCTGCTGGTATTCTCCATGTTTTGGGAGTCACTGGCAATCAACCTATTCTATTGTGTACGTATGAGGATGTGTTGTATGAGCTCAGTCTCTAAACACTTGCCACAAACCCCACTGTGCAAAGCAAATGTAATGAAATCTGCCGCTTGGTTGGATTTTACAGTACCAATTGATATGTAGAGGAATGCAAACAAAATCAGTGGAAAGATGCCAGTGGAGAAAAACAGAAACAGATTGGCTTCAGTTCGAGGTGAAGAGACATCTGCTTGAGCTGAGAGAGAGATAATGTATAGTTGTATGACTTCATGAATGCAGAGAGACAAGCAGGAAGCAAAGGGTCTGGAGGAAAATAAGAGAAACTGGAGCTCCTAAGAAGTTCGGAAATCGGTCTGTTTGAACTGTCTCACTGAGTTGCTGATTGTTGCCAGTCGGGGGAACTTGTTTAGTGAGCGCTTGTGGCCAAGAGACACAGGCTGAAAAACCATTCCAGCAGCCAAACTGCGCCAAAGATTCACTTCTTTTTGTGCCTAAATGCAACTTGTTTGTTCTCTTGCAGTGGAGGAGAACACAGATGATCTCATATTGCATCAGTCACATAGGCAATTCTCAAGAGTTCATAACCCACAATTCATATTCACCCATAACTTATTTTTAAACTGTAAATATACTGTAGGTAACACTTTGCAATTAGACACACAAACATTTGTACTGGGGGATGAATGAGGAACTAACTGCTAGTTAATGAGTAAGAGCTGAACAAATTTTGTGGAGTTGCAAATAATTAGTTAATGAATACAAATCAAGGACTTCATACTTGATGAATCATTAAGAAGTACTTCCTTAATAATTCCTAAAAGAGGACTACAGAGTCGATAATGATGAGTTGCTAAAGAGCAGACTGGCATATTGTGTATTTATGAATAATTAGATAATGTTTAGTTCATGAATATCTGTGAATCAATCATATTGACCGCTTCCTTTATAAATCGTTCCTGATTAACTCTGAACCAGCCGATGAAGTGAACAAAACCTCATTATTAATTACTTTAACATTACTTACTAACCAGTCCATCATGACCTCGTGATTACTTACTAAGTGATATGTAATACTGGTCTTCAGTTCCTCATGATTACTTAACTCTTTTTGTGTTCCCTAAAGCAGTCATTCCCAGAGACTGGGTCGTGGGTCACAGGAGATTTTATTTGGGTCCCTAAAAAAAAAAAAGACAATACTGGAATAAATTAATAAATAATTCCAGCTAAATTCATTTATTTAGTCTCTTTTATGAAGTAGGTTAAAATGTCCTATAGTGATTTCCTGGTGATGCAGAAAAGGCAGTAGAAATGGTCAGGAATATTCATTTACGCACAGATGAACTCCCAGAAAAAGAGGAAGCTTTGCCCAAAAGTCAAATGATACATAAGAAGTTACTAATTAGTCCCTCATTATCTCATGATCACTTACCCTTTTTGTCCCTTCAAGTAAACTGGTATATAATACTGACTTATTAGAGAGGAATCCCTCATTACTTCATGATTACTTACTCTTTTTGTGTCCCTTAAAGTAAAGTGACACTTAATACTGAGTAGTTACTAAGTAGTCCCACATGACCTCGTCATTACTTACTGTGCTGAATCATTACTTCATCATTACCTGTCCATTAGTTACCCTTTTTGTGTCAAATTAAGTGACTTGAGTCACTCACTAACTAATGGTTCTTAGCTCCTCATTTTTCCTCGCTTGTTTCTTCATTAACTTATCATTAGCAGGTCTATAAAATCTGATCAGGAGTTACTCATTCATGACTCACTCAGTTACTCATTCGTTCCTTGGTAGCTACTCAAATTTTTGGGTAAATAATTTCAAAGTGTTAACATATTGTACTTGTGCTTTGTTACATTTCACAGATGATCACATTCAAAAAGCAAACTAGGCTGCTTCTCACCAATAAACTCTGTTGGTCTGTCAAAGAGCCATCAGCAGGCACCTAATTAGAGTTCCCTCATTTGGACTAAATGTTCCATCTGCACAACTATTGGCAAGAACACGCTGATGTTGATAAAGTAGGACATAATACACACAAACAATGATCCGTACAAACGACTGAATAGGAGCGTCAGACTGTAACTCGAAGCTGCATTTCTCATCTCGGAAATGAGTTTTAATTATTGACCAGCAGAAATCTTTTCATGCGGGCTAAAAGCTCGGCCTTTTCCTCCAGTTTCAGCTAACAGTTTCCTCCTCTCCATTATGCTCTTATCTCTCCCCACCGAGGTGGCAGAGAAATTAAATTACTTATCTCCAACTTCATTAACTCTCTTATCTTCGCCGAGGCACATATCAAACAGAATTTCTCTTAAACATCTTCCCCTATTCCCAGCCTTTTTTTATGCATAATATATTTTAGCAAGGCACAAGAGAACTGAGTGTATTAGATGTCGTCTAATATGGGAAAGAATTTAATTCTATTTCATTTGCCTGACATGTTGAACATGTCCTGCTTTCAACTCTCAAAACATTATGTGTCCATATTCTGTGGTCTGTCAGGATTTGTGTGAAGGAAACTCATCATGAACAGTCAACGTCTTATTTTTTTTGAAGGCTGAATTGGTATTTACCCTGGGAAATATTGATATTGATACCACGTCTATAAATACATGTATCATCATCATCAAACCCCTTACTGATATATACTGAATTAATTTAGACTGAAATCTGCAAGCTGCACCAGTTGAAAAGGGTAAAAAAAAAAGTTCAATGACACCTAAAGCGATGAATGTCAATGCAAGATTATTTCCTCATGGGAATTCAGAGAGATATTTGTCTCAAAGTCCTTCAAACTTCCTCCTCTTGTGAGCCAGCAGAGTCACAAACAGCACAGAGTCTGTTCGGCAAAATTCTGCATTTCCACAGAATGAATTAAACTTAATATGAACTTTTCTCTGCATTATATAACATGTCTTAGAGCAGCTTAAGTTTCAAGGACAAACCAAACCTGAAATGGCAAGTGCAATATGAACACATATATGCAGCAAACAAAAACTATTCCCAAAGTGAAACTTAATTACTTACAAAGTAATTTATTTTACAGCAAAATAATCAAAACAAACTCAAACACGTAGATGGAAGGAATATCTAAAGTCAGTAGTGTAGGAGCAGATGAGTGAAAATTTGCTGTGTGGAGGTTGTGCAAAGAAAAAGAACCAAAAGTCACAATGCCAAGGTGTCAGGGTGAGGAGATCTGCTCCTCTGGGTTTATATGCATGCAGGACTCTGGGCCCAGGTGTGTCCCATGCTGCTGATTGAGCTCCAGGTTTGCAGCCGTAGGAGCAGAAAGCACAGCAGCAGCAGCAGCGGTGAAACAAGCAGAGCGGCTGTCACACTTCCAATATGTGAATTTAGCATACAAAATTTGACCAGTTAAAAATGACTAATTGAAAAAACACAAACAGTCAATGTTTCACACATGTCTGCAGAAACAAAAACATAATCCATTTGTAAATCAAAATCACTGCTCAATAACATTAATGACTGTTGGATATAATCCATTTGATGCCTGATTGATGTGCATGCTGGCTTTTTTTTTTTTTTTTTTTTTTACCAGCCATATGTTAAATTCTTAAAAAAAAAAACATCTCTTCATCAAAACTTGAGTACACAGTTGATGTGCACTATTCTCCCACAATGCAATGCACAAAGACAATAGAAGTGCTCCAGGCAAGCTGTGGACATTTTGGAAAACTACTTTGCTTTCTCATCGTTAAGTTTAATCAGCAGCAGCTTTCTATAGTCACAGTTTTCTGATGGTGCAAGTATTGTAATATTTCATAGTATAAAATGACATGTATGTAACATGATTTCTTGTAACTACAAAAACATTGTGAAGATGAAGTGGATACCGTATACAGTTAGTGAGTAAAATGGAATTGGGACACCGTTTGTTTCACCCACATGGATGCTTTCATGATGAGGCCTCTTCTCAAAAACATGTAGGCGTCTCTCACGCTCTTCTGTTGGATTGGTTGAGCCTGTTAGCGTGGGATGATGCACGCCTTGATAGGCCTTTTTAATGGCAGATCTATGACTTGTTATATCATTAAAAAAACAACACAGTATCACACCAAAGTGTGTCAAGGATCCGCTGGTCCACTGTGACAGTGTCGGGCTAAAACATTTTTTGGCATACCCCCCTTCAGAAGCCGAAAAAAAGTTCAACCTTAAACTTCCCTAAAACAATCAACTTTGACCATTTGTCTCACACGGAATCAAACCCTGGTCTTCTGTGTTTTACTCATCCACTCTGGCCTCCTGTCTCTGTGGACTTGTGTACAATCTTTCTTTGCCCCTGTAGGTGCTGACCTTCATACACACATGTACATTTCACGCCTAGGTAAGACAAAACATGAAACCGATACAGTGTCTTCCAGGTCTATTACACGCCTTGGCATGAGTTTGCACTGCAACCAAGGTCTTAGTAATAAAATGAACAACTGTTCTGTTCTATTCAAGTGCAGCAGGAAGCCATGAGAGTGTGACAGTTAGCAGGCACAATACCAGGACCCAGAAACTGAAGCCGCTAAATGGAACTGAGACATTATTAATTGCATTATTTAGCCTGTGACTTTCCCACCGTCAAAATGTCCTGTGAAAAAGGCCTCATATTGTATGGTGCATTCAGGTTCTTCAACCTATCAGAGGCCAAATCAGCCTGAATAAGTGAAAACACCTGTGTGGGAGCGGAGGTGATCTCAGGAGGCATTTCTCTGTCCTCATAGACAAAATAAACAAGTTAAAAAAAACATACGTCCAAAGAAGGCTCAGCTTTTATTATGTGGAATCTGGAGTGTTTTCTTTGTCGCTTTGTTTCTTTGGTATGAAGGATGAGAATCTTGCCAGCTGAACTCTCTCAGATGGCACTAAACATGCATATTCATCTTGTGTTCACATGTTGGCATGCGCATAAGACATCGACCTCTAATGCCAAGTGGAATGAGTGTTATCCAATGTCTGTGACGTTCGTTTGGAAGGAAATGATAAAATATTATACAGTGTGTCATTTCAGTTAATTAGTCCTTCATCAGCAACTAAAATTAGATTTGCTGGTGTTTTTATCCCCCAAAAACTCAGACACTAAAAATAACAGCCCAACAAAGGCAGGTTCACTAAGACTGTTTCTATGGAAACTGTCCAACATGCATTATGGTAATGTGCTTGCTGTTCAGAGGGAAAAAGAAAACTTCAAACGTAATTTTCGGTGAAATGAATACATATGGCAGATCAATTTAATTCAACAAAAACATTCACATCTAAGTGAAAATCAAGAGGAGGGAGGAACAGAGGGACACAGCCAATTTGTCCTACACAAAATCGTCCTCTTTCATTTCTGCCGCTCGTCTGCTGATGTTAACAGTCTCAGAATCTGAAGGTCTTTCATGTCATGACTTTTGCTCTGCATGGATGACTTGTTGAGGCTGTTCATGCTCGGTGCTGGACTCTCCTTCATTACATTTTAGGCTGCTGCAGCTTTCTGATTGAGTCCAGTTCGGTTTTTTTTCAGAATGTCTGAAAAACATTTATAAAGAGTTTGAAAATAATATGGGTGGAAGTACTGGAAGAACATTTTACCACAATGTTATTAAGGACCCATTCTCTTAAATGCAAGATTGATATTTTGCATTTAGGTACATTGTAAATACTACAAATATAATGAAAATATTAAAGGGATAGTCTGGATTATTTGTCTTAGGGTTGTATGAGGTACTTATTGATAGCCAGTGTGTTATGTACAGTAGACGCTGGTCAACACACTATTTTCACCAACTAATATTGCTGTCAGAAAGCCTTCTCTAATGGGAAATTGCTGTTATACAAGCCAAATCTCACTTTCTCCAAACCTAACCAAACTCCCTGGACAAAAACAGAAATTTTGCCTCAAAGGACATGGGAGTTGCTGGTCTACCGCTGCCTCCATCTGTTACTTTGTGTGTATTATTGTGGGACTTCAGTGCTTTAGAGAAATAATTCAGATTCACCAAAGTCACACAAACAAACAAATCGAGGCAGTGGCAGACCAGCAACTGCCATGTTCTGTAGGGTAAAATTACTGATTTTGACTATGGAGTTTGGTTGATTTGGAAAGTATGATACTGGGCTTCTATAATGGCAGGTTCCCATTAGAAAATTCTGCCTGACGACAAAGTAAATCTCTGAAAAAACTAATAAATACAGCAAATACTCAAACTGATTTTGACTTTTTTAGCTGGCCCTTTTCATAAGCTGCTATATAGCTTTTGTTGCTGACCCTGTGCATAGCAGTTCATAGCTTAGCCTCCATGCTGGTACTCCTCTCTGCTTCTCCAAACAGACTGGCATCTGCTGTAACTAATACACTGACTGCAGATAAGTACTTTATACAACCTCATTTCAAATAATTGAAACTATCCCTTTAATGTGCCTAGTTCTTCAATAATTTACATCATCTTTTATTACATGCATCGGAAAAAAGAAATTAAACTACAGATGTGGAGATATTGCAAAATGCAGCTGACACAAAATTCATATATAACTTAGAGTAAAGCAATGCATTTGTGTATTCTACTTTATATGTCTTCATTCTCTGATGAAGATAAAAATATACTTCTAAATGACTCCACGGATTTACTACTCGACTTCTTCTTTGTCTAAATCTGGAGAAATGTGAACCTCCCTGCAGGGCCGACATCACTCTCACTAACAGGAAATTGGCTTTAACTGCCGAGTGTGCCGTGGATTTAAAAGAGCAACCAGTTTATGTTAAATTCAGTGTACCTACAGATTCAGTTTCTTTTATTTCTCTTCCAAGATTCTGTTTAATCAGATCTGTGCTCTGCTACAGATCTCCTGCTGCAGCACAGAGGCTGCATAAGCATGTTTACATACACATACAAACCTGTACGCGCATGCATACATGAGATGTGGCTTCAGATCCTCAATCAATGTTTGTTTCTCTTGATTTAATCTTATTTGCATTTTTTTTTCATCCCACAAATTACATCATGGTTAATTAATTTTTTTTAGAAACCTTGAACACATCTGACCTGACGATGGATACATTTTTATATGTGAGCACGTTCGCCCTTGAAAGTGTTTGTTGAAATGTATAATTACATATGCATGAATACATGGACAAACAATGTGGGATCAGCTTTGTGTTGAGTACTGCATGAAATATCAACATCAAAAGCTAATGAAATATTTATGTAGTATCTAATCAATCAGAAATGAAACCATTAACAAACACTATCAATGAAAAAATCCCTCAACATCAATAGAGTTCTTGTGCTACTGTATAAAGTATGCAGAATTATGTGTTATTTCAGAGCATTCATCCATAAATATATACAGCATATATATATATAAAAAAACACATAATCTCTATTTTCGTCACTATTTCCTGGTTATTTTTCATGAGATTCTCTTTAATTTCCAGATATGTAAGATCACTAATCTTAAACTAAAGAGTCTAGAGGTAGTTTCAGGTTCAGTAACTGCGAGCTATAAAATAAGTGCAGTAACATTACACTATTAAAGCCAAGATGAAAAATGTGTGTCCTACACTACATTTAATGTTCAATGTAGTGGCTCTATGGCTATGAAATGTCACGGTACAGTTTTATACCTTACTGTGATATGCAAAGGTTACACAGAGATGGAAAAAATAAACTTTAAATACATTTTGTGATAGAAAATGTGAATACAATCTTACATTTTGTTAGCACAATTACAATAAATTGTTAAATTAAAATTGTTAAATATTCTTTTATTTACAAGCAATCTGTCCATATATATGGTTTGCCCTCTAGTATGTAATGCTGCATTAAATCACTAAATCAACCCGCTAACCTCCACATGTCTTTCACGCTTAATCTTAATTGCTTTCATCTCCCACCTATATTTCCCAGTTATGGTGTGCAGTGGTGCATGCACTGGTTTGCTTTATGATGATTTTCTTCCAGATGCACTTGCAGAGCTACAGTCTTAGTGACATGTAAAGCATGTGAAAAAAGAAAATATAGACTCCCATGAACGTTCACTCCCGACATATGACATTTCAGGTGTAAACCCTTCTTCAGACTTCAGACACACTTTATTTATATCTATCCAGATCGTGTGGTGACAAAATGGTAAACAATAAATATAATGAATCTTGTAAAGATAGTTCTTATACAACTATAATATGTCATGTCTTGTTGCTGATGTGGATAATATATCCTTAACTTGTGGGTTAGGTATCTGATTACTGTTGTACTGTTTTCAGTGCCATTAAATGAGCCTCTAAAATAGATCAGGTTGCATTTTCCTTTCGCTTCATAAATATTGCATTATATTATGACTGTGTAAATCTGATCTGATCAGTGATATTTAATGTGTTTTCACTACGCTTGTGGTACAAAGACCAGATATTTTTTTTTATCGTACTGTAGAGCCCTTTACACTTTTTGTGTGTGTTATATGTGCATTTATAAGAAAGGTCTTTGTATTCCGTTGAAAAAAAAAATATATTTTCCCAATTTATGAGGTAATTTTTCATGAAAAATAAATCATTTCTGTTTTTCCCAATTTATGAGATCATTTTTCATGGTTTGTTGTTCTGAATTAATTTTTTTTCATGAAAAATTATCCTGAAATCAGAACCAATTTTTCAGCAAAAAAATCTCATAAATAAAGTCAGTTTTTTTTTTGAATGAAAAATTATCTAATAAATTCAGAAAAACAGAGAGAGGGAAAAAATTCAAGTGAATGCAATAAGTTTCCATAAATATATGTGTATTCCCACTATGAATGATATTTGTTCATGTCAGTAATGTGCTGAGTTGTTTTTTCTCCTCTCAGTAAATCACAGTGGTATGTATGATTTTTGACCTGATGAATTTGTTATGACAGATATTTATAGTTCATTGTTTAGTGCACATATGAATTATAATTACAGGGTCCGTTATATTTATTATACTTTATATAATAAAGGCGTGTTGTAAGGTGTGTCTCTGAACCTGTGTCATGTATAAAGACATGCCACATGGTGGTACAGACATAAATGTTCATAGGAGGATTATTAGGACATTGTGTTTTTTTCTTTTTTGACATGTACTTCTGTCCAGCACCTGGAATTTATCACGTCTGGAAGTTCCTGCTTATGTAAATGTTTAACATGGGACATGTGATACGGAGGTTCCTGTGGTTCTGATGCAAAATATTCATGTTTAATTTAGAATGTAAGTGACCTTCACATTTATTGGGGTAAAGCAGTCGGCATTTCTGGCACAGAGAAAGGAAGCCTGTGGCCCGGTGATAAAAACCGACTTCTACTTTAAGGTTAAGGGCAATACAGATGCTGAACTAAACTCCAGGCATTCCCAAGTATGTGTATCTGTTTCTTACTGACCTTGCACGTTGAATTAATTTGATTGTCAGTTCATATTTTTCGGAGAGCAGAGTTATTAAGTGCCTCCATTCTGATTAGTTGAATTATGCTCAAATAGCATTTCTCCTGGCAACTTGATAGATGATTTAAATCGCTTCCACCACTCTGCATTTTCTCGGAGCTGGAATGCATTCCCCGATAATAAGATTTATTTAAATCAATTTCATGTTTATTTCTCCTGAGGTTTACTGTTTTGTTTGTCTAATAAATCCACTCCTACACCCTCTTACATGCACTCGCAGGAGAGAATTATCACTTGAAAATGGGACTTCCTGAGATTATAAAAAAGAAGAGAATGGTCTCAAGATCTATCTACCTATCTATCTATCTATCTATCTATCTATCTATCTATCTATCTATCTATCTATCTATCTATCTAGAAAGAAAGAAAGAAAGAAAGAAAGAAAGAAAGAAAGAAAGAAAGTCCACGCAGGGTGGAGGTTGGGTTTGATGGATGGGCAAAACAAACATGTATTTGTATGTAACAATGTATTTATAGTTTTTCTCGTTTGCTGTGGTTCAAACAAGAAGTTCAAATCTCTGAACAGTTACTTTGTCATTCACAGCACATTTGAATTATCTACAATTTGCACAGTAATCACTTGCGCATGGCTCGCTGATCAAAACTGATGAGTTGATTCTCAGTGAAAATGTTGAATTCCTCACAACTTCTGAACATTCTGTCAACGTTTGAGCCATCGCATGTAAAATGATCTATTCAGTTATATGACATATGTGTGTATTCCATAAATACTTGTGACATGGAATGTTTGTGATGTCTGATAAATTGGCATATGACCTGGCGGGAGACGATAACGGACTCATATTTCTTTATGTATATGACTTTGCATGAAAAATCAAATGGGAATTTTCTGTTTATAGATCATAGCAAATGTCCATATCCCTCTTCGGTACAATATTGACTTCCCAATAAATTTTTACCTGTTGAAAACTGTGTTGAACAACAGTATTCAGCACGAAAAACTGACATACTTAGAACGAAACAAACTGGTCACCATTCACTTCTATTGTACTGGATTTGGCTGCAACACTGTTTTCCGCTGAGACTCCAGGAATGTTTAATGAACTGGAGATCTTCACCCATCCTCACATCAGCACAGGGGTGAGTAGATATTTAATCCAACCAAACAGTGACTGTTGCACAATGACCACATTTTAATCTTTGTTAGCATGATGTCCAAAGTGGAAAATGGATCTACTCCTCACAGAAGTTAATGAGAAGGACTGGCGTATCACCTGCATGCAAAATTGGACTTTGGTGGAAGCACTGCATGCAATTTGAAAATATTAAGTTATTTGTGGTGTCATGGTTTGGGGTTTTCTTGGTTATTTCCTGTTTTATTTTGTAGTCCTGGTCCTCCCTCATGTGTCTTGTCTTTACTTCCTGTCTTTGTCCCTTTGTTTTTCTGGACCCTGGTTTTGACCTGACTGCTTTTCCGTAAGCTTTTGTTTATCCACATTCATTATTAAATGCATTTGAACTGTGTCCTGCTTCACTGTCTGCATTTTTGGGTCCACTATCTTGTTAAATTTTGACACACACACACATCATGTGGTGTGTCATTTGTATAGAGATTGAAGAGAAAATGTTACAAATCTGCCTTTAAACTGAACTTTGACTTGTTTTCCAAATCCTGGAAATCTCCATATATCAAAACTCTGTGGCAGCATGATCTGTACCCTTCAGCTGCTTGTGCATCCTGGGTTTTGGAAAACCTTTGTATAGCCTGTAGGCCAAATGACCAACTACTGTGCATCCCCCTTGTTAACCTCCCACCCCACCTCTCCATCCCCTGGGAGCAGACAGAGTGCAGGTGCAGAGGTTCATTGATCCTTTATGTGACTGAACTTTGTTCAAGTTTGAATCTATGGCCCTGACCACAGCTCGGACATATCAGTAACCTAACTGTGCTGTGTTTTGATGAATCCAATAGACAATGGACAGCACCATTGTCTTTTCTCAGCAATTTCTCTCATCATATGACTGACTGTAATCATGCAATATGCAATGTCACCAATGCTGCTTACCTTGAATTTTTGAATTTAAACAATAAATCATTTCTACTGGAGTGTTTTGATAATATTTTCAGAACCAACTACCAAGTTATAGTTCCTTTTTAAAAGTCAAAATGCCTTTCAGCCCTGGAAGTCGGCATATAAAGAAATGAGAACGCCAAATATGTGCAGGGAATTCCACCTTGAGCAGGCAGACTGGTAAAAAGAAAAATCCAAAAAGACTTGATGTATGGCTTGTTAAAACTTTTTCCTGCAGAAAAAATGTTGATAAATTCCACACTTCTTGTTCAGATAACAGTGAACAGAAATCCCACTTTAATTATGACAAGCATGGGGAAAGCTCTCAGAGCAGCTACAGAGAGAGCTGAAAAAAAAAAGAGAAGAAGTTTGCACTGAGGCACAGAGTGAACCAGTTCACAGGCACTAATGCTGCATTCATGTCATATTGGATTTACTGTGGATAAAAGCTGCTGTCTGTGAAAACGTGGTAATTACAGGCAGGACAATGTGTGTGGGAATTCATATAACTCATATCATAAGTCACATATTTATATCACTCAGTGTGACGTACATTTCCTGAGGATATATCATTATCTCTGACGTCCAGCACAAACACCCATAAACCCACTTAGAAATAATAGAACTTAATAACATCATAATGATAGAACATCACATTTTCTTCAGTATGAAAGCAAATAGCACTTTTTTGTGCATCTTTGGGTACACTGCAGAAAGGAGCTGCATAATCAGCTAATTCGGCATACGTTTTAAAAACGCCAAATTCCCAGAATGTGAACAAACATATACAGGGCTCTAAAGAGAATATCAATACTACTGACATTAAAACAGATGATCTTTTATTCATCAACTAGCAGCTATCACCACTCCGAGCAGACATTACATAGAATAACTATTTTAGCATGTGGGCTTGAAGGTAGCATGAATGCAGAACATAAAATTCAACTACAGAAACTGATATTTTAGCTTTTGCATATCAAGTCATTGTATGTACAATCAGGCCCAACAGTGATTGCTAAACTATCTGACCTCGTACGAGCTGAGATACATTAAGAGTTATTGCTAAAATAGCGCTTGTCTGATATAATCACCACAAAATTGGTTCCATTATTTGCGTGTTTTTAGCGTTATTGTAACTACATGATGGAAAATCTGTCTACGGATGCAGATTTCTGGTGATTTGTGTCCATGTTGCGATGCTCTAAACCATCCAGATATTTCCTGCGGGTTTGCTGAGCTGTCCATGTTTAACTGTGATTGGCTCAGCTGTTTCAGAGCTATGAGACCAGTGATGTTACTGGATGAGATAGCATTTAATAATTACCACACCTGCTGATCTATATTCACTTTCACTCAGCCCTTTTGCACGTTGTGCTGCTGCACATACATGAATCAAAGTTGAGGGTGTGCATGGAGATGCACAGTCACTGAACAAAATATGTGCTCCATACATACATAAATGCATGGCCTAACACCTTGAGCTTGACATTTATTATTTATTTTTCAACTGAGGTTACAAAATCTTAAACCGAGGGTGCATGTATGTTTTTGCACCACCATATCCATGAAAAAAAAATTTCTTCCTTGAAAAACCTTTATTTTTGTCATAAAATCCACAATGTTGCAATGTTGTTGAGACATGCCACCTCTAGTGTGAAGTCTAAAGGGAAATGAGATTGTGTGATATTGATGACATCTCTTCAGCTCTTTTCTGATTGGTCAGAGTGACAGTGTTGCATTTAACACAGTTACAGCACCTCCCTACACTATTTTCACACAAAAGTCAAATACCACACTGAGCTGCTAAAAAAAAAAAGTAGAATGACAACCAACCCATCATGTGGAAAAAAACTCAGAGATAGAATTTAAAATACAAGGATGTTACTACAAAGGCATTTATAATACTGGAAGGCCCGTGAGTTTGCCAGAAACAGTAGGCAACTGCGACTGTAATTATTACTGGGATATGCGGTGAAAAATTACCCACATTCACACGCTGGACGGGATTAAAATTATCGACCAGGTAATGTTACCATCACCCTGACTCCCCTAAAGAAAAATATCCAACCCGAATGGCGCTTTTGATGGATTTTTATTTCACCAGGAGATCACCATGCATACTGAGTTAGGTTCAAAGCCATTTTCTCCGGTCTATTTTAAGAAAAGCGAGTGATGTCTGTTGGTTGGATTGAGCTCAGAGACACAGTCCACACAAAATGCAGTCTGCAGACACAAAGTATTTTAAATGTGAACCTTTCAACAAGTGAAACACATGAATGCCTCCAAGTCGCAACAATGAGATGTCACCCTTTCTCTGACGTCTTGCGATATGATGTGAACATGTCATAAGCACAGAAGATAGGTCTCCGCTACACTATTACCCGCAGACAGTGTTGTGACTAAGCAGCATGCATTTCCATACAGATTGCATTTGTTTCCGCTCAGCTGCCGCAGAGTAATGAGCAGCTCCGGTATGTAGAAGATAACAGGATGGAGCTCATTTCCACGTACCTGAACACAGTCTTGAGCAATCTTGCATCACATACCTCTAATACAAGGCTCATTTGACTACCTAAAGAAGCTATGTGCCATCTGTAGGCACACATGAGCTGCTGGCATCACATGTGACAGTGTGGGATTCAAGCTGCTGGGAGTCCTGTTACATTGTTCTGCCCATGTGTCCATTTTGAGATTGTTCCAATGTTTTCATATCTGGCAATCTTACAATAACTATTTCTATACTGATAATATTATAGTGTCTGTTGTGTCTTTACTGGGAGGTGCATTATAATAATATTACAAAGTGAATGTAGCATTTGAGCATCCTAATGTTAGCATTAGACTCAAGGTACAATTGAGCCCAAGTACAGCCTTTTTGCTTGCTTTGTTTAAGTCAACAATTCAACAACTGTAAAAAAGTGAAAAAAACAGCACTCCTCTGTGCCAAAGTTATATGCTTTGCTGACCCATCCATCCACCCCGATTTCCACTTTTCAAAAGGAAACATCTAATTAAAGGGTCTTTAGTATTTAGACCACTGTAAGACTTAATCCCAGAGGAATTTCTGAGAAATTCTATATGAGTTTCTTTTCTTTTTTTTCAAATTATGATCAATTCTGATTAATTTCTATTTGAAAAGAATTCTATGGAACTTTATGACCAGTGAAGGATGAATGTAAAGCATTTTTTCCCCTGCCTAGCACAGGACTGCTATTGCTGCAATAGAGTTTTAGTCTTATTGAGAAGACATTTGCAGTCTAAATATGTCACTGAAAATAATTTGTTGACTTCCTCATTTATATTGTCAAGTTATTGTACTGGTAAAAACATGATGCAGTTCCAGTGAGCAGCTTTGAGTCAAAATGGTTCAGACACATTCTAAAAGTACCTTCTGGTCACGTCCCATTGGAGTTTTTCCAAGCGGAACCATCAGAGAAGAAACCCTGGAGGAAAAGCCGGGACAAGCTGTTTGGACTACTCTGCTCACCCCGTCGCCACTGTGACCATGACTGGGATAAGTGCCACAGGAATAAATCAATTTCAAAGAAATGTTGTTTCTGTTGTTTGATGATATGTTGCATGCAAAGTCTTAAAATTCAAAATGAATACATTTGCATTTTTTAGTATTTGAAAAACTCAGAAATTGTAGGGTCACAGGTATCCAGATGAATTGAAAATAAAACCCTAATTTAGACATCTATCTATCTAGTCTATGTAGAAGCCAAATAATAAGGTACAAAGGCTTGCAGGACAGTGAGACAGCAGCAGAAGAAGAATTAAAAGCCCAATAGGGTGCCTACACCCCTTCCAGTGTGCCGGTGTGGGACCTGAATTTGGAAAAAATATGAATAGTAGTCCATGGCGAGAGACAAATTATTATTTTGTTTCTGTTCGACCTGTACCATGAATTACATATATAATGTGTAAACATAATTTTACAAGTCAAGAAAGTCTCACCTTGTGACTGTGTTGTTGTGTTGTTTGTCATAGTTTTGTTTAGCTTTGTGTGAAACTGTCTCTCTCCCTTTCTCACAATATACATCATCAACACCGATCTTGCTGCCCCATGTAATGTTATCTTATCCGAAGTGAAGTGCGACTCCTGGTGCTTTTATCAGCCGTGAACAGAAAGACTATGTCCCGGCATGAAAACACACAGGCATCGTAGCTTTAGTGGCTAACTTTAGCTTTTGGAGGGGAGAAAATCATGACTTCCCGTATGTGACCTCTGGGTCTTTCTAAAAATGTATCTTTTCAGTCTGATCTTCAACAGTTTTATGACAAAGCAACTTTCTTGACTTGAAAAATTATCTTTTAAATTGACAAACGTGATCAATGGCACAATTCAAATTACTTAAAAAAATAAATTGTCTCGCGCCATTGACTACAGTTCATATTTTTTCTGGTTAGGTCACCATAAACAACGTCACCTCAAACTGACTGACTGACTCACTTACAGACTCACTGTAGCCAAATTTCAACATTACAAACAAAAAGAGATTATTAAAAGCAAGGGAAAGGAGCTGAAAAGAATTATGTGTTTGTCTGTTCCCAAAGGAGATTCAGGACAGGAGAAAGAAACTGCTACCAGTCATGAAACAATACCGTGAAAAAGGAAGAAGAGTGGCGCCGACTGTTGACAAGCTGTACGTAGATGATCAACTGTACCGTGACAGCAACATCACCACCTGGCTATAAATGTGCACCACATCTCACTCCTCCATCTTCTTATCAAAAATGACTGAAATTAAATCTTTCATTTAGGACTTAACAAGTCTGTCTGTCTGTCTGTCTGTTTTTCTGTCTATGTAAGCTGAAAACGAAAGACACAGAATAGTGAAGATCTGAAGAATTTTAAAACAATTTCTGGAATAGTATATGCTCCTCTGCCTTTCATGGATGACTCACATTTTTTAATATCCAATTCTGCCACTTTCTTTGTCTCCTAAGGCATTTCAGCTAATCTACTCTCCGTGCAGCTGCTACAATTTAGTTTACACCACTGCAGCGATACAGACAAGTAAGGCTCATTCTCTGTATCAGAGCTTTAAAAAGGCACATCAGTCCCTGAACTGTAAAAAAAAAAAAAAAAAATGGATAAGTGATCCATAATAAGAAATGATCTTTGTTGTGATGGTTCATTTCCCCACGTCTCTTCCACACATTAATTCTAATTATGGCCAAGCTGTTTCACCTTCTCCTCTATGAGGATTTTGGGTGTCAGACTTTGTGTCGGAGCTGTCTCCCCATGATAAAACAGGGAGAGAAGCCAACATTCCTCAGTGCCAGAGAGGCGGCAGATTTATCAGATGACACATGCAGAGCCAAACAGCTGCAAACACGCTGCCAAGTTAGCACTAACAAGTACTTGTGGACACATTAGCTTAGCTATGTCACATGTTAATGCCAAGCTTTTTTACGCCATTAGACAGCAACATATGTCTATAGAATGAATGTTCTAGCTTATGCATAGGTACCTGTGAAAATAAACGTAAATGGGTTAATCAAGAGAAAGGCGCTAAAGTGGTAAGTTCTTTAAAACTCTGAGATGGACTTGTTTCTGCGCACAGTGATTCTTGAGCTACAAAAAACAAGGGGGCTTGAGCAGCTTGCCAAGCTTTGGTTAAGGCCAGTAGGAACTGGGTTTTCAAGGGGGGAACATGAGGCCAGACGGAGGCTGAAAACTTCCGTCATTTAGTTAATCTGCAGTGTTTGGAAACAGCATGTTAATTCTCCCGCGTCTGTCCCAATTTAAAGAAAATAAGCATTTCCTGCATCTGGAGCGAACAGGCCCTTTGCTTGAACCCCGAGAGAGGATTTAAAAGCAGGGATTTGTCTTAATAGCTCTGTTTTTCTCTTTAATGAGCCAGATGTCCGCCATTTGGACATGTTGTATTGCCACCTGATGTCCTTTTTCTAATGACACCAAGCAGCATTATGAACAGCTTGATTTTCTGTTACTTTTTTGGGGGAAAAAAGTAAAATAAACAAAAATGAGAAAACTTGTAAGAGATATGTGTTTATGCAGCTGTTAATGATGCATCAACAAGGTGCACTCACAGGTGAAAGTTAAGGAAAATATAACACTGCAGGAAAGATTGTCATCACATCATCCAGTAAAGTCAAGTCGAATTTTATTTATAGAGCCCAATATCACAAATCAGTATTTGCCTCAGGGGCTTTACAACCTGTACAGTGTGCAACATCCTCTGTCTTTTAGACTGTAAGCCGCGTCCTTGAAAAAGTGTAAGGGGCATAGGTTTGTTAGCGGCTTTATTCACCACCATTCAACCAATGGACTCGCATTTAGATGGTAGGTGGGGAGATCTCCAATTGTCTGGTATCGCATGGCTAGTTTGAGATGGGATAAACTGCAGCTCCATAATAATGCATTTTCCTCCATCATAATTTCCCCTAAATTTAAATATTACCAAGCCATTCTGCATTAATTGGGCCCCAGGCACATTCTGAGCTGAAAACCCCCATGTCGACCTTGTCTCAGTATCTGCAGGAGTTGTTATTTTGTTTCTGTAAGCCAGCTATAACTAACTGAATGCAAGAGCGGAGGTTTGCTTCTGGCTGATAGGGACGTCTCCCTACCGATATTTTGGGAGGACAGAAATGTCCCAACCAATACTAAAGTGACCTCATTTGCAATATATTTGGAGTGAGCAGCACCGCTGTTGTTTCAGAACCATGGACAGCGCTGAGAGGGAGCCGCAATCTGCAAACAGCTGTTTCTACAGGCTTGTGTCCATATAGCATTTTGTGTCCTGACAGCCAAAAATGCAGCATGAATTTCCAGAACATTTAAAATCTATATGAAATGTGTGTACATTAAAAAATACATCACAGCACTAATCAAATGTTAGTGTAATGTTAAGTTTCTCACCAACTCATGAGGGACTTGCACTGTCCACCGAAACAGTAGGAGGCTTTT
The DNA here is from genome assembly GCF_056507025.1 of Lutjanus erythropterus. Taxonomy (NCBI): domain Eukaryota; kingdom Metazoa; phylum Chordata; class Actinopteri; order Lutjaniformes; family Lutjanidae; genus Lutjanus; species Lutjanus erythropterus. Next base: position 7,865,667 of record NC_139317.1, on the reverse strand, counting down.
AATCTGAAACAGATACAAGAAGTGTTGAGTTTATATTAACAGCCTAATGAAATAACTTTGTCAGGGCAAAGATTAGTGGATCAAAACAAGGCTTTGTTCTAAAATATTGCCTGGCCTGAACGGTCTCTTTACCTTTTTTGTGTTCCGAATGCAAATGTAACTTTTTGTCAGTGTTTGTCGATGCAGGTAGCCTGATTGTCACGTCTGTTCTAGTTAATAGTTTTAACCACCGGTTGGGCTGCTTGACCCGAGCTGTATTTTGCTATAATGTTGTTTAAATGTTGTCTGTAAAGTTGTCCTCTGTGTTGAAAGTCATTAAAGGCTGACTTTGTTAAGCTGCTGTCTGTCGTTCCACGCTGCCTGTCTCTATTTGCCAATTAGTGACTCCATAAAAGCAACTTTGGGCACCAACCTTATGTCCAAAGAGCCAGGTATTTTGGAGAAAATGGGCGTTAAAAGAATATTGGGCTCGCATTTGTCAAGTGATCAGAAACACTCCAGATGTTAGTGCTGTTCCACACGTTAGTGATGCTCTGTGTCTGCTGGATGTGTCCATAGAAAACTCTTTAAGATAAGATAAGGTAAGATACAGCAGCTCAAAAAGTACAGGTAGAAAAGATCAAGTAAAAAGTAGAATATACACACAGACTATATACACCTTTCCCTTGTACAGGTGTGGAAAAAAATATATGGCCATATGGACAGATGTATGGATATCTATGGATAATTGGCAGGATAATTGCACACGTAAATATACACATGGTGTGTAACATTGTATTATGAGAAAATATATAAATAATACTGCCTTGTGAACAGATAATTGCACAGAGACATAGAGATTTGGATTACACAGAGTACAAGCAGCAAAGATTCATGGGATGATCCACAGTGTGGAGATATTATTGCACAGAAGATGATTTAACAGTGAAAAAAAAACCCAGTTTATTCCACAGGATAATTGCAAAGAGTAAGAAAGATGTAAGAACATGTAGTGTATAATAATATGCATGCCATGAATTTTTTTCTAACATATCCACCGTAACACCTTTTTAAAGGAGAAATATGCAAGACAGTAGCCTTCATAAATGAGTACTGTAAATCAAATAGCGAACTGGAGCCAGAGACGGTGTATTAAACAGATTGAATCCTTATTTAATGTATGATCTAGTGTTATGGAAGCAAGTTGTTTTCCCTTGTCCACTCCTCGCTAGATTCAAAGCTCGGGCAGGCTGCAGGGACACTGAGCAGCGCAAGAGAATCGCAGCATTATATTTTGAGTGATCTGTTATCTTGAAAAGCCCACTGCTCTGAAAATACACACTCTGGAGCTGGAGTTCAGTGACCGCCTCTCTCCTTCTAATAGAATATTAATGATTTCTTACCTCTGACAAATCTGCCAAACATGCAACGTTAATTTGACCTCTAATAAATGTGAAGTTAGCAAACAACAACAACAAAAACTTGCTGGCTGTAGCATTGTTGAAGACCATAGTTCAACTTAGCATGTTTCCCTAATATCTGCTGACGTATTATGGTCTTTTTATAGTTTAGTGCTGTAAACATATTACGTATTTCTTCTTCTATGGATAATATGTCAGTGTTGTTTTTGTAGCTTTTTCTGTTGCACCCAGGGGCAAAAAACAAACAAAAGAACAACAAACAACAAAAGAATTAAAGGAGCATTTAGCTTAAGTTTTCAGTCGTAAAAAGGAACGTAGTCTGTCATGTTCTGTACATTAATAAGTGGGATACTACATTGTGTATTCTGTGCCTTCTACAGAATAGTCGCCTCAAGAGACGATGTCCAGGTATCATGTATACCGTATGCGGCAGAAGTGTGAAGACTAATTACTTTTCCTATACGCACATCACTCACCTCATCTCAGGAGTTAATTAAACACACCGTACAGCTAACTCACATATTTCTAGATAATAAGCCTACGGTAAACATGTCCAAGTTAACCTTTATCAGAATAGCAAAGAAGTCAAAGAGCAACTGATTCCGATGATATACAGGAACAGTATGTTGTACTGTGCATGCAACATCCTGTGTTATTTATTTCATTCTCACAACAGCTTCTCACTCTCCCATTCCAGCGCCTAATGTGAGACAATATCACAACATGGCAGCTAAGTAAATTGAGTTTTTCCAACAGGAGTGCTTGTTTCCCATCCTTGCAGGTCGACCTTTGACCCCGACACCCCCCTCGGTAGGTGAAATTGAATTGTTACTTTCTGTTTTCCTCAGCACACACTCTCCCCGCCTGCATGTTATCATTTGCAAACGCTCTCGCTCGCCTTCCACAGAGGTCAACAACTCAGGGTTCCTCTAGGAGGGTTCTGGTCCTCAGATTAGTATTTCTGTGTGAACAAACAATCCTTACTGCGACTCCACACATGAGGAACGTCTGTTCCACTCGCCGTGTGTCACGCCACAGGAAATCCTACCTTCAACCACACAGTCCACTCTTACAAAGGTGCTAACTAGAAGGTTTTTACAAACTTGTTCCTGTAAGAGAACCCTTTTTAGTTCCTTGTAGAACCTTTTCTTAAGGTTGCACTTGGAATCTTTTCAGGGAGGTCTACCTAGAACCCAACATAAAGAACCATCTGTGAAAGTTTTACCTCAGAAGCCCCTATGAGAGGTTCTACAAAGAACCATTCTATGGTGTGATAGATCCACCCAGAAGCCTTTCTGGAGGTTCTATCAAGAATTATTCTAAACCCACCCAGGGAGTTCCACTGAGAACCCAAGGGTTATAGCTAGAACCCACTCAAGGGGTTCAATGGAGAAGCTTTTTCGAGCTCCGACAACCTTGTTTATATTCCAGATGTTTTATCTAGAACTCACCAATGGGGTTCTACCAAGAATCTATTTGTATTCCAAGGGTTCTACCTAGAACCCACTCAGAGGGTTAAACTGAGAACCCTTTTATATTCTGAGAGTTTTATTTAGAACTCATTCATGGGGCCCCACTGAGAGCCCATTTATATCATAGAGAACCCAGCCATAGGGTTATACTGAGAACCTCTTTATATTTTGACAGTTTTACATAGAACCCACCCATGGGGCTCTACCAAGAACTCTTTAATATTCCAAGAGGATTACCTAGAACCCACCTGAGGGCTTCCACTCAAAACCCTTTTATATTCCAAAGGTTTTAAGTAGGACTGACCCAGGGGGTTCTACCAAGAACCTTTTTCTTATTTTGATCCAAAGAACCCTTGACAAACCGTTGATGAAAGAGTTCCTAAAGAATTTCAACAATCCTCTGTCTTCCACATGGGGTTCTTCGAATGAAAAGTGTTCTTACTGGAACCTTAAAATAACCCTTGACAAACCCCCACTTAAAAAAAGGGTTCTTCAGTAGCAAACAGTTTTGGGTAGAACCTCAGCCCTCCAGGAAGAACCCTTTTGGAACCCTTATTTCTAAGAGCGTAGCAGCATAGCGGTGATATGTGTATTTATTATTTGACCTTTCAAACTGAACTAAACTGAGGAGCTTGTATTTAATTCATGCACAAATTCTCGCCTCCAGCTCTTCAATGACATTTTAAGGCAATAATTAAAATCCCTGCTCTAATGATCACAAAGCTGTCTTCACTCTTTTGACAGGTTCAGGCATCAACACTATAGACGGCTGATTAAATTGCACTTGACTTCTTCATGTATTAATTACACCTTTCACGGTGGAAATTTGATTGACTGCTCCGTATTCACCTTTTCTATTTCAGAAGTGTTGGAGAAACCTTTATGTTGACAGGATTACATTTTGACGTAACATGCTGTCTATTTAAATCAATGATAAACACAGATCCACAACCAGGAAAAGACACAGTAACCACATAATGTACTTCAGGGTCAGCGGGGAGGTGGGAAAAAAATAGCATGTACTTACAGGAGAAGTACAAGAACCTATTCAACATCAGACTTTGATAAAAAAAAAAAAAAGCGTTTGACGTCATCCAGTTTATATGAAACAGGTTGCTTGGACATCACAGGAAAGGAACAAATACGATCTGGTGAAATGTTTGTTATTTGATTACTTTCTACAGATCTTTTTTTTCTGAAGCTTTATTCTTCAGCTATTTTCTTTTACGAAAGGCAATTTACATCATGATATATTTGTTGATTTTTTTCTGTTTCTTTGAAGATCTCAAGATTAGTACTTCAAAATAGCTGCTATTGCTTTGATCAGTGCTTGGTTAAAAAAAAAAAAAATGTTAGTAAAAGACTATCTTCATTTCCCATAATAATTCTAATCAACTTCTCAGAGAGTGTTTTGATGTGTGCCTTTCTAAATAAACCCACTGTAAGGATTTAGAAACTATAAAAGATGTCTAAATGATCTAATCTAACTAACATATGTAATCAAGCTTCATGCACCTGTTATTGCAAAAATTATTTAATACCCAGGTGCACAAACCAGTCATTGTCTTTATGCGTATCTGCATCTGTTCAACCAGAAAAATTATGTGTATCTGTGTCTGGATAGAAAACCAGAAGTGGGCGTTGTTTATATCAGAATCATTATCATTAGATCATATGCTGCATATGTCTTATTTTCTAACCTAATATTCATTATCAACCAATTTCTTGTGCCTTCAAAGCATCAAATTAATTCAATACTGGCATATAATTAATTATGAAATATATTTCTACATCCTCATACTGCACTTTTCCAAAGCGAGTAACAAAGTTTCTATTTGAAACTGCTCAGCGTCCGTCATGTGAGACGCAGAAGCAAACTCCTTCAACACTGCAAATTTAATTGCAAGAGTGCGACATTTCATCCAGATCATTACGGCAAATTCGTGGAAAAAAAACATGTGCAATAGCTGCATCGGCCAAAATGTATCTTGGCAAATATAACCCCATTTTTAACTAAACTAAGTTTTATGAACCCCGTCCCATCACCCCTCCTTTACTTGGGGCACAGTGAGTGATGAGAAATTGAGGAAAAGTTTCAGAACCTGAAAGATTCTGTTTGGAAATAACTCTTTACAGATTACAATGATGCGTTCCAGTTTCTTGTTAATCTCTGCAGTTCACACTACTAGAATAATATACATATATATTAATATTAAACTAATATTACAAAGCTACATCAACACTAGCATCTTTTCCTTTGAAATGTCCATTTCCGGTTTCCGGAATTAATTCTTTGCCCATTTCACGTTAATTAGAGTTCAAATTACTGAGGAATGTTTGCCGAATGAGTAAGTGAGTTGTAAGAAATCATAAGTAATGTGTGTATTTTCAGAGCAGCGAGCTTCCGTTTTCAGGATAACGGGCTGAACTTTACGTCGACTCCCGTTCAGAGTCCCTCTGTCCTGCCAACTGCCTGAGCTGCTGTCTGAGGAGGAGGGGGCGTGGAAGAAACAACTCACTTCAACCATAAATCATATATTAAACTGGGATTCAACCGCCTTTGGTATCTCTGAAAGCTATAGGGACTTAAATATTTCTCCTTTAAGTGCTTGAGTAAAAATATACTGTGATAAAAGTAAAAAGCAGTACTTCTAACAGTACTAAAGTTATACATTCATTGAATGTGGTTAACCATCTGTTGTTTTAAGTGACAATTTATTTTTTTTAATTTTCACAATTCATATTACACACAAAGCTGCATGACATAAATTGTGATACATGATACTGGGCTGTGTGGATATACTTTGACGTGCCTCGACTGATATATTTGTATTTAAAAAGATCACAATAAAGATGTGATCTGTGACACAAAAGTCTCCATGGGTCTCTTTGATTATTGTGAGTTAGATTTTAATCCTTTCTCTGTGTGAGGGGTAAATTATGTTTTAATGGGCACTGTATAATTGATGCCGATGTGAGTAACCGCTTAAAAAGTGATGATACGCCACCATCATCATAATTACCTTGGAATTCCACTGGGAAGCGAAGCCGGACTAAAAAGAGACAACTCCCTTTTAATGTAGCTTCTCATTATTTATTTATTTTTTTTGTTTGGTTTTTCACGTTTTGTTATTAATGTCACGACACAGGAGGAAAAATAAATGGGTGTTTCTTTAATATGTTCCAATAAACACACTGTTTAAAGCAGGCACCCCTGGGATGCTACTTTCTCCACTTTCACAAAGCCTCCAAATTAATTCCAGTCATGTTTCAGGGGTGCACTTGAAGAAACTAAACACCTAAACAACCCTTAGAATAATCACTATCATTTAATGGAATACATTGTTTGTAAGTGGTGTTTATTTGTCCAGAAATGGATAAAAAAAAATTACATTTTAAATGTTTAGGATACCAGTGGGAAACTTTTTCTTGTAACACATTTATAATACAACTGCTGACATTGATAATAGTTCTTCCGTTAGCTTTGTTTTTCTTATAGATGAGCTCTTTTATTATGTATCATTAATTAGAGATTGCTGCATTTGTTGCTTCTCTCTTTTTAGTATCCTCTTTTTCAAATTCACAGCATGTACACTGTCTTTTGACGGCTGAGACTCTTGAGTTGTCTCTCTCCTGGAAAATTAGTTTGAAGAGGGTCTGAATTCATTTTTCACCCCTGAATAGCTCACATGCTATTTATTTAATAAACACTGAGTGTCTCATATGTTTCTGTTCATATAATATTTTGTAAGATGTTATGTGTGCAACTGCTTATTTTTGTTGTTGTTGTCATTTTTAAAATATATTTTTAGGGTGTCAAGACTGCTTAAAGTCTTTGGAAATGGGTTGAAATAGTAAAAATGCATATGATATATATAAAGTTTGTATTGTTAAGCATCCTCAAAAATCTGACTGAAAATAAACTTTCATAACCATTCAAAAACTTTCTTCAAAAAACAGCATAGTTCTTGTAATTTCTCAGGACTGTGTAGGCACAGCAGATCACGTGCTGAAAGCTCAACAATGTACTTCTGTGGACAGAGTGAGCAGCAAAATGTATTTTAGCCACTTAAAAGAAGACACACTTAAAAAAACAATATCAGTTCAAGTGTTCGCCATATTTATAATATTTTCACATCTGTGAAGGTGGCCAGATGGCTCTTTATGAAACAGAATCTGCCATCAAAACCACAAAACTCCTTTGTGAAAGAAAAGTAATTTTATCTTGCAGAACATGGGAGTTGGTGTTTCAACACGTCCAACAAGTCCTGTGTTCTGCTAGCCTGGTCTCACTCACAACTCGTCAGACACAGATGAAATGTCACTGAAAACGCTGAAACCAACACATCGGGCTTTTCAGGTGACTTCAATGTAAAACCATTCACGACTGTATTAGACGCCTTGGGCTGTTGTTGCAGTATAAAGATGAAGGAAGTGCACACAGGGAGGAGGTGGGGTCAAACAAACACAAGACTTCTACCCAGGAAACCTGGGTTCATGTCCACTGTGAGACCAAAACATCATTACATGGCTTTTGTCATGTGACTTTTGTGTTGCCTGCATGGATTGATACATAACAAAAGTCACATAATCAAAGTCACGACATGACAATAACGTGAAATACTTAAGTTGTCATGGTAACCCCAAACATGGTCTAAACCTAATCAAAAACATTTTTTTGGCTTAAACCTTACCAAGACTTTTTTTTTTGCTCATACATAAAAATGTCTGTCTGACTGCATCAGATATAGCAGCGAGGTACATTCTACCTCTGTATCAGACTGAGGGATGGTCTTATTTCATAATGAGTTTGTTCTAAAATTACTGCTTTTGTCAACAGAGTCTGGAACGATATAACGGCTTCAATCCCCCATGGTTGAGCTGGCTCAGACTTAAAGATTACACGGGAGCAGAAAGGGTTTTGTTGTTATTGTTTGGTGGGACAACTCACTTGGACTTGGACGACATGGAATTAATTGCGTTATTTTCAGAAAAATGTCAGAGCAAAAGCACTTCCAATATAAACCCAGTTTCAGGAAAGTACAAAATTTAGATGACGGTATTTTGCATTAAAACTCATTTATAATACTTTTAGATTCTCTCTAATATGCACATAAGACCCTAAATTACATAGTTAGAAGTCTATTGTGGATTTGGGTTTGCAGTGGTTAAAAGCAGCATGGCATGAATATTTACAGAGACTATTTCACTGTGTAGACATCAATTTCATCCTGCCGGGTATAACGTCAACACTTGCTTCAGTTTGGATTACAATAAAACAAACTCTGACAAAAAAAAAACTATTGAAGGTGTCATGCTCGCTTTGATGAGTCACTGGAATTTTTCACGCTGCTAAAATACAAACAAAAGCAAAACACTTCCTCTTGGGGCAAATAATGAGTGAGAGGAGGCACAAAGAGAGAGCCTACCGAGCGTAAGAGTTTCATAAACATTCATACAGTCTGACGTCATCCAGTTTACACCGATTCCCTCGACAGAAGCACACAAATCATCCTCCGGCAGTTGTCAGAAAACAAAGCGAAAAAAAACAAAAAAAACAGAATGTACTTACAGAAGATGTACAATGCTTTGGAATAAAATGACTCAGACACTGTGTCATTTCAGGTCACGTTATTTAAAGCTGCACAACCTTACCCACCCTCACCCTTCCTGGGGACCTGACCTTTGAAGGCACTGTAGTCGCTGTAGCTGAATGGAGATGTGCTATAGAGGAACCTGTTCTATATGCCAGTGGTTCTCAACCTGTGATCCTCCCTTAGAGAGGCGCCAAAAATCAGAGGGTCCCCGAGGCTCTGTCTGCTCTGAGGTTGTCAAAATTAGATTTGCACATGCAACTACAATCACATTTCATACCAAACTTTGTGTGTATAAGCCTGTTTGTTTGTTAAAAGAAAAACATTGGTAAGCGTATAGCAGAAAAGGGACATTTACCAAAGGTAAAAAAAAAACTGAAAAAGTTATAATTGACGTCAAAACTTGGGAATGAATCACTTTTTCTTTTGGTGTATGTGTGTGGGCTTGCATATTGAAGCCCTCAGAGCTGGGGAGATGCAGTAAGTGTGTTAGAGACCGTCCAATCACAACATGTTTTATGACTGTCTGGAGGCTGCGCTTTCAAGCAGAGAGTGTGTGCTATTAGGTGATTTTAATACTGATGCCTAAATTCAAACTGCTGTAAATCCACTGGTCTGACTTGACTGATTGCTGAACCAACTTGTGTTTGTGACAAATCGCAGACTACTAAGTGCCTGACAAAGTAAACACTTCCCACATTAATGTGATTTATTATGGAATCAGCAATATAAGAAAGGTATAGGAAGGTTTTTGCATGTCATAAGACTATTAATGTCCGCTCTTTTAAGAACTACTCAGTGGGTAAACTTAGAGCTAATTTAACAAAGGTGAACTGGTCAGCAGAGGACTAACCACTGGTTGATCACGGTATCTTTGACATGATAAAAAATGTGACTCTGCCCTGGAGAGGTTCAGGTGATCTCAAGATTATGCCGATTTCAAAAGTTTTAAGAAATACAGAAATTTGACACAGGAAATGACTGAAACAGCCAAATGGAATATTTACTCAGAAATAATCGCGAATAATAGTAGCAACCCATTACAACTAGGAGAAGTATTCAAGGATCCCGGGTGTGGGGGTGAAACTAACAGGCTCAGTGATGCTAACATAAGACTCAATACTGATACTTACAAAAGGAAGGTTGCCAGAATTTTTACTGCATTTTTTTCACTTCAGTGACAAACAGCATTGTTTCCAAAAATACCAAACAAGGAAGGGAAGTATGAGGAAGGCTTTGCTGGAGTTAAGGCTGAGTCCTTCTCCCTCTGCATGCTTACTGATGAAAAGGTGGCCAAGATGCTGGACGAGTTTAAAAGTAAGAAGGCCACTGGCCTCTATCTTGTTGTAGTGAAGACAATTTGATGGAACCAGGGACCAGAATGGGACTTTATTGTGTTACCCCTGACAATAACAACTGAACTAAACTTAACTATGTCCAGGGTGAGGATGTGCATTATATGTGATGCACAATTACAGAACAAAAGGCTCATTTACACTGAAATAAATGAAAGATGCTAAATATTTAATTAAGGAGTAACACCAGCCAATCGAGTAAACAGCTTAAAGTTTGATTTTGCCCCAAAATTCAGCATAGTACCTGATAGCAAAACAAAATGACTACCATAAATTCATGTTTCAGTGGCTGGATTCCAGTTGTTTCTGTGAATTGCAGTGATCCATTTTATTTTATTTTATTTAGCTTTTGGTAGACTCTAAAAAGACAGCTCAGTTTTCTTGTCGAAGGTCAACCAAATCAGCAGAATAAGAGAAAATCCACATCAGTAGGCCTTCAAGCTGCAAAGATGCAGCAGAACACATCCATCATGGCAGCACCATGGAACCAAGCAGATCTCAGTCAGGTTGATGAGGTGGAGCCTCGTAAAGGGTTAATTGACAGTGAAGCTCATTACAGAGAGCGACACATAAATGTGATTTATGTTCATTTTTTATCAGGCCTCCTACTCTGCTTTTATCATTTACTGAGGCTGCTAATGCTGATTGACAAATAGACTCGCATGCAGACCAAAGCTAATCAATTATTTGATGGAGGATTCAGGTTATCTCGATTGAATTTACAAGTGAAAGCCGTGTGCACATGTGATTGTGCAAGTATGTGCACAAGAGGGCTTCTAAAGCATCTTATCTGTGAATTACCTCTCTATACTTTTAACTGCTGCAGTGTATTTCCAATGTGCCCAAGAGTCTATTAGCACTCAGTTCCAATTACCAGCACTCTAATGGATGTTGACACTGAATCTACTCCACTTGCAAATCCAGGAAGCTCACTTCTTCAGATGAGCGGGGACGTGTCGTCAGCAGCCGCAGCAGATGCTTTTGAGATTCGGTGTGACAGCAGCAAACCAGATGGTCTGCAGAGTCTGACCCACATCTCAGGAAGTAAGAGGAGATGGTTAGAGGCTGGGAAGTCGTGACAGAACTTGCAAAGAGCCATTCACATTCAAAGCGAGCAGCACAGCAGGCTGCTCCACAGCACTGACTTTATTGCGTTTCCAATTACCTGCCTGGTACTGGAAGTGCTATTGGACATTTAGTCCTTGATTGAGCGATAGTATTGTCTTAACTTGTCCAATCTAGTTGGAAAAGTTTTTTTCGGAAGGTAGGTAAACACTCCAAGTACTTTACAATGCATATGGAGAAAGGTTTTAAAGCATGAAGCAAGCAAAAAGAGCAACTGCCATATACTCTTAGAGTATATATGTTATTTTTCTTCAGTTTTTTGCTTTTGTAAAGCAAATTAGATTTTAATTAAACCTGGAGGGGATAATGCAATTACTTGGACTCAAGTATAAACTGATTCAATTTGGTGTCCAAGGTCAAAGGTCACTGTGACCTCAAGTCCATCCTACTGTTGTGAAGCATTTCAGGAATGCTTGTAAGTAAGTTTTTATTTTATCTCTCCCAAAGTAATGGATGAAGAAATAAAATGTGTCCAAAAAAAATATATGTATACGTAAATATGTTCACCCATATATGCATACATTATATACACACATACATATATATTCACACAACCATATACATTTATACAGTATATACATATATAAATGGACATATGGACACTGTGATGTCATGAGAGGCTGTGTCATATAGGGGAGACACATCCCTTCCCAATGGTTGCAGCAAGGACTACAATCCATCATGGCATCCATTAAAGGACTACAAAACCCATAGTCAGGAGGGGAGTCAGGACAAGGGATGCTGCCCAGATGAACGAGATGAGCGGACTGCACCAGTGAGGCTGCAGGGGGTGGAGAGAGAAGTGTGTGTGAAGGAGAGACAGCTCTGAGGCAAACACAGAGGAGCAGTCCTTTAGTTTTTGTCAGAAAGAAGACGGCTAACTTTTAATGTATATACCTGTTTTGGTTTTGTTTATCTGCTGAAAATAAGTTGTCCCGTTATGAGAAGACTCAATACAGTGAATTTAAGTTGGAAAGCAAAGCCTGGCTGTCTTCATTCTCTGCATGCAGGCATCAAAAGCCCAAGAGAAAAGCTCACAACCTCTCAAGACATCACAACACATGCAAACCTAATAATCGCAGCGGTGATATAATATAGAATACAGTCACAGACATGTACACAGATGCATACAAACACACATATGCTTGTAAATTATTTCTTCAAATTTGGTTAAAACATACACTTGGATTCATTGATGAAGTAATTAGATTTTGGTGGTCAAACATCACTGGCACCTCACAAAACACGTTTTTGGCCAAAACTCAAGAATTCATATATTAATTTTGACAGGAGGACTGGAGAGTGACTGAAATGACATTACAAAATAAATGTAATTGGAATCAGTTACATTTACTGAGAAAAAAAACCATGAAATTAAATTAGAATTACTACTCAAAGTGCTGGTAAAGGGTTACATCCAAATATGCTCTCTGGGTTGCCTGGTGTCTGGTCTCTGTACTCTGAGTTACTGTTCTAGTTTGATATTTGAAGCTTGACTTGACACCAACATGACCCCTCTCTTCATGATGCTGTCTGCTTATAAAAAGTGCCTACAGGGTCTTGAAACACTAGACAGAAAGAGCATATTAAAGCGTTTCAGACCATGCTGCATCTAACGGAATATATAAAATATCTAAAATATTTTAAAGAACGAAATGTAGACCGTATGGCAGGGATAGTCAACTTAGTTTGCCTGGGGGCCAATTTCTAAATTTATTATCCTAACTAAATTAACTTGGTGTAAGGATTGGCAGATAAATCAGATATTTTACTGCTTTTATAAATGCAACTGTATTTTAGTTGTAAATGCTTTGGTAACATTTAAAGTTTGTCTTCTCCTGCAGAGCTTGCTGTCTGATCCTGCTGCACATCCTGATCAGCCTTTTCTCTGTTACTCACAGCCTTATTAATTCCATTTTACAAAACTGGTGTGTTTCCTTCCTGGGAAAAACAGCGTCAATTGATTTTCATTGTGAACTGGAACTGATCAGCACCCTGTCGGGGGCCAGATTTGGCCCCGAGTGTCTCAGTCATATGTTAACAAATCTGGCTGGAATGTAATCTCTAACAAACACACAACTGAGTATTCAAAAATGCCTCACAAAATGTTCTGTGACATGAACGTATTGATATTTAGAGTGTCAGATGACATAAAGCACAATCAATAGCAGCTAAAAAACAAAGGCTGATATCTCCAACTATTTTTGACACCAGTGGGACGATGGAAAGAAAGAGAACTTTATTTACTTTAGTGCTTTATACTGTGAGAATGAAACTAAATAAATCAAAGAAATATAACATGCCCATTGTGTAATCTATCACTCTCTCTACTGTAAAATTCTCTTTGCAATGCAAATGTGTCTCTAAGTTGTAAATATAGACTTCAAACTTTTCTGGTGAACCAAACTTGCAGCTCATTAACACATATTATTCTCTGCACTTTGTTTTTTGACAGATGGTAATACTGTGAGTGATCCAGGCAGTAAATCTAACGAGCATCGAAGCAGTCCATTCAGATGATTTTTATTCTCCCACCATGATGATTCTTTCTAAATAACCACCAGAAGTGTCAAACCAGTCTGCTAAATAACTCTCTATATGCTGTTGCCATAAAACAGCTTTACAATGTTGTTTGTTTTGTCTCAGATTCTGTAGTAGATTTTGAGATATACACTGCCTCACAACTGTATTTAAACTGCGAGAAAAAGATAAACACCAACAGAAAAACTGTCCACACACTGAGAGAAATAAATCAAATAACTTTTTCATATAGAATATTCTGAAATGCTGGTGCAATGTCTTGAGGGTAATAGTCAAATATATTATATACTATTCATGAGAATGTTTTACCCATTTTAAAATAAATAGTGTAACTTGTAATTTAAACATGTCTGCATAAATATGGTGGGTTTTGTATTTGAAATAAGTCTGGTTAATGATCACCTCTGTGAGCACAATGTGCGGTGCTGCTGACTTCTGTCTTACTACATGTGAGGAGCCACAGGATGCTGCCACACTCACAGTGAATTCAGATCAGAGAGATGTCAACACACTGACACAGTTCTCTCATTTCACAAAGCCAGAATTAACACCCCGCACGTCCCGCCCACACCCTCACATGTGTGTGTATTCATACTCAGGAGGTGTCTCACTGACATAATCACGGGCGCCTATGTGATGTTAGATGATGTCATGTGGTGAGGAGACTGAGTTTGAACTGTTTTAGGACGTTTTCTATCCTGCAGGTGCAGCGAAGAGTTCCAGTGTCTAAGATCAATCACTTACTGTATATAGGCTACGTGGTTGTTGTTGATGGACAGCCTGTTTGTTTGTCCATTTCAAAAAAGGCAGACGCTCATCAACCCCTATTTCTTTATTTCTTTCTATGTCACGACGCAGATCATAGATCGGCAAAGACATAGCATACTTGCTCATCTGACTGGCCAGAGGATTTGGGCTCCCAATAGCTCAAAAGTTATCTTATTTTGTGTGTTTAAACTGGCAAAGACCTCGGAATTAGTATTGACCACCGGTCAAATTAGAGTGGTTGTTTTCACCCAAAAAGGGGCGGGGCAAAGTACCCTGTAATGATAGGTTGCTTAGATCCATGTTACCTTTCCTTGTCCACGGCTCCAGACTGTCTCCAGGAGACCTCCTCTTTTTCAATTGACTGTTTTTCAATTGACTGTTGCCTGATTCATAGCTACAAACTGCTCAAGCTTTTCACAGACTGGACCAACTCTGCTGTCAAGAATCCAGGAAGACCAACAAAATCAAAACACAACGCACGGCCTTTCAGTTACTATGATGCTGAAACCTGAGCTGATCAACACACTTTACAGCTGAAATAAAGTGAATACCCTTAAGAACATCAGGCACTTTTCTGTGCCAATACCACGAGAAACTCACTGTCACAGGTCACCTACAAGAGGAGGCACGGCTGGTAACACAAAAGCGCAACAAAACACACACTACGCCTCATCACTTAAATTAAACGCTTAGAATGATATAGCATATGCTAAGATTTTATTTGTGGCCTCTTTCAAATGCCAGTTGATGGTTGCACCATCTTTAACTCTGTCCCCCATAGATGGCGCTGATGGACACAATTCATTCCCTTGCTGGTAACCTAAACCTCATAGGGGCAACTGCAATTCTACACATCAGGGTCAGTTTGTGGAGAACAAATCAGCCTGTGAAAACAATTGTGCAGTGTCTTCTTTGGTTCTTAATAACACAAAACGGTGCCATAAACTGGGGTTGTGGGAGCATTTACCAGCCAGGGCGGTTTAATTACAGATGCAATTAAGCTGCATTATGGGAAGTGTAGAATCCAGAGTTTTTGGAGTCATACTCAGCTCAACCTTTGCTTCTTCAAAGCCTTTGCCTCTTCTTTGACCATTCATGTCTCTCCAAGCCCCTCAACTTCATTGAAGTGTAATATAATAACTATATTTTCACCACTACAACTATATTTCTTACACAATCCTTATCAATCTAAATCTTTTTCTAACCATAAGCCTACAATCGAGTCTAATGCCTCGGTTTGCCTTTTGAAGAGGTGATGACTGAACAAAATGTCCTCATGTTCCAGAAATGTTCTCTTAAAGTCTAAAATTCAAATAGGTACTCAAAGATGGAAGTACCAGAATACACACACATACACACACACACGCACAGATTTTTGCTCTAAGTGAAAAAAGGCTCAACCTGTCACACTTCCTGGCAATAGTAATATTTTTAAATGTGGATTTGAAGCTGTGATCTACTTTTAATAATACATGTTGAGCTGTAATAACAGGCTTACTGAGAGCGTAGCTCTATATCTCAGTCAAGCTGTGTAAAGAAATAGTAGAGAAGCTAAAATCAACAAAAATGACTACAAAATGATCAATTTAGGACATTAAAAGACATGCAAATGTCAGGGGGGACACTGAAATATTACTTTGAACATTACTTTGGCTGGGCTTGGAGCATGTCAAGGAGTTGCTCTGCACTTTTCCAGTGACAGGCTTTCATTTAGGCGATTCTGAGAAACAACTCAGAGGCAGTATCGCATGGCTGACCACAGCAGCCACATGTTTACTCGCCGAGAGACTGTTAAATTTATTCACGGTGCAGAATTTGACTGTCAAATGTGTGACATTCTGATGGAGCAATTCACAAATTAAATGCATTGTGATTAAAGAGATGCTGCACACAAGCTGTAAATTAAAATGATCACTCTTTTATATTTAAAAAAGACTCAACTCATTTTTAAATAAATTCTGATCTGGGGTCATCATTCACAGGAGTTCTTTTTTTTTCTAACCTTACACTCTCAGTTTTTAGAAGCTCCACTGGACTGCATTATTTCCCTCTATAATGATCCCAACCTCCTCCAGCGTCACCATGGAACAATTCCACTGTCCCACGTAAAGTCTGAAACCCTGAACCCCCCAGACTTTAGCCGACATCACCTGGTAGTGTTCGAGTATGAGAGGCTGCAGGGGCATGAAACGGTAGAAACAGGTACGGGAATGCACTTCGTGACACATAAGTGAGATCTTTTAAAACACTTTTCAAAATGTATCTAAAAATAAAAAAAGCATTTTATTAATTCTATCACATTATTATCAGCGTCTCTCTTTTTTTTTTAGTAGTATTTATCTACATTGTTTGGGGTTTTACTTCATTCTATATCTGTATTATTTTTATTGCCAGATTTATTTGCCCCACTCCTGAAATACTTTGATCCTGGTCAACCATGTAAAACACTCGAATAATCAATTTACTTGTTTTTGTCAAACCAGCATCACACACTTACACGTAAACTTTGTTTTTCTTGTACAGTCGTAGCCGCTGCACCCATGTTTGTTTCCTGTCTTTTTTAAAGCTTCGGGGTTTCCCCTGTGTTTAACATTACAACGCTCTGAACTGCGGGCAGTTGCCTCAGGCAAAGTCTGCAGAAAAGCAGACTTATGGAAAAGTGTGCTCAAAGGGCTCAAAAAGTCCATCATTAAGCCCTCGCATACTTAACACGTCTCGAAGTCTGTGAGTCTGTGAGGGAGGACATTGAGACTGGGCCCACATTTGTTGTTGCCAGAAACTTTTGCCTCTTCTTCTTCTCCTTATTTTGACTCTGAGTGGTGCCCTTTAATGGATGTTACTTAACATCCATGCCAACATGAAGGGCGAATAGAAGTAAGCATGTACTGCAAATGCTGCTCATGCACTCGCGCTCTCCTCTCTTGACAGCAGAATAGGATTGTTGCTTTGTTTGGAGTCCATATTTATAGATTTGCACTGAATGAACTGCTTCTGCTTACTGTATGTGGACTGCTGAGCAACTTTGGCTCTGACTTGTTATTTCGAACGGCACTCAGCTACAACAATCAGCCTTCAACTGCGGGTCAACTCGATCACTGTGACTGACAGAGCGTCGACTGCTACAAAATAATCAATACCCCTGCTAAATGAGGGAACCGGGTTGGTGTAGAATATTAGAGGATTTCACATACATTTCACAAAATGTCATCCGTTTCTGTTCCTGCCTCTAATCATCCTGCACCGTACGCTCGAGCTGCTCGAGTGCTGATGTTTGTCTGCAATCCCGGGTGTATCTCTGTTGTGTTTCCTGGCTGTCAGTCAGCCAATCACGGACTGAGATGCGCATGCATACACTCAAACATTTCTCCCTTCATTTCTTAGTAGCACAATGTGCTGTGCAATGCAAATATTGCACTTCAGGCAATTTATATTAACATATTAGAGCTCCTCTTGTACATTTTACAGTTCTGTTCTTTGTTGCTCATTTCCATTTCTCATTTCTTGGCCGTATTCCACTCACATTCAAGCTATTCTGGGCGGGCGCTACGCATACAACATGACACGCTGAGACGGATATTGCTGTCATGTACCTAAGAGGAAACCATGGCTTCTGTCCTGGAGGGAATAATCAGATTAGCGCTCAGTGAAGCCATTCACTGGGCTGTTGAATGATAGCTGTTGTTTTTGTTGTCTGTTAAGGTCATTAATTAACCAGCTGAGATTAAAATTTAAACAAATGCCAAATGGTGGGCTAATTACTGTGAGAATAATTTCAGGTCTTTCAGGCAAATGCGGTTCATATTCAGTGATGGATGGAAGCCACTGGGAGAAAAATGAATTTAGAAAAGATTAGTTTAAAAAGGAGTAAAATTATCAGTTAATCAGTCGAGAGTAATTGCATATATAAAGAACAGTCATTGTTTAAAATCTAATGCACTGCTGAAGTGATGCAGGCAGATAGTCAGCAGACAGCATATTGTAAATCTTTAAAGGAGCATTCCCTAAAATATGGCTGCTCATTGTACTCTCTGCTGTAGGTAAAATATGAGCTGCTGTCAGATCAGTTAGGCTGAAGATTTACTCGCCGTTTAACCACATGCGTTTGCATGTGCACAGCGTTAATTTCTGAGGACATGCGTAACCATGTCTCCAAATGGAAGCAGAATATGTGAGGCAGACATGATGCATATGGCTGAGTAGGGGTGGGTATGTGTACACATGGTTAAAAGCAAGTATATTTCTGGCCTTAACTGTGCAGCTGGAGATCGTATTATGACTCAGGCTCAGTGAAGAAGGCTGGACTGGGAACAACACAGCCTCCGAGGCCAGCAAAGGCCAGTTTGATGACGGGGATGACTGTATCAAGGTGATTTGTAATGCTCCGATCAGGATCCCTGATTCTGGGAATGATGAGGATGGCAGACGGGGAGAGGAGAGATGTGAAGTGGAGAGGAGTGAGAGGTAGGGCAGGATCAATCAGCAAGATGAGACTCATGAGACTGAATATTTTCACATCTGATGTGGTGGACTAAGGATTTACTTTCAACCAGACCAGTGTTGGTGATTGTTGAACAGTGGAAAAACAAACCAAGACATTTTCTGTGACTTAATTTTTGGTATGTGCGGTTCATTACTGACAATATATGTAAAATTATTTCCTTTCTTTACATTTTGTGGATATATTTCGTTTATTATTAGACTGAAAAAGCTAAGATAGCTTGGTGGCACAAAGTGGTTTTATTAGACAAGACGGGCTGGTTAGCATGCTAACTTCAGTAGATATCTCTGCAACACGATACATCGACATCTATGACACAACATCATAACTGTTACTTCTACACATTCCACTGATAATCATTCATTTTTGGATCATTTTAAATTTTAAAAATCCTTGTCATATTTTACATGATGTTCTTTTAAGGGCTGGCTTGCAGAATTGCAGAAAATCTGTTTGGAGTGGGAATTTTTTTTTGCATGTTAACTTGTTAAAGGTAGAGTCAGTAGGATTTGTCCAAGCAGTTCATATACGAATCAGGACGTCAGCTACACCCGAGCACAGACAAAGTAGGGAAATACAGGCAGAGGGCAGGGTCTCTACAGATCCAGCCACCACCACACACTTCTAATGCATCATAACTAATGATAGAAATGAATTATTTAATATGAGTGTGTACAACCTTTTCTATTGGAAAATAAATGCAGATTATACCTTTAAAATGATTTTAAAAGATTTTCTTATTAAAGAGTCAAAGCAGTCTAATTTCTGCTTTAGGAATTAAGAGTAATGAAAAATAATTTTGTTTTGCAGCACAGACTGAACTTATTGTACTTGAATTAATAATTTTTTTGGATTTATTTCAAAATACACACCAAACGTGTGCTGATGCTGACATGTTTTTTTCTGCATTTTCCCCCCACAGTTCACCAGACACACTGATATAATCCACACAAACACTGAGTAAATCTAAAAAATGTATGTAATGCTTGAGGCAACCAAAAGTAGAAAAATATAGAGCTTCCTATAAATGTTTCATGTGCTCATACATGCTGTATGGGCTGCGGACAGTGCATTATCAGTCTGAGCTGTGTGTATCACAACAGTGACCTGAGTGTTTGCCTCATGTGAAAGATTAATGGAAAAAGTACACAGCATGTCAATCACGCTCCTACCAAGGACATGAACAGGCCAGAATGTGTTCTAGTTCTATATTTATTCCTGAAAATAAATGCCTGAAGATGTGTTTTTAATCAAAAGTTATGTTTACAGAGATTTTTTTACTTTTTAGAGACACACCATCTGTTTAAAAGTCATGTGTTGCTATTATATGACTAAAAGTGGGAATTGACAAAATTGCAAAAAACATAAAATATGGTTACGATTTCTTTGTGATATAAAAATCTTTAAAGATTTTTAAGCTACATATCTTCACATTTACACTTCCACTCTCTAAGTTCATTATGAAGTCTGCATAAAAGACAAATACGACTCCAAGAAATAAAATGCTAATTTTACTTTTCAGAGACATGATTAATGTTTCATGGCAAAAGGTTAAACTTATTTAAAATGCTGAGAAAACAACAGCAGGAGATTGGCCACCATTTGCACGCCATATGTTTTATAGAATATGCGCGTAATGAATCGTCCAAACACAGTTACTCTGATAAATTGTGTGGATTTATAAGCTGACAGAGGCGGTAAACTAAGGTTTTTTGAAGTATCTTTTCCCAGCAGAGCATGTGCATGATAACAGACAAGGGAGACATGAGGCAGAAAAGCAAACACAATTATATGATTCCATCAGAGAAGGTTTCTGAAAGCTGGAGCACATTAAGCAGGGTCCCCTTTTATGTGGGCAGTACCTAGATCACCATAGAAGATGGTGGTAAATCAAGGTTGGGTTGATATAAAAAGGTAAAATTGCAGGGAAGGAAAAAACCCAGCCTTTCCAACTGATGCCATGAGCACCTCATTGTCAGGGAGCTGAATTCATCAATTCTTTTTGTGGTTCTATGAGAGAAAAGACTGAATTTTTTATAGAAGATTTTCCATTCAACATCCAGAAGGAAACATTTGGCAAGATCAAGATGTTTTTTTTTTCATTTTTGGCATATGAACGTTTGCCAAACTCCACTGAATTACATGGCTTTCAATGGGTCGCTGACTGCCTATTAATGAGTACAAATAGCTAGTTGAGCTAGAGCTTTCATCTCCATACAGGATACGTTCTCTGGTCGTCTCAGAGGGAGAGCAGGAGAGTCAGGGTGACTGCCCCTCCGCCAGTGCTCCTGGGTTTGAAAAACGCAACAAAAGCACCCTCTTGGTTGCCCCTATGGTAGCTAAAACATAATAAAGAGTCCTTTAGCATGGCCTTTGAGAGGAAAAAAACAACGAAGTGCCTTCTAGTGTGGCTTTCCAGTGAAGAACACATAAAATTTGCCATCCAAAGTGCCCTTCCTGTGAAGAAAACATGGTGCAGTGCCATTTATGCTGCTAGCAAATCAGTTGGCATATATGTTCCTCAAAATGGTTGAATAGTTCACAGGCTGGGAGGTGCAAGAGTTGTTCTACTTAAAAGTCACATGATAAAACAAATTTAAACCAGGGAGTGAAACTGTTTCACCACAGATGCATCATGACTTTTGATGTGCTGGTGTTCCACCACACAGCCGGTGCCCTTTTCATTTGTTTGGCCCCTGCCCCTCAGACGGTCTGAGTTCGCCTCTGGATTCATTCCCACTTTTTTTTTTTTTTTACATTTTCACTCATGCAGAAGTTTTTGCATAACAAAGTTTCACCCTCCTTTCAGCTTGGACCCTGAGGACTACTCTCTTTTTAGCTGTGCTGCAGACTCACACAGCACAGCCACTGAGTTTGGTTTCAAAACTCTGCATGCAGCCACGGACATTAATAACTAGAAAAAGCAGCAGCCAAATTGTCAGAGTAGTACAACTTGCTGCCTCTAATTAGTGGATTTGTTGGAAAAATCTGGCTCAGGTAAATAGTTTTTTTCCCCTCCAAATGACTTTTAGTTGTACTCAGACTAGCAGCTCAAATCTGTAGGTTGGCACATTCAAACCGCATTATTTTTATTATGTCCTGACAAGAAAAACACAAGGAAATGATTTTCAGCAAATCAGATTGAAGCCACACTCCCATAGTGCTTTGCAATCCAATTCAAATCAAATTTCAGCACTCAGTCTGGTTGCTCAAATTGAATTTTAATCTTTCAACACCTGCAAAATGACACATAATGTTTTCACATCCAGAGCACGGTTAACTAACCATGACTGCAGCATGAAGCATGGCTGCTATATCAACCTCTGCCTTGGCTGAGTGACTGGAAACGTTTTGGAGGAATCATCAGCTGCCTGCTGGTTAATTCAGAATTATACCTTGGCCATGTTTTGACTCTGAGGATATTCCTCAGAAACAGATGGACAACTCAAACTCAGCACATAAAACTGAATAGCATAAAAATTGTAAAAGAAAAACTTCCCACTGGCCTGACCGACTGTTGTGCTCTGTCCAGCTCTTTGCATTGTGGGATACAGTAGGTGAGATAGTCTGGTATGATGCATACATAGTAATGCTGATGCATATTTATATTGCCTAGCACTATGTCCAACACACAGTAACTTCAACCAGTCAGATCAAAGATTTTTCCATCTTTACCCTGGAGAAAAGCCTTCAGTGTCGTCCTTTGCTCTTCGTACAATAAAGAAATACTTTCTGATATAACTGATGCTATCACGGTATCTACGCTAAACTTTTCAGGAGCCGCCATCATTTGTTTGACAATATAACAATAAACAATGTAAGAGAAAAAATAAAATAAAAACCAGTAAGTACTGCAACTCAAGTAGCATAGACCATATTAACCATGCCATATATAATAGAAAATTGACAACAGAATATGGGAAATATAAAAATATGTACAATATACAGTATTTTTAACAAATGAAAGAGGTGGGATGTGCAATTATTGACCAGGGAAGGTGCAACAATTCACAGTAAGGAATATACAATGTGCAAGATACAGAATAATAATGAAATTATAATGTTATCCAATTAAAAACTGTTTTAACATTTTATTATAATGAGTTGAGTTGTTTTAAGTTTCTTCAGTCATTTCATAAATTGTTGCTAATTTGACACAATGATAATTATTTTCTAAAGTATGTTTTATTTAATTATTATTAAATTCTCTAATTAAAATGATGTACCAATAGGTAGCACCACACAATCTCCAATATCGCTACTTCAGCAACAAATGCAGAGATGTCTATTAATTTCACCTTAATTAATTATCATCAATTACTTGTGTTATGGTGCCTTCAGTTCTGAATGGAAATTAGCTAAATGTTGGAAATGCACAATAATCTGTTCTTGCAATCACAGACATATGTTCACTGAGTTTTTCCTTCTCCTCTTTACAAGTTGAGGCATGATAAAAAGCTGCACAGCATATCGTGAATAAGACATTTAATTCTAAATGTAATGTGACAGAACTTTATTGTAAACATCCTTCAATTTACACAGGTTCCATAAAGTTTGACTGAAGGTTTTTTTTTATAAACCAGCCTTCCTTTGCTCCATATGACCCACTTCAGGAACTCAGAGCGAGGTTTTATGTTGGCCAGCAGTGGGTTTAAAGTTCTTGTTGGGGTGGGATGACAGAAATGTCCTTGAGAAAGTTGCTGAGCAAGATATTGGCGTGGTTGCTATAAAAGTTTTAAAGTTCATAAAAAAAAAAAAAAAAAAAATCTTCCCTCACATTCTCAATAAGTCCTTCGGTGTCCTCTGTTCATAAGACTTTACAGAAAAAAAAGGGAATATCCACATCATCACCACAAATTCTGAATCTGACATTATTTTTACACCTTCTCCAGAAACCCACATAGCGTTTTCTCTCCCTCAGTTGTGGGTAAACTGAAGGTGTTGAAGGTGACATTCTGTTTTCAGCCTGTGCAGATTATTTAGGTTGCCTCCAATAAAAGGATTTGACAGGATTTGTATGCATTATCCACTGATGCCGATGTGTGTGTGGGCAGATCCATTTTCCATATTATTGTGTAATCTCATATCCTGAAACAAATGCTTTTTCACATTAACAATTCTTTACATAAACATTCCTTGTTTGTGACATTTTACATAACCTGAGACCTGACAATTTTATTTATTTATTTATTTTTTTTTACAAACTAATTAAGCAGTTGGTTGGCCTTGGACTGCAGGAACAGGTCCAGATTTGCAAGCCTGGCATATGAAGGACTGTGTTGGTGTGTAAGAACATCTGGCAGTGCTGCTGTCAGCTTTGTTAAGCTGTCTGACAGGAGATGTTAGCATCTTGTCTGCTGCACATGTTGGTAGTTTGCTAGCTGGCAGTAACTGTCCCTCATAATACATAATCATCCTGTAATCAAGAGCAACATGCCGTGTTCCTCAACGGATTAAAGCAAAACGTGGTTTGTTCTTATTTGCATCAACCTACCGTACAAAATAATAATAATAAAAAACTATAGCTTTGAATGACTTATTTGATAATGTGTGTGTGTGTGCATGTACAATGTTAATAAACAACATAGTTTCCTATATGAGATAATGAATAGTTTTCAATGTGGAGCAGTTAGACACTGAATCTATTTGGTGAAACAAACAGTAGGTGTAAGGGATGCATGCAGCATCCCTAAGAAGCACCTCAGTATATCAGAAAACAGCTGTATATGGCGCAGGGATATTCAGGGCGTGTCCAACTGCAGTTTTGCTCATAAAATAGTACATTATTTTGCAAAGTCAGGCGCAAAGTCTCTTGATGAATCATAGGTGTGTTTTGGGCGTAGCACGAGTTAAACCAATCAGAGTGTCATCTCCAATTCCCTTTACAAGCCAATTGCACAAATGGTTTTCTGCTTAGGCGATCGGCTCAAACTTAGGGGATGCTGCAATGACTCACTTGAAAAGAAACACAGTCTAGCAGTGACTTTGACAGTAATGGACAGCTGGCGTTAGTCCCCAACTCATCTGACAGGAGCTTACAGGTGTCTGTTACAGCCTGGCGGGATAAGTGAAGTTTACAGTGGCATTAGTCTTTGGAGAGGGACAGGTAAGTGGTCCTTGGCCGATGTACCATCTGCCGCTGCCATCTCCCAATTCTCTGTTCCATCAGCGAATCCAATTGACTGAATAGGAGCAAATGCACCATTCAGTGCTGCTGCACGTCCCTGTGTGTGTAACAGAGTTTAAGTGCATTGTGAACTCATCTATGTAGGCGCATCTTAATATCTGAATAACATCCCTTTTATATAGTGTACTGAAGACACTGTGCCGTTTACTTTTTTTCAGGTTTTTGTTGGTCACTGGCACATTTGCTTTCTACTGCCTAGGTAGCAATGCGGCAAAAGTGCACCTGACCACACCTCATTAAGACCAACGTATCCGTGGGAGCACAGTTGGGTGCATGTACATTTTGCTACTTACAGAATGTGGGCACTGGGTAAGAAAAGGTCAACTGCATCAGTCCGAAACTAGCAACAACAGCTGCACTGCGCTATATGCAACTTTGCACCAGGTGTGAGAGTCTAATTAACTCAACCTGTATAACGCTGGGAGGAAAACAGAGCTGGGAAACCCACACAGACACAGGGAGAATGTGCAGTCTTGATGCTAGCTGGCTAGCTAACAAGCTAACCACAGCATCAACTGGCTGAATACTGAAATTATTTCAGAACGTTATTGCTTTCATTACATTTATTCTTGTCTCTTCAACACAACCTTAAATATATTGTAATGCTATTAGAAACTGTATGTGCACAAACAGTACAGCACACCACTGTGATAAACTTAACTGAATGAACCACTTCAGTTTAATGCAGTTTTATTTTGTTTTTTAGATGGATATGCCCATTAAACAACATATTGTGTTATCTCTGACAACCATGTAATACATGTCAAAATATATACAATATTGATTATTTAATATTCTGTAAATGTGTGCGTACAGTGTTTCTCCTCGAAACATTCAAAGGTCTGTAGAAAATAGACATTTTACATCTTTTTTTAAAATAAGGTTTGGTTCTTTGGGTGACAGTGAGAACATGCAGGACCACCCTGTAGAAAACTACAAAGGGTCAAACATCATGGAGATCCAAGAAAACTAATTGGACTGTTCTTTACAGTGCGAACAATGAAACCCTTTAGCAAGTCTTGAAAACTCACACTTACACAGTTTTAAGTGTCCTTTACTTCCCTTTTATTTAATGGCAACACA
The DNA here is from genome assembly GCF_056507025.1 of Lutjanus erythropterus. Lineage (NCBI taxonomy): Eukaryota > Metazoa > Chordata > Actinopteri > Lutjaniformes > Lutjanidae > Lutjanus > Lutjanus erythropterus. The sequence continues at coordinate 7,839,644 of NC_139317.1, read as the reverse complement.
CAGCGAACCTCAGCTCAACTCTCTGGAGCCAGCTGGTTTGAGAGGCTGTTACCTCCTGTGCTGCAGGTAAATTCCCCAACTGTTTTTCTGTTGCCCTCTGGGCGTTCAGGTAATAACCAGAGATTTGAGGGAATCAAGCAGAGATCAGCTTCGTCACAGCATTTTAAAGTGTTTGTAACAGGAACTTGCATTTCTATTTTTCTTTCTCCGTTTTGTACGTGTTCAGAGAAGATGTAAACACATGTTCACACTTTCAGCACGAGGGTTTGCATTCATTATCTATCTGTGGTTCATTTGTTCAGCTCTAAACTGCACAGCAACATCCAGAGGGGTTTAACTCGGGTAAATCAAAGATTCAGACTCCCACTTCACCCCCCACCCATCAGCTTTGGTGTAAGAACTAAACATTGGTTTAACAATTTAGTGAGCAAATACATTTTTATTTTTAAATCCAACTTCATTTAAGTGCAGGAAAAGCAAACAAATCTTCATTTTGCCCCCAGTTACAGTATGTATTTCTGCCTGTAGTTTTTTTTTTTTTTTTAACCACTTTTCACTTTATAATGAACAACACACTTCATTCTACATCATTATTGCCTGCTGATACACACACACACACACACACACACACACACACACACACACACACACACACACACACACACACACACACACACACACACACACACACACATATTTGCAGTAGTTCAGTTCCCAGTGTGCTCCCTTCCTCTGAGAAAATGATCTACACTGGTGGCACCACTTATAAATGCCACCACAGGTTAAACGTCGAGCCCTCAAATCACTTCAGGTGTTTTGATTTGATTGAGCTCCAACTTCATTAGGCACGGTGTGGTGTCTAAATGACTAGACAATCTTATTTCCTCACCACTGACAGACAAGATTTTTTCTGACATTTGGCTTCTTTATTTTCAGTAAAGTCTGCCACAATATTGTGGCCTAAATCAGTGGTTCTCAAAAAGCAAATTATATCACTGGCACAGGCCAAGTTTACTACAGCCGACTGAAACTAAACACTAAAGCTTGGTGTGAAAAAACAAAAGCAATATTGTAAACTCACGAAGCTAACTAGTTTGTCAGTTTTGGTCAAATTTGTCAACACAACAAGCCTGAGGAGACAGTGGTGGACATTTTGACTGAGACTTGAGCATTTTCTTTGTATTATTCTCACCGTCTTAAATCTTGCCCATGACAAATACCCTCCTTATAGTAATTATAATAACAAATCAGTACTGAATCTAGTAAAAACTAATTAAACATTTTGATAGGATGAAACTAAACTGAACTCACTTTTAAAACTAACTGAAACTACACTGAGAAGAAAAATTGAAAACTAAATAAAAATTAAATGAAAAACTAAAACTCTGGTACAGTCGATGTAATGCAAAAAGCATTTGCCAGCATAAAATATGGCCTTCATTTCCCATCATGCTGTCTGGTGATTTGTTATTTTATGTTACGAGATGCAAAAGTTACCTTTTCTTTGTGTGTGTCTGTTCAGAACATGGTGGTTTATGCTGGCAATTATCATTTTTGTCTGTCACAGTATTTTATTTTATTTTTTTTGCAACCACCTGGCAATCCCCAGAAATTATACTGTGACCCCGAGACTGAGAACCAATGCTCTAAATTGCTGAAACAAAGAAAACCAGCATCATTAAATGTGTGGCTTTACAACGGTAGGGAAGTCGTAAAATTGTTCAACAAATGAAACGCAATCAACTTCTTCTTACCTGCTGTGATCAGTCAGTGTTTTCCTATAAAATATAATAAGCAAAAATCTATACAGTCAGTAATTGGATTTAAAGGGAGGTGAAATTAATAAAGATACTCCCGTCTATGCAAAGCTGGAAAGAAATCTGAGATTGTGTGTGTGTGTGTGTGTGTGTGTGTGTGTGTGTGTGTGTGGTATGAGTGTGTGTGTCTGTGCACGGAGGACCGTGCATGATGAATAATTTCATAATGCCCATTTCGCTGTCTTGGTGTGTGATATCTAAAGTGGTGGAGGAAAATTAAAATTCATGTAGAGACAGTAATATTATGCTGTAGAGCCAATTGGATTTGAAAGTCATTTGGGTGTGTTTATGACTGGAGGAGGATGTCATTGGGTTGGATGTGGAGAATAAGTAATTTCGCAGTATCACATCCAATTTAGCAAATCTACTTTGTTCAAATACCGTACCTCACTTAGGCTTTAACCTTATCTCTCACTATACAGCACCGGTGGAGTTTATGAATTTATTACTGCCTCAATCTGATCTTTTTGTAATGTGATAAAAGTGGAATGTGTGGATATCAGAGTAGTTAGATGGTTAAAGACTCGGGCTGGATTTGAGTAATCGGGTGTAGTGGAGGAAAACTGCAGCTACAGCAGGACTAAAGGACAAGAAAAGGAGTTAAAATCTCCCAAGAACCTAAGACGACTGGATTTCTATGGGAGGAAGGCTTAAATCTCTGGAAATCACTGTTGCCTTTTATCATTTAAAACCGTACAAAGTACCTCAGCTAATGATGCAGCCATTTACGATAGCAATCAAATAGATTATGTGGCCAAAAGTGTGTGGATTCCCTGAAATTACACATGATTTTCAAACATTTCATTCTAAAAACCATGGCCAGCTGTTACTATAAGGAGCTCCGCTTTTCTGAGAAGGCTTTCTGCAAGATTTTCTAACCTGGCTGCAGGGATTTTCTCCCATTCAGCCACAAGAGCATTAGCGAGGTTGGCCGGTGGGCGATAAGTCGATGTTCCAGTTTATCCCAAATGTGTTGGAAGGGGTCGAGGTCAGGGCTCTGCAGCCTGGTCAAGTTATTCCACAACAAACTGGTAAAAAAATAAATAAGTATAAAAAAATTCTTTATGGACGACGTGCTGTTAAAGATTGCCTCTCCTTAGAACCCAAAAAGCAGAACATGGACAAGATGTGATTCTAAAGGATGATTTATTGTAAAAGAAAAAAAAAAATAGTGATCTTGGTTGAGTCAACTGTGAAACTGACAGGAGGAGTGAGGTGGGCAGGTGGCAGAAGGACAAACAAATAGGCTGAAACCTGGGACACAAGCAAAAACAGAGCCAAGCAAGAGTCAAGAAACATGAATTTAACTAGAACAGGTTCTACATTTGACTACAACAGGAGTACCAAACTGAACAATCTGGCAAAGAATGGTCTGAGGAACCAGGGTTTTAAACTGCAGGGGATTGATGAGTTGATGAACCGCAGGTGAGTAGGTGATCACAGCCGTGCAGCTAATCAGGCAGTCAGGGTGATCGAGAGGTCACGCCAAGGTAAAGACACACACAACACAGAGATGACACAAAGGAGACTAACAAGACACACAAGGGAGGGGAAAACAGCTGGAAACAAAAGGAAGGAGAGGATGGGACCACGATACATGAAAACCCCAGTCAGAGTTAACTGGTATCACAACAGCAGTTCTCAGCTTTCTTTGATAACTCAGACTTTCTTCTTCAGGCTGTGTGCGCAGTCACACAAAAAGGGGCGTTTGATGCAACTTTCAATTCTTCTGCACAAAGTGGAGCGAGTGCAAGCCGCCCACTTCAGTCAAGATTAACGTGGTTATAATGGAGTGCTATGGATAAACTGTTGCTGCAATTGAAAATTTCTAATCGACTTAATGGGCTCTAAATGCTGCCGTTTACATCTAAGGAGACAACATATTAAACTTGATCCAGCAGATTTAATCATGATACTGTCCCATAATGAAGGACATGTGAAAATCACTTTCGTTTTGGGCCAAATCAAAGTAAAATGAATTTTAACTGATGTCTTGACGAGCACTCGGCACTCTCGCATGATCTGAACCTGCACTGCTCTTAAACTGACAGTGTTATTTCAGAGACAGAAACACCTTTTACTGTAATAATTTCACAGGGTGATCATATAAGACTAAATGGTTTAGAAACACTCTGCTCTGTAGGTTGGTGGTACGACAGTGGATACTTCTATAGATCTTTCCAGACAGAAGCAGGGTGAACGGTGGTGGGTGTCGTCATTTACTGTCTTCACACTTCTTTTTTCAGCACCTTTGGGGTGGCTTCGCTTCATTTTTCGAGAGCCTGTACACTGCGCCGAGCCATTTGACTCCCTGAGTTGGCTGCTGTCTCACTGACTCATTTTCACAGATGCACAATAAAATCATTGAATAGCCCAAGTTAGTGGGGGAAGCCCCGAGACACTCATGAATTCAGCATTCTGGTGCCATTTTAACATGTTGATTTTTAGAACGACATAATTGTCAAAAATTAAATAAAATGGGGCCCTTGGTTGCTTTGGGCCTACTGCAATTTCTGACCTTTGGCTAATGGTACATCCCTTGCTGAGAGTCCCCTCCTGACATTACAGTACTGTAACAGTGTCCAATAACATCTTCAAATTTGCCCAGATTTATTCTCAATTCATTTAAAACAGTGGTTCCCAACCTTTTTTCCTTGTAGCCCCCTGTACTTGGATCTGAGGCAAGCTGAGCTCCCCTGAGCCCCTACACACATATGCGCAGTCAAGAATAAATGATTCAAGTTTAAGTGATTGAAGTTTTACTGTCTGTCCATCATTGGTTCAGTTTGTAGAACCTTTACCTTTTGTCTCTTTTCTATTATATGCTTAACTATTTTTCTTTTATCAACCTAACAGACTAGCTTATAGACACTTGACCAAAAGAACAATAATGATTCATTATCACAAAGCTTGAGAGCTCACAGAGTTGTGGCACACTAAGTAGCCCACTATTTTTAATTTAGCACAAAAATGTTTATTTGTTTGTTATTTGTTTATTTTAGTTAATGTGCAAATCTAATCTCAGGAACACTTTACAAATCTCCATCTTCATGTTGCGCAGCTGCTGTGTTTCGCTGCAGGCTGAGGGCTGTACTACGACGGAAGCTCAACACAGCCAGGCTTTCTTTGCAGAAGTGCTCGACAAAACTTCAAACCCCCGATCAGAGATTATGGGTATCACCATTTGTTCACCCAGACCTTCTTCGTCAGGCAGGTTCACATAAAAAGCGGCATTTGGTACATCATTTGACTCTTCTTCTGCACACGAGCCGCCCACTTCAGTCAAGAACTGTAAATCAAAGTAAAAGGAACGTTACTTATAGAATACTTTAATAATAAATAGGATTGACTAATCAGTTTTCTAATATGTGTTCTGAGCTGCAGTATCAGCAGTATGAAACGGACTTGGCAACAAATCAAGATCAAGCTTAAAGAGAGTGTCAGTAGCTGCTTATTATTATACTGTGTGGATGATCTGCTGTATAACATTTGAAGTGTTAATATGATCTGGAGCAAACAGGCTCAGCAACTTTGCATATATGACGTCGTCTCTCAGTTTAGAATCTATATAATATATAAGGAACTTGATCAGGAAAGGAATCAGTGAAAGGATGATGCTTTTACAGCCGATTTAATCTGAAACTCTAAACATCACCTGCTCCTGACGAGATTATGAGTCCAGCGTAAGTTACCGTGGTGATCTAGCCGGGTTAAAAGAGAGACACCTTTGTGGCACTGAACACTCACACACTTTGGACTCAACAAACTTCGCTAACCCATTAATCTTGCTTCGTGGTTCACCCTTTGGGTCTCTTTAATCTGTGTGCAAATAACACAATTTTTCGTTTTTCAGTCGTGTGCAGGTGACTTTTGCCGTCACAGTGATTTAAGCACCAAAAATACTTGGTCAGGTTTAGGAAAAGATCATTTTTTCTGTTAAAATTGTTATGTATGTAAATACATGATGAAAGTTAAGTACATTACGTAATATTGCATAGGTACATAAGTTAACATGAGTAAAAACTGATTTTGGTTTTACCCTAGACACAAACTGCAGTCTCATGGGTAAAATTTGTTTGTTTGACCCAACCATCTACTACACCTCCATGCACAGCCAACTTTGTGACTGTACATCCCCTTATCTCTTTTTCCCTGACATTTGTGCATAAAATGACATTTCATCTATGGACAGTATACAGTTCCCTGTAGGTGCAGACTGAATGACGCAAAAAGCGAAAAAAGCTGTTCTGATAACACACAATGACTTTCCATGTTGCTGAGTTATTCATACACTATGTGTGGAGAACAGGCGGGTGTTTCAACATCAGTTCAGTCTAAATAAAGAATAAATGTCATGTCTCTGCCTCTCTGAGTGTCTGAGAAAATCAATCATATAAAGGCCCAAGAAAAAATTGTCTTCTGCCCATCTGTTATTGTCCCTGCGTTTTTAAAATAGATGAAAGAAGAGAAGTGATGGGAATGATAGACATGATGGACATGAATAAAATGAAAAACAAACATCTTACAGGCCTGCTGTAATTTACACAGCTGCTCTGACAAAGAGAGATTCTGAGTATAGCAGCATCTGAAGCATCACGCTCGTTATTATTCACTCGTACGCCTCTAATTTTCTAAAATGACTCTAAAATCGGCTGAAGACAGATTCACTAGTCCTTTTTCATCTAACCCAATATGTCTCAGAGAGTGTGATCTGGGGGATTAAAAAGCAGGTTATTTTGCATAAGATTTGTTTTTTATTTGGCATTTATGAATACACGGGGTCCGATGCACCCATTCATTACGGTGTTTATGGCACCCGTGAGCATTGCCAGTGACACAATAGAGGAAGATGCTGCTGTATGTGAGAGCAGGTATATCATGTTTATTATCTGCCTCACATTACGTCCTCCAAAGGGATCAGCCATAAATTAGGAAGTCCCACGACCACCGCAAAGTAAATATTGATCAAAACTGTGCTCATTTTGTCCCCTCATTCATGTGTCACAGACAGCAGACAGCAGCATGGAGGCTGTCATTTTTTAATATCTTTTACTTCAGTCTCTCTTTCAAACACAGCGCTGACTAATTTGGAGCAATGTTTGAGTGCTGCTTGATTGGAGACGGATGTCCACCCAGTTGTCATGTGTCCATCATTGCCGATAAGAACTGGAGCCAATTAATACTCGGGCTTACTGCAGAGTCATTTGAATGAAAGCTACTGTACCTTTTTCCAGTAATAGGTGTTAGTGAGTTTTTTGTTCAGTGTAAATGCAACTTATGTGTGGAAACTGTATGAACAGCACAATGAGGCTGTTACTCTCTGAAATTCCAATCACTTTCTGTCACAACTGTGAAGCAATTTAACCAGGAAAAACAGAGAATTGGACCCAAATGTAGAGAAGAAGCTGCCACAGTTCAAAGTGATTTAATTAAAACACAAAGTAAAAAAAAACCAAAACAAAACACCAGCTTATGTGGAGTTGTCCAAAGGCAAAGAAATCCAAAAGTGCAAGCAAAATCCAAGGTCTGTGAAATCTGAAGAAAGTCCAAAAACCACAAGGACACGCAGGTGAAAATGCTAGGACACTTAGAGAAGAGCTGGCAACTAAAGAGGGAAAGACAAAAGATTAATCAAGGGCAGGTGAAAACGATCTGTAATCAAAACAGGAAGAGAAAGGAAGTAAACAAGAGGAAAGACAAGAACTTCAAAATAAAACAGGAAACAAGTAAAGTAAATTCCAAAACCATGACACTTAAATTGCTGAATTGAGTTTGCTGCAGGTATTTTAAAAAGTCTAACAGTTCACCTCAAAATCTTACCTGTAGTATGATTTCTTCATCTACATTGTTTTTTTTGTGTGTGAGTTGCCATGGAGATGTCCTCCTTTTCTCCAATGTTATGGAACTAACGAACTAAATGGAACTTGTGGTGCTCAAAGCACCAAAAAAAAAAACAACAAAAAAACCCAAAAAAACAAAACGAGTGTCTCTTTCCAAAAATCTTGACCCAGTCACTCGAGAAAATCCACACACCTTATTGTGAGCAGTTTCATGTAGGAACCACTTTCTTTCTGTAGTAGAATTTACTGAAGCTGCCTGAGCTACTTTCTCTTCTATTAGAGAGAAAGTTGGCCATTGTGAGAATGAAACTGCTCACAAGGTATGTGGATTATCTTGAATAGCCGGGTCATGACTTTGGGAAAGAGGCACTGGTTATCTATTTTTCAAATGTATTTTTACGGCGCACGCAAGCCGAGTGCCATTTAGACCCATTATATTGCAGAGAAGGCAAAGATCTCTACGGCCAATATCTCAAAAAAATCTGCAACTCAGGTAGATGATAAACAGCACTACAGGCCAGGAAAAATGTCTTTTTGATTTTGGGGTGAATTGTACCTTTAAACAGAGACACCCTGATCCTACAGATCAGTAACCTGACTGTATCAGCATGCAACACTCTTGACACTGTGGAAATATCTTTTTGAGCCACTGAGGGTGATCTATGGCTATCCACTAATACTACCATAGCTATTCCCTCATGGTGCATTAACTCATTTTTGTGGTTTCTTATTCAAAGCCACTGCCTTCTCTTTCTTATACTTCTGATTTTACTTTTGTGGCCCAATATAATTTATTAACCTAAATCTTTGAGGACACAGGTAGTTAATAGCGGCTGCAAATCTCCTCCAGCAGCTATGTTGATGATTCCTCGCTACCAGACCCTGCTGTTGAGTTTAGCTCCAACTAAGCTTATTTCTGTTCTTTTCCCATGATGCAGTAAGGTGTAGAAACTAAACAGACCCCTGAATAATGAACCTCGGTAACAGGTCACATATCATAAGGCTGGTGGGAGTATAAATTGCTTTTCTATTCCAAACTCTTTCCCTTGCTGCCTTAAAGGTATACTCACTTAAAAATAATTCTTGACTTGCCTGTTTGATGAATTGCATTCTTTCTTCTAGAAGTCAATGAATTAATTTAGGTTTGTTTACTCCCATTTGCTGATACCAGGGACTTCAAGAATTGGTTTTACACTTAATGAATTGACTCTGGAAAACACAAACATCATATCCCGATGGCATATTTCTAAGCATTGCTGACATTTCTGTTTTCTATTCATGGAGTACTGTGGAGCTGGCATGTTGTTGGACATTATTCCAAAAAGTTTAGATTTTTTATTCTGTAGTTTAAGACTAATACTGTTTTCCTGCTCAATCAGTGACCCCTTTTAGCTTTTCTAGCACATGTTTGCACCTTCTCCAGGGAACATGTTTCCACCGGTAATATCCTCTTTTCTATTACTGACTTTGGTTATTGCAAGTTGGCCTGTAGAGATAATAACCCTATATATAACTTAAATTATACTTTTCTGTATTGCTTCGTTAGCAGTTCATGCCCAGTTGCCAGAGGAGGTTGCAGAGTTTTTTCTTTAGTGTTTTTACTCTCTGTTTTAGAGCCTAGAGACAGTGAGATTTCTGCAAACCCTCATTTTATTTATTTATTTATTGAAAGCCAGACTGTGAGACATGGATCTAATACATTTGGACGCACCAACAAGTTTGATGTATATAGACTGTATGATGATCGCACCTACTGAATCATATGCTATGACGCAAGTCATCGGCGTGGGTCATCCATCTGCTGCTATAGTGGCAAAAAAGGAGGAGGAGAATGTGAACCTGGTCTTGTTGAGGGAAAAGAGGCCAACTTGAGACCCCAATTTTGCAAAGACAGCTTGAAACAGCGTTATATTTGTAGTATGTAAAGTTGAAATAGGATACATGAATATATGTACATTCTTATTGGTTGGTTAGGTATTTAGGCAGGTTGTAACAGCAGCTACACTGTGAGATGGTTATCCTAAACGGTGCAACGTTGGACCACCATTTTGGTGCAACAACCAAAGATATTCCAGCATTTCTTTCACCGTCTCATACAAGTGCACAAGGTACCCTTCAACATCTGCAGGAGGCACGATCAGACAGCTTTTTCAACACATGGTCAGCATTATTTAATGGTTGCATTTTGGGTAGGTTTAGGTACAAAAACTACTTGGGTAGGTTTGGGATAAGACCATGTTTAGTTTGCAATAAATACACGACATATGTCACGTGATGCAACTGAAGCTAAAGTCACACGAGGCATATAAAGTTATGTACCTTATATATATATATATATATATAACCATTTGGTTTCACACGAACAATGAGCCCTGGTCTCCTGGATGACAGCCCTGTGTTTGTTTGGGTCATCCATCCACCCCACTTCTTCCAGATACTGTGCAGATTTCTCCCTCCTTACACTAAACTGAAAGCCCAGTGCGTCTCATACAGCCATGCATGGGTTAAACTGAAGTCACTTGAAAGCTCAGTACATCTCTTTCAGCTGCTAATGGCAACTGTGCGTGTCTGTATGGGTTGCCGAGGGGCACTGACACCGGCCTGGTGTACACTCAGCTTTATTTTTCCTAATGTGCCGCAAAGAACTGTTTATACCCTAGTGGCTAAAGCAGACTGAATTGTAGATATACAATTTTACCTTGACTGAAAAAATGTACCTATTTACATTCAGAGCTGAATCTGTCTTTGTGTGCTTGTATTACATCAAACAATCTTCAGAAACCTTTGACAGGCTTCGCCATGCGGCGCCGTCTCAGCTTCCTCCCTGTGATGGTTTCCCTTTACAACAGTAGACAGCCCCGTTGATGTGCATGGTTTAATTTTAGTTTTGTGATACTCTAGTAATCCCCGAAGGAGAAATTCTGCTACAGTACAGTGCCGCTGGGATTCAGTTTTTTTTTTTTTTTTTCAAGGACACTTCAGTCGGGTGAATGTTTGCTGTCACGGGGATTATTTGGGTTTAGACCTTCACACTGAAGGACAATCGCTCCGCTCATGCTGCACTACTTTCATCCTAAAGCGTTTTTTGTTTCGCATTTGACTGGAAAAGCAGCATGTGTGGACAGTGTGCTGTGAACAGATGTCAGTCCATGCAAACTATAACAGGTCGACAGCCAACTCTGACATGACCGATCATCTTCTCATTCAGTCGACTTTGGGGACTTGGGCAGATACCTTCATCACATATTTTGGAAGATTTCGGGGTTGTTCAGCCACAGGAAAGTGCTTAAACATTTTAAATTGCTGTAATAAATCCACTTTTTTCAGACACATTTTTACCATTGCTCCTGGCTAAGCAGTGAACGAGATAGTTGCGTTCTTTCTCAGCAGTTTTTCAAACTTCCACTTTCACGCTAAATATCTCCCCTTCTAAACAGAGGAACAGAGGAATCTAGGCCAAAAGTGACGCATTTCACAGGACTATACCTTTTTATAGAATTGTATTTTCTGCTGCTCTTCTTCAAAATGGGGATTAATTGCTTCTGCCATGCAACATTTATAATGTTCCGGAAAAATCTCGAGATGGCCATCTCCTGTAGAGCACTTTTGTATACCCGAGTGAGAATGCTCTTGTGCTCGTCTTTTGCAACACTTTCCTTTATACGTTGTGGGCTGCCATCCATTATATATTCTGAGTCTTAAATTTATGGGTTCTCCAAAGCGTTTTGTCCCTGTGCTTTGGTCTCTCTGTGAGTGTCTTTCTTTGGTCTTTCTCTGGCTCTTACTTTGTTGTTTTCAGATTTAAACTTTTCAGTGAGGTATAAAATGACTCCACAAATTAGCCATGATGGGATAACAAGCAACCACATGACTTCATGACTTCAGTGCGTATTAAATGAATGACTAAATGCTTCAAAAAATTGTCTAAGCATGAGGGCCAGTAATGGTTAAAGCTCAAGGATGGATCGATACATGATGACACAACATCAAACTTAGAAGCTGTAAGTTTTGCCATGGTTTATTTTGTTTTAATTGTTGAACCTGACATTAGCATGCTGCACGGCTAGTGGGACAATGTGGGACTAAAGTTGTAATATTGAGGGACAGTCAAGAGGAACTATGTGAATTTTAAGCCTCATTTGAAGCCAACTAAGTAACTAATAGTTGGTCAAGTGACAGCAGATATTATTTCCTGTTGCTTTTTGTGAAAGTTCATACTGCAGTGCCAGCTGTGTTACCTTCATTGTTCTGCTCTGTGATCTTCATCACCAGTGCGTGTATGAAGGTAACGATATTACTACATTTGAAAGAGTAGTGGTCAAATTGCAGGAGTTCATTTGCATTGTTAGCTAGTTCCCTCAGAACAGTTGCCCGTTGGACAATGAGGTGAGAAGCAGCTGAGGTCCATTTGATATTTTCTGTCTGCCTTAGACTGTCCACCTCAAGGGTCAGCAAACTTTATTGAAAGAGCAATTTTTAACCAAAGGAAAATCTGTCTGGAGCCACAGCTATCAAATTCTCTTTTTCCTCTGAGACTTTTCTTCTTTGGATTTGGCATCCATAGCTAGCCGAGGGAGACCCAAGACCAGCCACCGGCAAAATTTAGACCTGTAGATGTAGGCTATCATGCGCAATTTAGTTGCACAAATATTAAAACGCTACACATTTTTACAATTAGAAAATGTCAGAATCACTTTAGGGCTACAACAGAGATAAATGAAAATTAAAATGCCATTAAAAAAAATCATTTCCATATAAATTTTTGTCAAAGCCACAGGGAGCCACTGGAGAAGAGCAAAAGAGTCGCAGTTTGCTGACCCCCCAGTCTAACATCTTTTCCCTCCTCACACTGAGTTTTAATGTGCACATCTGCCCCCTTAGTGACAGAGATGCTCGCACTCATCATGTGATGCTCAGCAAGTCTAAATATGAGAAATGCGTCATGCCAGTTCTGTGAGTTCGACCGCCACGGTCCACTTCCAGGCCTTTTGTGAACATTTCAGCCCACGTGAGCTTTTCACTGGCTGCCCACATTTAATTCAGGTTTAGGCAGCTAAAGGTACTTTATTAAATTTAGGCCAAACTCACCTTCATACAGTAGTTAAATGAAATGAACAATGAATATTGGTTGGAGAGAACATTTGTGCCTCGACAGACCTTTTTCCTAGCAGACTCGTCATAGCAGGAAAAGCAGGGTGAATTAATAACATTAACAATGGACCAGCTCCATTCTGTTCTTACTGCAGTGAGGCTGTATGCACAATTTAAGGACCTCCTCTAAGTGGATCACAGTTGTCGTTAATGTTATTGAATACACCTCTGCTTTTCCTGCCATGTCATGTCAGAATTTCTGCATAGAAAAAGCTCTATTGTCTGTATTATAATTTAAATGAAGCCTGTGACTGGTTTGCATAATGGTGGTTCAGTGGACTTTGGAGTTGGATTTTTCAATTTATTCTCCAAAGACGAAGGATCAGATAAAAACAAAGACATTTACTTTAATAGTGGAGTAGGACATAAGGCCATTTTAGTTATGTTTCCTTTTTGTCTTTTACTTTGTAAAATAAAAATAAATCATAGTTAAATGCACAGACTGCACTCAGACTTGTACTTGTTGTTTGTTTTATTACTTTTTCTTACCTTTTTTTGCAGGTCATGGGCTTGTTCATCATTCATCTCACTCTTAAATCTGGAATAAATGTGATTTTAATGAACACTACATACTCCAAACATTTTCTTTACAGCTGCCAGAAGGATTTATTTTTTAAAAAAGATCACTTTAAAGAGATATGTAAAATATTTACTGTGCTAAATCCTAAAATGACCATGATATGGCATCAGAGATTAAGGAAACATGCTTAATTATTATTCTGTGTCAACAGTGCCGCAGGGAGTATGTTTGCCTTTGAAATTTCCATTTGTCTTTGTAACATCTGCTTTTATTTAGGCCTGTGTGATTCTGTACACTGCTCGCTTCATATTCAGTTTATGTGGAGCTAAAATTAATACAGAATGTTTACTGAATGAGCTAGAGATCATAAATGTTTATGATGCAATAATCAGTTAACCAATATGTGCACTAGAAGATGTCACTCAGTGCAGATCCCCGAGGTTAGGTCTGGACAAGATGCAGGTCCATTGATTTGATCTCGCATGCATGCACTCATGCATGCACTCACACAGACACACACACAAGGAATCACATGCTTCCGAGGTGGGGATAATAACAAAGTGTAAGACTACAGTGTCTCTGCAGCCTGAAGGCAACCAGCTTGAACTTCAAGTCTGGGGTGGAGGGAGAGAATGGAAACGACTTCGAATTTGGACTGCAGTGCCCATTTTTGAATGCTAGGGTGTTACATATTTCACCTTTAAAGTATTTAATTAACATTTTTCTGTTGTCACTTCTGTGATCTCATTCCTTCATAAATCCCTTTAATAACTTCCAGCTGTGCCCACGAATGTTCTGCTTTTGGCTCCTCCGACTCGTGGCACATCCAAAGCTGGAGACCAGCCAGTCTGTCTCGGGTTTAAGGGCAAATCACTGCTCAATTGACAGAAAACTGCGATTGTACTGTGTCTGTGTGATTTTTGTACCTCAGGGTGTACCACAATTAGTGAGGTCAGAGCTGTCTCTTTGTATTTGACAGCTGATAAATAAATATCTTCTGTAACTAAATATAAACTACTACCCTCTTTAGTGCCAAATGGTTATACTATGGCCAGAGTGACGTGCTAGACTGCACTGACTGTGCCAAGTCATTAATGATCTATCGTGTGCTTTGTGAGAATCTAATTTGTTGCCGTTGTTTTGTGAGTCGGCCTGTATGGGAACGTTATTGATGAGGCAGAGCAGGAGGATCCCTGAGGACAGCTGAACACAGAGCTATTAGAGGTGCGCTGCTGTTTGAACCTGCAAAACACATATTTTATGACTATTACTACTGCAACAACTGCCTCATCCACAACTACGGTTTTTATTTTCCTTGAACAGCTTAAAGTAATGTAAAAAAGAGCAGGAAATACTAATAATGGTCATCAACAATCTGCAGCGTTTACAAATAAAGAGAGATCGGGCAGCGTTCAGGTTATTTTCACTGTAGGTCTTATTTTCCAATGGTTCTCCCAATACGTTGATTGTTTTCAGGGTTTGTCGCTCTGCCATACAGCTTTATATGCCTGCGTTTTGCCAGAAGCGCTGCGCTCAAATACACACTCTGAGTACCCGCCGCCCACACACAGCAACAGCGAGCTCACACAGAGAAACCTAAAAAGCATTTAAGACAATAACACTCACTCTGCAGTCCTCCCACGTCCTTAAATAGCTGTGATTAAACAATTACCATGCCCTGCCAGTTCATTACTATTGTTTTAGTTTGAGAATAATCAATAATTTTGACTTTAGTCAACACTAATGGATGAACTGTAGACAGAGCTCACCAACCTCGCCCTCCCATGTATCCCCTCTTATAATTACCAGGTTGGTGTGAAGTAGTTCCCCCAGACATCTGTGTTTGAGCAGTTTACTTGATAATATTCTGATGCTAATTAAACAAGCAAAGCCAACTGGTGCAATATGGCTTTCATTATGTTAACCTGTTAAGCACTAGTTTTCAAAATTATGCTACTCAAAGAAATAAAGGGCATTTCTGACAATGAAACAAGTTCTATTTTGCTGCTCTGACACCTGATTTTCATTCAAAGTACAATTTAATAATTTAAACATTGTAATGTGTCCCTCAATAACTGATGTTTACTTTCCAAATTAATAATGGATTGTGACTCAGCTGCTGCTGCTGACTCTGGCTCATCTTTTGTCTGCAAAACCATGAAATCAACCTCAGTTAAACTCATAAGATGTCCTGTCTAATGCTACATACAGGCTGCCTATGTTTTGAACACAAAGGTTCCCTTTAAAGCTGTACCAAATCCTGTCCCTTTTTGTTTTAGGTTTAGGTATAAGATTTAACTCCAACTTGAAATTCTTAGATTTTTTGCCAATGCATAATCTCAAACAGGGCAGGTTTCAGGGCTCACAATGACCCATGGTGGTGGGTCTTAGTTCTGTCAAAAAATGTACTGATTATCCATTAATATAATTACAAATCCTTTCCTTTGGAGGCTGATCCCAGCTGACACTGGGCAAAAGGTGGGTAAAAGCTGACACAGAGACAAACAACCATGCTCACATTCACACCTACGGGCAATTTAGTGTCGCTAATTAACCTGCATGTCTTTGGACCGTGGGAGGAATCCGGAGCATCAGGAGAAAACCCACGCAGACACGAGGAGAACATGCAAACTCCACACAGAAAGGGCTCAGTCATATCGATTAATGTAAAGCAAAAAAAAAAGTTTTGTGTTTGTTTCTTTTGGCTCTAAAATTCTCCAAGCAGTGTTTGGCGGTAATGCAAACAAGAAACATAGTCTTTACACTGAGGCATTGAGTTAGCTGTGAGTTTTTTAATTTCATATTTCTTTACATTAGAGTGATTTTGCACCATTGGGGCACCTGTGGCTGAGGGTCAAAGGTTTGATACCTGCCTCCCCCTGACCACATGTCGATGTCCTTGGGCAAGACAGTGTGCTGCATTGCAAAAGCTCTCCAGCCACTGGGAATGCACAAGCAACAAGTGCATTTCCAAATTGGTCACAAGCCCGGATAAATGGAGAGGGTTGCATCATTAAGAGCATCCGGCATAAAAGGCTTACGCCAAATCAAATATCCAAATTCATACCATCGCCAACAAACAGATGATCCGCAGTGACGACCCAATAACAGGAGCAGCCAAACGATGAAGTAGAAGAATTTGCACAAAGGAACATAATGCTCCAGCAGTTCCCGGCTTCAGGGGGAGACTGGGGAGTGCTGTAACACCAGGTTAGTTGTAACACTGTCGGTTTGACCAATTAGAAAAGGGATGTCAACAAAGAACACTGCCAATTTATTTTGAGCTCGCAGGAGCAAAATTGTGAATTTCACGAGTAAAAAATTAGTAGCAGTTTCGCTAGTTTAATTTAATGCTTTGTATTCATGCTACGTTCAAGGCCACATGCTAAAACAGTTAGCTATGTAATGGCTGCTTGGGATAGTTGCAATTGCTCTTTAAAATGAATTTCCACACGCAACTCAAGCCAAAACAAATATGGGTTATGTGTGTATGTTGTCAGTTCTGGGCCCACAAAGCCTGCACCACGTGGATATTCAAGAATGCAGTCCACACACACAGTTTTTGTCACATTTTACTTTATTCAAAAGTTTGTTCTTTATTCTTTCTTATATAAAATTCTTCCTGGGGCTGCCCCCTGATTGTTGAAGATTTGAATCGTTAGACCTTTCAGTCGACTGAAATTCTTTCAGGCAAACAGTCATTTTTTTTTCACTTGTCAGTCAGTGTGCATTATGATGTGAAGAATTATAAATCATTGTATCAGTCATGAATATAGTTTTATATTAGCTGGTGCACTCCATGTGACGTGACAACAGGAGCTGATGAGAGAAGGTGAAGGCAAAGTTTCTGCTCTCATTTTTTAGCTGCATCATTGTACACTGAGCAAGACAACCGCGTGGCAGGCTGTAAACCTTTAAAACCGAGTCTCTTAATCGCCACAAACCACAAAACTAACCATGATGGAAGCGGAGAAGAGAGATAGAAGCTGAGGTGATGCACAGTCAGTGCACTGTCAGAGCATGCAGAGCAGGTGACGCTCACTTGTTTGCTTGTGTTTTGCCGCTGACAGGCTCATACTGTTTGAAAGTTAAAAAGTAAGGTACGTTTTGTTTTGCCAAAAACAGATTTTTTATTGCTTTTTCCAAACTCACAAGACTCCTTTTGCAAAACATCATCATCAGTTTCTTTCAAACTTGACAGAAACAAAATAAAACTCACCAAAAATGTTTTGGTCTGTCTTCCCTCTTTTCCAAATATCACTAACTCTGATTTGGTTGAAATGAATTTGTTTCGTAAAGGAGTGCACACCGTGCACAGCGGGTGATGCCAGACAGCAGCAGCTGCGGTTTAGTTTTTGAACTGAACTATGGGAGAGTGTTCACTTTTATCTTCCCTGGCTGTGAAAGTCTGAATTTGTCACATTACAGATGATGATTAAAGACATTAAAACCTGAGTCTTACTGACAAAACAAACTCATGTAGGCTAATATAATGTGGTGCACTGGACTTAAAAAAAAGAACAAATTTTATTGGACAGCCAAATCTGATTCCACTGGGGAAAAAAAATCTCAGTCAAGGACAACCCTAATTCTTTTATAATTAAAATTACCTCTTATTGTTGCATCTATCTCCAGCTATTGTTACAGCTCACCCCAGTAGCGGGGTAGTTTGTTACTTTAGAAGTGTTACTATGATCCCCAGTCTCCCCTACAGACAATTACTTTTAAAATACTTAAGAAAAACTCTAAATTAAGTTTATTCCCATTTGTAATCACCAGGAATCTATACATCATGCAATGAAGATGTGAGAAGAGGATATGATTTTGTCGCACAGTGTTTCAGTTGGGAGTTAAGGGTTAATAGAATGTTAAAGATATGCATACACACTGGCTGAACCCCCACACCTTCACCCACTTCAGGAGCGGGCGGTGAGCTGATCTGCTCCGTGAAACTCCTGGGCCTAAAATAAACCCTGAACTAACCCTGTGAGGAAATGAATCTCCTCTGTTACCATGTGTCAATGTCACCGCCGTACACAGTAAAGGAGGCTGCCCTACATAGTCAATCTCCATAAAGAACTGCTCACCAAGTGCGTGTGCATGTTTCTTGGGTGCATGCATGAAAAAGTGTGTGTGTATGTGTGTGTGTGTGTGCATTTACTTGCATGCATGTCTGCACATTTAGAGAGTGACAGCGTGGTAATGAGGGGGGATGTCAGAGAAGAGGCTGGCACTGATGCGCTGTCACTGCGGATCTTCTCAAGGTCCGATCAGCCTCCTCAGTCTCACGTCTCTTCAGGCCAACTGCCCAGACCTTCAAGGACACCAGAACTGCGTGTCACACACAGGCGCTTATTTATTTATTTATTTATTTCTGCTGCTCATTTGCCGTCGTGTGTTTGTTAAGGAGAAATCCCAGGGAGGTCATCGATCTGTTCTCCCCGGGTGACCTGTCCAAGAAAGCAACATCCAGGAGGGCAGGCGAGTTGCGATTGAACAACACGTAGCAACGTGCAAAAAGCCAATTACAATCAAAGTCACATGGGAGAGAAAGAGCTGAGTAAACATGTCATGTGACACATACTATTTCCCTTCCCTCCTCTGCCTCTGTTTCTCTTTCTCCCTTTGTGTCCTATATTACATTCACACTATTTAAGATGTTACCTTCCATAAAAAATAGAGGAATATGGCAGTAAAACTTATCTTTAATTTTATATACATCACTTGACGAAATTGTTATAAGAAAGAACTAAGTTATCATTTTCCAGTAATGGTTGTTTCTTACAGAACTTTACTCTTGGAGACCCCGTCGATACTCCCTGCACGTTAAATGTGTTTACAAGATGAGGGTTAAGGCACCACACATAATAAGCATATATTTCTGTAGGAGTTGGGTTTGTTTACTGACTGCAGACCTCAGCTCTACTTCAATTGATTTCAGACCAGCTTTATACAGGTCGACTAGTTTGTTGGTCCACACAGGTTTGGAAAAAGAGGTTATGTTTCCACATTTTGAGGCAAACCGCTCCAAGAACTAGATTAGCGACATAAAAGCCGTTCTTAGATATGTAGGAAGAAAACAGCTGAAATTAGAAGTCTCACTGATATATGTGCATAGAATTTAAAACAACAACAACAACGACAACAAACAAATGGCTTGATGCCAGACATTATGTTTTCTTTCGATGGAAGTGGTTTAAGGCTTCTTTTTGGCCTTCATGGGTTGCGTGCTCCCTTAAGTAGTGCTCATTTATCCTTACTCAGCCTGTACATCTCTCTCTATTTTTCATGCTTAAAATCAAATGGGTGGAAATCTCATTTCCTGCCAGTGGTTACAATAAATGACTGCACTCTGCTGTGGAAGAGACACATGGATACTACAGATTGGAACCACGGTAAATACCAGCAGGACTAGACAGAAGAGGGGTGGTTACACACCTTCAGGCAGACAAACAGATACCCTGATGATGTTATGATCATGTATACAGGGATATAAATAACCAAATGTTATTTGCCAACATGGCTATTTATACCCAGGTGTATATAACCTATGGCAAAGACAAGAACCCAGGAATCTATTGCCAACAAAGCTATTTGCACTGGGGGTGTAGATAGTCACACTGGCAGAGACAAACCATGATCTTTTCCTAAATCTAACCAAGTAGTTATATTGCATAAACCTCAGAAGAAATGTGACTAAAATAAGAAAATTATAATGAGAAAACCTATAAATAATAAGTCAACTAAGTATAAAAGTTAAGGAGAGTCCTGTGCTTAACCAATTCATTATTTATACCAAAACTAAGGAGGTCAGTTGCCGTGTGTCTATTCTTGCCTGGTTGCAAATTGACAGTCCAACAGATTTTTCATTTTCTGTATAAACACTGTCCTATGAACAAAATCAAAAACAGGATAAAGCTTAAAATACTAATACACACATGAAGACAATTTTACTGTACAAATAATAAAAATTTGCAGCTGACTGATTGTATTGGAATCTATTTTTATTCCAAGTTGTGCAAGAAAACTGTGGTTCAAGAAACCCATCTAACCTTCTGAGTTGGAACTCAAACTTAATGGGGCATTTGGTTTTATTTTATCTAGTCCTTAATGGAAAAGGAAGCTTCAGTTTATAATTAAATGCATAATCAAAGCTATGTGGAGTCTGAGGCAAGTCGAGGGTCACAGAAATCTTTACTGAAGACTGAGGCCTGAGTCAGGCTCTGGAGGGCTACTCGTAACAGCAGTGACTGACCTTTTTGAGGAATATTTCTCGCTTTGATTTGACCCTGCGGTCTCAGGCGGCTCAAATGTTCTCTTACATCGTCATTTAGAATACTTGTTATTGGAAGTTTGTGCCTCCTGGTTAATTCATCATGCAATACTCTGGAGGACCGTGATAGAGACACTCATCCAGCACAGCTACATCACCTCACAATGACAATAAAACAATTTGTTCAGCTATTCTGAGCAAAACAAAGTCAAATGAGTCAACAAACCAAACCTCCTGGGAACAATCAGACACCGGCGTGACTCCGGCCAGCGTCTGTGGCGCGGCTCCAACCGGCCTCTCTTTCTCAGCTGAAGGTCAGCTCATGGCAATTTCATAAAACTCATGATTCATTGACTGTGAAGCCTTCTATCTCAGCAAATTAAACATCTTTTTGCATCCTACATGTAAACAAATCCACAGTAGAACTAAGAAAGAGGAAATTTATTCACCCTCACAAACACTCATAGAGTCATATTAAGATGTTGAAGAGCTGTGGTTGTATTGATTTATTTAGGTAGAATATTGCCTCATTTCTTTGCTATTTTTGATTTTAAAAGCCATACCACTCGCTGGAGAAAACAGTGATTGAAATAGCTTTTCAGGTCTAATTTGCTATTGTTTTGCTCAAACTGGAAAGTTATTTTTCTCAGACACAAAACAGGAGGTGAAGGTTTAAGAAAATAAAACAGAGATGGAGACAAAAAAAATGCATCACATTGTTGTGTGCACAGACACTGTCAGAAAATGATTTTGACAGTGAGGATGACAAAATGTTGACTATCTAAGCTGCTAAAAAGGTTTACAAATATTAATATTCAGTCACAACATGGGTGAATGATTGTCTGAGCAATGTGATAGACTTAGCCCGGGGACTGGAGGATGACCAGGTCACCTGCTGAGATGCCCTTGAGCAACTGCTAACTGCTTGGAGTGGGAACTATGATGCACGTCTTTATAGATCTATAGGTAGCGACAGATTTACATACATTTAAAAGAGGACCATCAACACCATTTGTCACTGGTTAAAGCATGTCACAGACGTTTATGTTTATTGACTGGCGACCTCTTGTTTTTACGTGAATAATGAGCTTCTGTCAGAAGGTGAGTATGATGTAGTGGGGTGGTGTTATAGTGCCTCAAACCCTCTTAGAGAAGAAGCTGGGTTGCACGATTAGGTGTACAATAGACTCACAAGGCAGTCTCTAAACGCTTCGCTCAATAGAGACTGAGGACAATCTCCGAGCCTTCGTTGTGAAAACTGGAAAACCCATCCAAAGTCTTTCGGTTCAGCCTTGCATATCAAGGCATTTACATTGGGTGCTTACCACTGAGGAGAATGGGGAGAGAGCAATGTTTCTGGTAAGTCATGTCCTTGAAAAATGGACTCCTGGTAGCGAGACTAGGTGTACAAAGTGTCCAACTCTGTGTAAGTTGGCCCTTGTCTTACGAACAGTCAAAGTTGTTTTCAATCTTTCCCTAACCTCAACTAGTTTTATTTGGCTTAACTTGACTGAACTTTAACCATAAAGACATGGATGGGCTCTGCCTGATAGTCAGAGACAAACACAATAAAAAGTGCACCAGCTGTGTGCAGGACAGCCATAATGCATTTTTGGTTCCAATCCCTGGTTTTATTATATTATTTAACGTATCACTAGTACTAAACTTCTGTGATAAAAACACAGAGGCATCTATTAAATATTTAACCGTAGAGGGATGTAGAGGCCAACTAATCTTCTCGCCTGTAGGACAACTGATATGGCACTTCATCATATTTTCTACACTGGAAGACACCCTAGAGGGCGCTTCATCATGTCTTATCTACCATAGGGGAATTAAAGGGCACTTTGAAGGAATTTTTTGGACATCAGGGCACAAGGGGTTGCCACTCTTTGTGCCCCAATGTGCCCACCAACCCTTCATTTGTGCATAGAGGTAAAGGTCTGAAAACACTCATATGAATAGTTTTTGTGATGTTTACATGGGTTGTTTTGACAGGAAACTGACTGATCAGAAAACAATCATATTGGTTATTTTGGAAGGCAATGCCAAACCTATTGTTTTGCTTTGTAATGAAGACTTGTAGGACAAATAACCTTGTGGTCATGTGAACTGTCTTGTCTCAGAAGCAAAGGAAATAGTAGCATAACATTGAAAGTACTTCAACGTTCACGTAATCTGAGCCAATTCAAGGCAGCGTTGCTATCACTGTTTGTGTCCTGTCTTCCATCAACAGTCAACACTGGATTCTTTGCCATAAGTGGGCGGCAGATCAGAAAAAGCTTATATTCTGCCACATGTTTTGTTTTAGAAGGTGCTAACAAATTACCTGCTTTGACATTTACCTACAACTTGGATTAAAAAGTGACAAAACATGACTCTAAAATCCACGCTTCATTACCACAAGGGCCCATTAATGTAATTTGAAATGTAGCATCTACTGTGTGGTTCAGCTTCAGTTTATTGCCTCCTGTCAGGTTAAAAAAAAGGAATTAGTTTGTTTTTCAGTTTATGGAGAAAAAATACACACACCCACACACTATATCTTATTTAACAAATAAGCCCTTCACTGTAAATCTGTTAATAATTATGCACTAAGAATAAAAGTTGGTTTCCACAACATATATGAAGAAAGGGCTCCCATGCAGAAAAAAATAGTAGATCAGCCCATCATTATACATCTGTTTTTACAAGTATACATAATGAACATTAATTTCAAATTAATTTCTCAGTCCATGTGGACTGAGAAGGGAAAGTGTCAAAGTTTCTTTCCAATTAAGTTACAAACACGATGACATTAATTTTCTGTGTTGGTATATTCAAAGATATAAACTCCTCAAAGTGTAAACACGAGGAAAAAAGCTCCACTAAGAGAAAGAGGAAAGAGAGAGTCCTCTGCGCCTCTGAAGCCTAACAAGAAAACAAATTGCTGTCTGAACTATTTCCAGGCCCTCTGAGATGTACCCGCTGCAATTTTAGAGTGGCAAAGGGAATTAATACTGTTAATGAGTCAGGTTACAGGAAGAGTCCTTTATAGTTATCCTCATCTGAGTTGAAGGTGACCTCTCTAATCAAACCCAACACTGCAGTACTCAGAGGACCGCTGGCCTGTTGGCTCCGGAAATTTAGCAACCTCTCGAGAGGTTCAGATCTGTCTAATAAACCAATCAAGGCACCTTCTGATAACAAATGGACTCTGGAATTAGCTCTCACGACTGTGTGAAAGAAAATATGGTTTAGAAATGCATAACCTTGAAGTTTATTTTCAAAAAGAGCCCGTTAGAAGCTATGCTGTTTCAGGGACATCGCTGAATTCAAAGAGCACTCTTCATACCAATAGGTTTGCAAATGCAGGAATCTAAATCATGAGACGCCATTAATGCACAGATCATCTCTGACATTTAGCTGCCATTTAACAAAACTTATTTAGCTACATTCAGTGTCTAAGGTTGTTCATTTGTGCTCATAGAAAAGACATTTTCCATTTTTTCTACATTGTAAAATAGTGCATTTCCGTAGTATTTGAGGTAATGTAATGTTTTGAATGCAGAGGTGGGAAATAATGAAGTGCTAATATTGTATTACTGCGCTTTAGTAGATTTTTTGAAATGTCTGTTCTTTGCTTTAAGATAACTTTTTACTTTTTCTCTCTTCATTTTAAAACAAATATCTGTACTTTCTATTCCTTACATTTTCATGAAAGGCTCGTTACTTCAGTTTTAATGCATTTGAGGGGAATTTTTTGATTATTTTCATTATGCATCATGGCACACTACTTTTCAAACATCAAGACTGATTTCAAACTAAATGGAAGGGACAATAACACACAGAACAGATGATGCTTTGGTTTATCCTTCAATGTATATCACGTTCGACAGATGGAACAAGATGAAAATTATTTAAAAGACAAAGCAACAGGAATGATGGAAATGATGTGTCGATGAAAATAATGTAAAAGACATGTGACAAAAACATTATAAAAGATGTCAGTAGACGAAAATGATGTAAGAAGATGAAAATATAGCAAGACAAAAAGTGACATAAGAAAAAAAATGTAAAGACAAGAACAATCTACTGAGATGAAAATGACGTAATAAGACAAAAACGACATTAACTACACAACAAAATGAAGTGCGAAAGACATACAGAAGACAAAAACAACATAGGATAAAAATAATGTTACAGGATGAAAACAACATTAAAGATGTAACAAGGCAAAACAGAGAGTGGGAGACTCGACTGTAGAGAAAAGGTGAGGTTCAGTTAGCTTTGGACAGAAACAGCAGGTAGAAATGTCCTTCAGAGGGCAGCTTTTTACTGTTATACTTTGATGAGTGCATTTCAGTGCCTGAGCTTTTTCACTTGTACTGGATTATAAAGTGAAAATACGTCTTCTACCCTTAACTGTCTATTCTTAAAGGTAGTCGGTAAAAGCGCACCATTAAATTCCTCTTAGTGTTGTACATCTGACATCATGACGTCCACATCTTTTCCAGACTTTTCCCCCTGCAGTTAAGCTTTTGTCTTGGTGACTTGTAAAGATGGTAAGTCTAATACAGACAAAATTATATTTTGTGATCAAATCATGTATTATGTAGACATAAAATGGTCCAACTGAATTAGTTAAAATGTGTTGTTCAAGTTTTTGTAAACTTTGTAAACTCCCTGCTTTTTTTAAAGACATGCTGACATTAGCTATTATATTCACCTGCACCTGGTGTTAGATATTTTGACCTCAGAGCTTTCTGTAGCGCGGTAACATGGTGCCAAAGGGAAGACCATAAGGTTCTGTTCAGAAGCTCTTCTAGCTGTGAAATCACTCGCCAGAAGAAGGGGAGAGAGGGAAATGAGGGGAGATTATAACTGGGGATTATAAAATCACCAACTGCTGACATTTAGATGTGCATGTGTCCATACGTGTGTGTGTGTGAGTATATATGCGCACATGTAGGCAAATGTGCATGTAATGTATATAAGTACGTAGATTTAGTTGTTTGTGTATGCAGATGAAAGTGTATGTCTGTATCTACGTGCATAAGAAATTAAGTTAAGATATACATGGATATGCATGTTTGTGTTTTATCTTCATGCTAGGCACTTTTGTGTACATACATGACATAATATAAATTAATTTAAGTTTAATTATTTTAAAAAAAATGTACACTTGAACTTTCTGTATGAACTAATGAAAAGTTGTTCACAAAAAAAACAGTGATATTCATTATATTTAACAAGCTGAAATAACACACTAAGGTTAACATCAACACTTTTGTATAAAAGAAATAATTGATTTGGAAAATTAATTAATTAAACTTGATTTGAAAGCAATCAGATTATTGAGTATATCTGAGTTAAAGCAACAGTGTTCAAATATATTATTAATGTCAGTCCAACAGTTCACTTTGTTCAGTGTAATTTGAAGGTTATCCATCAAGACCTAATATTGACTGTGGATTGTTTGCATAGCCATTCTGTTTCAGGAGATGACAGATGGGGAGATAGATTCCAGCTCCATACCCAAGAGCTTACAGCTTAACATTTACATTTAACTAATTGAGTTTAGAGTGTGGGATGTACTGTTGGAAGCACAGTCAGTCAGAGGCAGAGGTAGTTTTGGAGTAAAAGCCTGAGTGCACGCTCGATAAAATGTTCCTCCTGGATGTCTGCTGCAATAAAAACTGACATATTCAGTACATTTGGGATAAATGCATTGTTTATTGATTACTGACACTAAACTACTGACTGTGTGCTTGTACCTAAGATGAAAAAATGATTCTGCACTCTACTCATTTATCTACATGGCATACTCTGTGCCCTGGATAGGATGGGGAATTGCTTTGCTGTTTCTGTTTTGTGTTTATTGATTTGTCTAAAGCACTTCATACAGTGGAATGCTCTCTTCTTTCACATCAGCTGCTTTTGAGGAAAATGTGTGTAATTGGATTCAAGACTGCTGTACTTCACCAACTGATCCAAGGTTTTATACTAGTGCTTTATTAGCAGAGTTCAAATTCAACAAGATGCCATGTATAATAATATGACTTGAGAGTTACTGGTGGGTGTATTATATTCTAAATTGATTCATTCTGCACAGCTTTTAGATATATACCAACATATTCTCACTCTCAACTTCTCAAATGCCGCAGCTTGGTACATTTTGCACATCTATGGCACAGTGGTCATGTTAGCAATAATAAATATACAACATCTGTATAGACTTTCAAAATAAAGGCACAAAAACTACTCAGTTAAGTTTAGGGAAAAGGTTGTGGTTTGGGTTAAAATATGTAATGTAGCTGACTAAGCTGCCATATTTGAACCGTTGGGAATACTGACATATAAAGATGGACAACATGAGATCTCCCCAGAAGTGAAGCAGAAACACATTGATTGCCCCCTGGTGGCTGGCTGCACTTTAGGTCATAACCCTGCCTCTTCCATGTTAGCAAATGGGATATAGGCCAAACTAAAAACTCTGAAGAACACGTCAAATAAATTTTTCCTATCAATGGTCTCTGTCATTTTAAGTAGTACTTCTTATCACACTTATATAAGTGTTCATTTTTTCTGATCGGTTTGGTATTAATTAGATATTTGATGCTTTAAAAATGGGAGTTTCACGTCATGATTGACAGCTCAGATCTCCTTTTGAGTCAGTTGGCTGTATGGGCGGGAACTCGATACCACAGCTCAATCCCTGATCACTGCTGTGCACAGACTCTGGCTTCAAATGATGTCAACTCATGCCAGAGATACTTTGTCTTCCTTTTTGTACAGTGGAAGGAAGTGAAGACGCAGTGTCCATATTTATTTAGAGTCTATGGATGGGAGTGAGAACAGGCTGATCATCCTGTGGTTAGTTCAAGTTCTTTTTTCAGGTTCAGGTTGATTTTTTTTTTTTTATATATATATATATTGTAGCGTGAGACACCTGTTCATTTTTGTTTTTAGTTTTTAGTTTTTAAGAATTCGGTATATGGCAGAAAACAGCACCTGAGCTTGGAGATGCTTAAACACATACAGTGTGATGCCACATGTTAAATCAAACCCTATAAACAGTGATGGTCTCGGCCTCCTGGACACCTCAAGTCAGCACATGTTTAGTTGCATGTTGCGCTGGTAGTTTGGAACCCAGAATACCTGCTTGTCTAATTAAATTTCACAAAATATACTGTATATATTTTAAATGCCAGAATTCAAGCAGATTGTTGCACAAATTACTTTCGGATCTTTGTTGCCACTGCAAACAAGATAAAGGGACTTTTTATCACATGGCATGGATTTGCACTGAGGTAAAACATTCTGGGAAATTGTTACATAATCCCTTAAAATAACTGGCTATGGCTGTTCATTGTAATCCATCATTGTGCCTTTTGAATTACACTGTTGAAAGAACTTGGTCCAAACAGAACAAATAAGTTTTAACAACCAGATACACGACAGCTAAAAGTCTGATAGCAACAAACTGGAAGGATGCAGATCAGCTGAAAGAGGGAGTGTAGCATCAAACATTCCTGGAGATGATCTCCATGGAGACAGCTGCATCCAACCCATCTGAACTTTACAATGAGGAGCAACAACAGCATAAAATTATAATAGATATAGTTCCTAAAATACCTGCCTTCCCCAGAATGTTTATGCATTCTCCTGTAAGAGCATAAATGGTCATTTATATGTCTATTGTATATGGCTTGAACCATAGTTTTTGTTTAGCTTGTCCTAGATCTATTGATATGCCAGTGAAGTATGGTCTCCTTTTTTTGTTGAAAAAACAATAAAAGTAAAAAAAAAAAAAAAAAAAAAAAAAGATCTGGCGCAGATTGATGCTGCTTTTAAGTGTCTTTTGAGGGCTTTATTTACAATTCAAAATATAATTATGTATGCATGTGAATTAAGAAAGTCTAATTATTTTTATGTAGATTACAGGTGGAAAGAAGAGTCCTTTAAACTGTACATTTATGTCCATTAAAATAATTAATTGTGTGTTAGATGTTAAGCAACAAATCTTTTCCAGGACTTGCCATGTTGTCATGTGATGTGCAAAATGTGATTGATTTGATACATTAATACTTTATTGCCTCCTCAAGGAACCTTATCATGGGCTCACTGCACTATTGATCGACCGTGATTACAAAACACCAGTCAGTCAATAACGTAACCTACCATCAGATGGAAAACATGACCAAACGCATAACAATAGATCAAAAAGAAAAACAGGGAATCCACAGAGAAGACTTAAGACAGAAGCGTTTCTTAAAGCTAAGTGTGACCCTGAATATATTTTCACAGGCATACCTGCATACTCATCTCAACTTATCACTGATCGCTCCAAGAATCCACAAACTTTAGTCAGAATTAGAGACATATTACAAAGCTACAGCCATACTTTGGTACATCGGGGTCATGAGAACTGATTAATTTATTAAAACCAAAATCCCTGTAGACATCCGCTGAAGCCTATGACCCATTTCTCTTTAATATTGCAATGGAAACTTCAGTACGAGACTCCTGAAAGAAGGTAATATGTGCCCCAATTTGCAGCAGATGATTTAGCACTTCCATCTGTTTAACCTGCTCAGCTTAATTGGTTTGATTCAAGACATTAAAATAACAACTAACAACACACACCCATTCCCTAGCTGCAGTGTTATTCTGGGCTGAACCATATTTCAGGCACGTAGATACACTCCATATATCAATATACAAAGGGCTGTGCCTGACACCGATCCTACACAGAAAGAGCTAAAATGACATGGCAGAGAACAGACACTAAAATGGATATAAATGACCTTTGCAGTGCATACTTTTCTTGTAATACACCAAGACACTCACTCCATAGCAGCAGCACTAATGCCCTTTGTATCCAATATGCTATCTCCGGCTGAGCAGCGAGGGAATCATGTAATTGTACACAGTGGAACAGGAGTGCAAAGGGCTTCATGATATTAAAATACAGCTGTGCAAAGATGGCAGAAAGCATTAGCTGGCAATGATCTAACCAGGAAAATGAAACTCTCGTGTCAGGCTTAATGATGTAAACCTTGCTTACTCTGCAAGCAACAGTGCGAGACAGATAGCAAATCCTCTGTACACTAGCTAGTAAACTTTTCTATGCTATCTTAATTTTATTGACTAATAACTTCCATCTTAGTTTTCGTCAACATTTTTTGTACTGATGAAAACAAGACAAAGAAATAAAAAGTAATCATTGATGACAAAAACTATGATGAAATCTGTTGACACTTTTAGTCCACAAATAAAAACTTAACAAAAATGTCAGGGAGGGACAAGCAGAATCTGACTTATTCCTCCACAAGCCACACTCTTCTCTAAAATTCCCCAGAAGCAATGCAAGTGAGCAAACAGCTGATTATTTCAGGTTTTTCTCAATGAGGATGTCCTAATATGCTCCGTGCATCAATGAGCAGGCTGAGTGGCTTGTCTTCACTTGTTTAAAAAAGTTGCTCACCCTGGCTCTATTTTAGCTAAGCTTAGTGCACTTGTGGCACTTTTCCACACACAGAGCTGGCCTGGCTTTACTGGGTTTGACTCGGTACGTCAGCCCAGCACAGCAAGGGTTGGCGTTTCCATTACAACAGGGCTCCCCACTTGAAGGCAGGTCTTTTACCCGAGGATTATCTTAAGGAGGCTCGCGTCAAGCAGCTGTAAAGCTGTGGATAAACCGTCCATACACATCTCTGGGATAAACACACCATTTCCTTAAATTCTTCACAATAAAAGTCCCATGTTGTTTTGTTATTTAAACACTTTTATTATGAAGCAGCACAAACTGGAAATGTTTTCAATCGGGAAATTATCAGCAGTAACTTAACACGACTCTGACACAGCAAAAAGTGAATATGAAATGGTAAAATAACGCTCATACCTGAAAGTTCAAATTGTGACACAGGAGAGAAACTAAATTTCAACACACAGTTTCACAACACCGTAGGGGAGAAAGGAGCCTCGTCATGGGGTGGCCGTGGCAGGCGAGACATCACCGCAGCCCGCTTTGAGGCGGGTCAGACTCGCTTTGGCCCCATAGGTCCATCTCAGGCAAGTGATAATGAAAATGCAATATGCGAGGTACGGTTTGGCTTGGCATGGCCAAAAGCGCAGGTGGAAAAGGCCCGTAGCTTCACCTCTGACCTATTTTCTTCTGTAAAAATCAGCACTTGATATCCTTAAAGTTTCTGTTTCCCCTCATAAAACCAGTTAACAGGGAGGACAAGAGACTAATTATCGAGGCTGAGAAGCGACACCTGTTATATGATCCTGAGCAGCCTCTCATGTGTTTGGAGGGAAAACAGGGAGCTGCTGGGATAAAGTGCATGAAAATGCAATTGCATTCATTTAATAATAAATAAAAACCTAACTGACTATTTCACTTTTTAGATAAAGAAATAATACAAGAATAGTAGTTCAGCCAGACTATATAAAAGACTACTTCCAGACAGGTGACACATGTTGAAACATGAAACTTTGATGTGTTTTCTTATAATTGTCAACTGTAGAAAGCTATCACAAAACATAATTGTGTCTGTTTATTGCACATTAGCATCAATTTAATGTGAAGAAGGGAAATATATGTAGTGTATATGTAAATAAGTATTTAATTTAGTACAACTGTAAGGTGCTGGAGAAGCTTGAAAATTCACTCAGACAAATCTTGAAGAAGTGTTCAAATTTGACTTTGGAAAAGGTCTAGGGACTCTGTAATGAAGACATACTTATGAAGATTATATTCCATTTCTTCCATATTCGGTTAATAGATCACGCTAAATCTTACTGGACCTTTAATACCAGTAACTCTCTCCGTATTTTCATTTTAACATTAATTGCATTTCAAGTTTTTGTACAACATTACGTGAAGACACAGTGTTCCAGATCCGAGCTGCACGATGATGAAAATGTGCCATCAGGACGTCACTCATCATCATTCAGCAACTAAAGAGCCAGGGGGAACTTCCAATCGTTTCATTAAAGTGTCACCTTGTCAGCTAACTTCACATGATGGATGGCTGTATTGACTCTGTGCTGTTCGATTCAGCCTGGCCGTATAGACAGGAGGACATGTTGAAGCTTCAGCATCCTCAGACCTGAGGCAACGAGGAAATGACACTGGTTGGACAAGCTCGCCTCTGGTGATTTGGCCCCCAGGGCTTATCTGTCAAAATTTCTCTCTTGGCATGTTCAGTGATATTAAGGGCCTGGGCCAGGATCTCTCTTGACAAGGTCTTCTTTAGTCCTTTGACAATAAGGTAAGATGGCTTGAATGGCTGCCTGGAGTGTCATTTTGTCTCTATTGTAGACCTAAGAATGAGAAAGTGTTCTCCAAAGGTTAGTGCGTCTGCGGTGACAAACTTCTGACACAGAGGCACTTTAAAACTGTGGCAGCAAAAGATTCACACACTTCTCCGTTTTCAAAAGTGTTGCATTTTATGACGGTTGTTGTTGATAAATGGAAAAACTGTTCGGCGCGGCATTCAGCCGCAGTGCTTGTGTTTCGTGATAAAGTAAGGAAAAAAAAAAAGATTTTCCATATTTTAAAGACCATTTGTCGTGTCGCCCGTCCAAACACTCCCCATCTTTTTCCCCTTTTCTACTGAGAGGAACAGATTTGACAAAGATGAATCACTGAGGTTTCCACGCAAGAAAAAAAAACATTACAATATTTGCTGGTGATATGCTGCAGAGGAGCACTCTGATTTTCCCTCTCAAATAAATTGGGCATCCTTTCCATTCTTTAAAGGTATAATCTGCAGAATTTACATAATCCCTTTCAATCAGAGAAGAAGCGAACTAGAAGTGCGTGGTGGTGGCTGAATCTACACAGACCCTGCAGCCCTCTGCCTGTATTTTCTTATTTTTTCTCATTGTGGATGTTTCACCAACCCCCACGACTTTACCTTGGCTTGCGCACGCGCGCACGCACGCACACACACACACACACACACACACACACACACACACACACACTACAAGAGTTATGTACTAAACATTGACAATAATTACACTAACCTTCAGATGCAGGTAGATTTTGCCAGAAACACATTTCCTGTGGAAAATTGCAACAATTTATTTTTCCATTTTCCATCCAAAACATGTTTGCAGCAACATTTAGAATGTGTTGAATAAAGATTATTATTTAGATTGTTACGTAGGTAACAATGATGGACTGACACAAACAACATCCTGTTTTTACATTTGTGCAGCTCACAGCCGGTCTTAATATCATTGACAAATAATTTTCGTCGTAGTTTTTGTTTCTTCATTGAGAAAAATTACAGATAACTGAACTAAACTATAACTAAATAAACTAAATCTGTTGACAGTTTCATCAGCAAATAAAAACAACAAGATGAAAATGTTAGGTAGAGACAAATTGGGAAGAGATTCGGATAGTACTGATCCACCTGGGAAGTTAACCAGCATGCACTTGCTGCATGTCTCATTAACTGTACAGAAACGCTAACTTCTGTGGAAAAGAGAAGAACAGACATATTGTTATGTCCAGTTCGTTGAAGAGGATAACGAAGCAGAGAGATCCACACAGTATCAGCTTTTAAAATTAAGAAGTAGTTTGTTAACGATAACTCAGTGTGTGTGTGTGTGTGTGTGTGTGTGTGTGTGTGTGTGTGTGTGCTAACATAACTATGTGTAAAGGGAACCAAGGCTAAACTGAACACAATCAAAAGGAAGGAGAGAAAGAGAGGGAGCTTTTAAAGGCTGTCAAGCAGGTGAAGCCAAACCCTCAATGAAGTTAGAGGGGCCAAGTGATCAAATTGGACCTGAAAGGAGAAAGCAGAGGGAGTAAAACAGGCAATGTTCCAAGACCTGTGGCCATGCTCCTCCCCCTTATGACGGGGTCTTCGTGACATTAAGATTAAGTCATTACATATTTATGACCTCTAATATGGCTTACATCAAGAGTGTAAGGCTGACAAAACAGTAACTAAAGCATAAGCCTATGGTTAGCTTTTTACATACTGGACAGGAAGTTAGCAGATTATGATCTGTGTAAATTGTCCCTGGCAGTGATGGTCCCACATACACTTAAAAACTTAAGTGCCCAAATCATCGCTAGTGTCTCCTTTCCACGACTGAATAATTTAACCGGCGAGGGTTAATCTTACGTGAGAAGAAGCAGACAAGATGTTCAAATTCCCCCATTCCCCCTTGCTGCAGGAGAACAGCCCCAGCATTGATGTCGCTCGCATCCACCTGTGTCTTAAAAGGTTTATCAAAAACAGGAGCTGCAAGAACAGGAGCAGGACAGATAAGTTTTAATACAGCAGTGAAATTAGCACGACATCAGGGAGACCAGACAAAAGGAGTGTTTTTACTCAAGAAACTAGTCAAATTACACCAGTTGTTTTTTGGACTTTGGCACAGGATATTTATCAATGACCTCTGCTTTAGCCTGACAAACTTCACCCTGGCCTACAACCTCGCCAAGATAGGCCTATGTTGCTTTTGTTAAATTGATTATTAAATTTGCTTCTAAATTAAATGGAGAAATTTCACACTTGATGTCAAGGAAAGCACAACCCTTTGCAAACCCTGTTGCGCAACAATCACCGGTAAAAACAACAAACTTTAAGCAACATTTGCAGACAATCATCCTGAAATTCATGCATAAGTAACATTACACACACTTTTCCCCCTGAAACTAATGTTATTTTATCAGCTAACACCAGCTTGTATGTGTTCACGAAACTTTAAATACAATATAAGCTAAAAGAAACCACAGCTGTCCTCTACTCAGTAGAGAAGTGAATGACCCAGAATTGCAAATCTAAGATCATAAATTAAAAGATCAATTAAAATGCTAAAGAGAATAGTAAAGTTTCCTGGTCCTCAAATTGAATATAATCTAATGAGAAGAATGCACATTTTTAGAACTGTAGTATACTTTAAAGTTAGGCATATTAACATTGCCCATTATACCTTATTATACCTTAAATGAAATCCATTAGATTTTCACTTCGACTGAATCTACTGTGGATTTATGTCTACCATACACTAGAAGATTTTGAAAAGACTTGGAAATGACTTCTAAAAGACCTGACATCCTGACACCCTCTCACATCTAAAGACGATTTGTCGGAAGCCAGAGAGTTTTCAGATTTTGCAAAGACTGGGGATCTTGCAAGGTCAGTAATTACAAGACTTCAACTAGAATATTTAAGTTGAACCCCCACTCTTCTGAAATTTCACTTTTGGATCGTTTGCCTTTTTTTAAAAAAAACATAATTCCTCAAAATCCTATTCACCATATTAATTGTGAACTCTTCCAATAATAAACCATCTTTTTTCATTTTAGAAAATGAGGTTTTGATGGAAAATGATCATAATTTTGTGCGTCAGCTTTGTGGTTATGTTGATTGCACCAAGAAATCAGCAGCCATATAAACAATAGAGGAATCTATAACCAAATAATAACACTGTCAAGATCATGTAACTTAATTTCTCTGTTTTTTTTGCTCTACAGATTTAATGACTTCTTTTATATGGCAATTCTATCACTCCAAGTAGGAACAATACTAAAAATACTACTAATGCTGCAGATGACTAAGATGTGACTAAAACTAAATGGTTTTTTAGTCAAAAGACTGACTAAAATTGAATCAAAATCTGCTTTCAACATTAATTTTCCACAGTTTGCCCATTCCCAATGAAATCTGTAAACAAGAGAAAATCTTTACAGATGACTTACCCCTATATTTGTAAAAATGGTGCATCCAAAACGCTGTGACCATCACTGTGACCAACGCATCTGTCTCATGCTATTAGAGGAACACTTCAGAACTGGCCAGCGTGGTCTTTCATAACATCTGAGCTACCACTCGTCCAATTTCCAGCCCGCTTTCATCTTTCAAAGAGGCCTCCCCTCTTCTTTCTGCCTCCCCCTTTCCCTCCATCGCTCTCTCTCCCACCCTGCAACACTCTGAGCGCAACATAGCTGTAACCCCTCAGTCCCTCAGCAGGGCTTGCGCTGCTGTCATCCGCTCTAAATGCCTTTCACATGTAGTGAGGGGGGCTCGCTCTGATCCAAGCGCTGCCTGGATCATTATGGGACCATGTGGCTCAAGCTGCTGTCAGCGATCATTTCCAATTAGGTCTCCATTTTGCACCACACGTACCTTAGCACCCGTGGGGGACAGTGGTTCATACTGCAAAATCACTCAGGTGGGGAGACAAGCATTAGGATGAGCGTTCATATGGTAACCTCGTCGCCTTGAGAGAAAAGGGACACGTTTCTGAGGTAATGAACTCAGATTGACTAATTAAAATGAGCTTTTGGCATTGGGACTTGTGTTGATTTTGTGAGAGTGAAAGCTGGAACATTGGAGTGTTGGACTAAATGACTCATCAAGCCATAATCACCTCTTCAGGTGAATCCATTTTCAACATCTATTCAAATAATCTCAAGTAAGAGTGCACTCATAAGTGATGCCCTCCCCGAAATTGGTCGGCAAGTGAGAAAAATTACCCTGGAATCAATAGTGTGTAGGAGCACTGTATGAATATACTACCAAAGGAGTAAGTACTGAAAATTTCAATTACTTGTGTTCTGAGGCCATATGGTTCTTCTCTCCTACTACAGTAAATCTCTTTTTGTTTTGTTGACAAGTATTGATTAGTTATGAGTGCATCTACATATTTGTTTGCAAAGTGGGGAAATCAGTCATTTTTAGCTCCTTAAATTAAGCAGATGGAGCCAGTTTTTCTTGCAATGATGCATCAAATTCAGCACTGACTAGATTACTGTTGTTTCTGTGTTTCTGAATAAAATTGTACTGATCAGTTTTTATGGTCTTTTCTATAGATGTGGTATGAGAACTACACAGCAAGCTGAGTGGGTAACACTTTATATCAAGGTGCTTGTAATAAATTTTAGTTAGTCACAGTAACCCTCCTATACAGTGCTTATTAACAATGTGGTCAGACTATATACAGTAAGTGTTAATAATAGCATAATAGACATGTTTATTATTAGAGTATAAGACATTTATAAGCACTTATAGCGAAGGGTCAGCTGGCAAGAAAACTTCCAAAAAAGGTGAGGTCTCCTCTCTTCCACTGCCTACAACTTATTGAAGCCAAAATTGGATGCTGGTCTTACGTCTTACGTGTAGACGCCAAACATGATACAGGCAAAAAGGATGAGTGCCAATTGAATAAATGAGTTTACAGTTAGGATTTCTTAAGATAAATTATAATATATCAATATGCTGGTGTCCCACTACATGCAGATGGTGCCCTATTTTTTTTTCTGCCTTGCCCTGCAGACAACCTGAGTCCACCACTGTAGAACAGGTTTACTTTATACATCAGTAGCAGTTTGTTTAGCCATCACACTCCACATACAGAAACAAATTACACAAACAGTGCTCTTCATCCTGCCTTTCTGCAGCATAAATGAAAGGAGGAGATGCATAGAGCTGCACCTTTCTGGACCTAAATGTGTATCCTTGGGAATACATGACAGGTTTGTCTGCAACACAGCGCTGCTGCAAGCCCTCAAATGAGAAAGCAGCACAGGTGGACCGACAGAGCATATAGATTACTAACACGCTTCACTGAAGCTAGCGGCAACAACAGGGCTTGCTTCAGAGACAGCAACTTCGGGGACATCTCACTGGGTGCATATGGCTTATGCAGAAGGATCCCACTGTGGGGCAGATGGGGAAACAGTCAGATTTCATAGCCTCATTCTCTGCAGGAACTGTTTCATAGAAGAGGGTGACTAAACACTGACCTCTCACCAAAATCAGCATGATGCAAAGTGGAATATTACAGAGCCTTGTATGCAGATGTGGACTGAGGCTGTGCAGAGAGACAGACAAGGACAGACCAATTGATACTCTTAATATTGCTGCTATTAACAGCCGTCGTACTTAGCAACTGTTTGGAAAAGGGCAGGCACTTTCAAAAGACACTCGACAGGTGATTGGATGAAACACCCATTGTTTGTATGAGACAAGTCACTTCCATGGATGCTTCTCTCTGTTGTTACACCGAAAACCATGCCTGTGGCTGCCAGGAATCCCCAGCCTTAGGTAAAGGTGCATTTTCTGCTAGCCATTAATAGCTAGTTGCTAATTGCTATAACTTCCAGGAAAACACGGGATATGTCCAATACATTGGATATTGCAGAGAAAGGTCAGCGCATGTGACTAAATGTACCATGAATAAAACTTTAATATTAGCTCATCCAAGAGCATGATTTCTTTCTGAATCATGTGAGAGATTTTGATGAGCTACAGTGATTATTCCTTGTATCTTTGCTAATTCACAACATCATCAAGCTACGTCTTATGTAGTTGTTTTAACATGAGAGACCCCTAGTGGCAGAATTTCCATATTATGTGTTTAAGGACATTTTTTTTATATATAAATTTTCAAACACCAGGAATGTGGAGAACTTTTAAGATAAGGAAGATTCACTGAGGCTGAAAAGGAAACTAAGAATCCCCGGTGTCTGTTGAGGCGAGCCGCACCCGTTCATTTGTCTGCCCTCACCAATACATCCTTGCCATTCAGCGACGGACTGAAGCGTTGGAAGACCCGTGGCGCTGCATCCGTCCCCAGAAGACTGATGTGGCGTGACTCCTCCAGAGCCAGCTTGCCACCCACTGCTCTCATCATGCCTCCCCATCTCAACAGGAATGCATTCATCAGCCTGCCACATACACAGGCCACAGGAGGAATCCATGGCCGACTGTGTCAAAACACAAAAATCCATTCTGCTGGCTGATTATTGCATCTCATGCGCAATACAGCTCAAACGATGCGCTGGCATGGAACATTGACTATTCACTTTTATATGGTGGAAGTAATACCAATACATCAGTGTCTGGTGTCTTCGATATCTCAGCAGCTTTGTTTTTTTGTTTTTTTTTGTCCAACAATTAGTGAGGTGGCTGAAAATACCTTTTGTTGCTGACCCTGTTCACAGCATCACATTGCTTAGCTTCCGTGCTGCGCCCATATCTCCTTTTCCAAACTGGGGCGGCGTTAACCGGCACCAACATGAAATAAGCCCTTTAATATTCTTCCCAAATGAATGGCAGGCATATTAGAATGAAGCAGGCCTGATTCCAGCTGCAGTGGAAGGAGCCAGAGTCTGTGTGCACTTCTCATGCCATAATGCTGTTGTGTTAACAAACTTGGCTCAGGCGTGTGCCAATCAAGAGAGCTGACACACACACACACACAAAGATTATTAATGCTAATTCAATTTTTTGAAGTTTTTATTGAGGTATCAAAGGAATAAGATGTGAGAGGAGTTGGTGGTGTAAAGCAATCCTGGATAGGTGATGGCATGAATAATGAATGTGAAGGAACTGAGAAATCATGAGGAAGCTGTAAAGTAAAAAAACGAGAGAACAACAGGGAGAACGGGCTTTTTATACCCAATGCTACTCCCATCTGACAGGTGGAGCTAGTTGCACTGATGACCCACCCAGCTGCCCCACATCACAGCTTTTATTTACAAGTTTTGTCACACATTTCCAGATTTATTGTTAGTAATCTCTCCCTGCAGATACAGTACACATAATAAAATGTTTGTGCAGTTTAGAAAAAAATCTTGTATTTTCTACTATAAACTCTCCGTCTCTGTGGCTGATGGAGGACTCTGGACGGAGCGTGCACACACTGCAGTTGTGTCTTGTGGTCTGAATCCTTTTGTTTAGCTGTATGTTTGGTGAGATTAGTGGGTATTTTCTGTTGGGGATTAGTGGGTTATTTTGGGTTCATTTTGATAGAACTGCTCCCAGTTAGTGGCTTTACTTGCTATTGTGCATGTTTAAATGCAGCAAGAGCTGGCCAGTAAAAACAGTATAACCATGCTGTAAATAGCATAATGAAGCCCGCTAATTGTTGTATTTGGTTCTGGATGGTTAGATTTATTATTTAGGGCATTTTTTTAAAGGGAAACCTGATTAAAAAAAAATAATGGGTGTAGACTTTTAATAAACAAGTTCACACTACTGTCAGTGCAATTTCAGGACACATCCCAGTCCTTTCATTTTAGTTTTATAATTTATATGCAGCCAAATCGGGATTTTGACACAGCAATTAAAATGAATCACTAAGGTAATCTCCCGCCATGAGTACTCTGTGAGATTAGAGTGGATTATATTGGATTATGTCCATTGACCTGATTTACTGACCGACTGCCTCTTGTTATCCAAATCAGATTCGTAAATCTGACCTTCGGCGGCTGGATTTAGAGCGTCACAGAAACTCAGACAAGCGGCGAGATACGAGCACCTGTCAGTTTTGAACTCCCGAGTGCGTGCACAGGGGAAGATTACGTCACTGAATGTTTCAGCAAATTCGTTTCTGGCTGCCCTTTTGAATAAATAAACAAATAAAGATGGAAATAAACCCTGTCTAAATCACACGTAATCAGTAAACATATAAATTGCCTCTTCCCCACACTGAGATTAATCAAGTTCTATCTTGTGAGATCTGGGTCACAGTGAACCATGCCAAAAACAAGACGTCTGCATCCTCTGCTGATATTTGGAGGCATAAACAGCATGCACATAGAAATAACATAAACATCTAAATTCTGTAACAGTTTAATAGTAACATTGATATTTTAAACAAACATGCTATAACTTTTTTTTATTAGTTCAAAACTGACTTTATGTTTTAAAGGAATGCTTCATCTTTTGAGAATAAACACTCAACCCAAATAGGTTTGAATCATTGCTTTCAGACACCAGTAGCTTACTTCTTTCCAGAAGGCATCTGCTGTAGCCAATAAATCTTCAAAATTAAGCAACAAAATGCTGAATATGACCTGACAACACTGTGATTAAGGACTGGCTGGGTTTAGGCACAAATACAACCTGGTTAGGATTAAGAAAAGAACATGATTTGGGTTAAAATACATTCTTCAGGTTAGAGAA
Organism: Lutjanus erythropterus; assembly: GCF_056507025.1. NCBI lineage: Eukaryota > Metazoa > Chordata > Actinopteri > Lutjaniformes > Lutjanidae > Lutjanus > Lutjanus erythropterus. The sequence goes on along the minus strand of NC_139317.1, from coordinate 7,799,112 downwards.
ACATCTTGGTTTAAGTTAAAGTGACCTAAAGATAAGGAGACCTTCCTTTTCATGGGTACAAAAGTAACCAGTTCAGGGAATGATCATAGTGGCCATGTTTACAAAAACCTCAGTTACTTTCTGGAGGAGCAGTGTCAATTTAATTTCAGTAAACTGTGACAAAATATGTTCATCAACAACAGTTTTTCATGACTAAGACAAGACGCTGACTCGTATAAAATAGACCTTTCACAGCAAAAACTTAGACAAAATGTATGTTTTGTTTTTATTGATGAGATGAGATGGGACTGTAGTGTTAGTGGTGGGTTGCTGGACGTTCAAAATACATGATATGTTTCCCCAATTGTGTTCCCTGTCTGTCTGTCAAAATATAAGCAATGCATCCCTGTCATTGCTTGAATTGCTTGACGGATGTGTGCAGATTCCCAGAATCCCAGAAGAAAAGTTAATGACAGCAACACGATGGCTTCAATGCAAATAGATGCAAAAATAATAGATTCATGGGCACATTTTATTTATGGTTCAGGGGATGGAGGGACACACCACTGCTAGAAATTAGGTGGGAAGAATACGAAGAACCTGAGGAGTCACTTAAAGGTGTACCAAACAGAAATTTATGCCACAGGAACTTTAACATTAAATGACGAGGCCTGTTGTCAGCTAAGCATATAATTTTGCTAATGTTAAGTCATTGTGCAATCGGCTGTCAACTTGTGGCAGCTTTGCTGGCAAGTCAAAGTGTTGTGAGAGTGATATTTTGCTTAACAAATTTCAGCAACTTTGATTCAAATTTCTGATACCTGTGTTAGCTTAATTACATTTATTTAAAGAGAGAAAACATTTTACTAAAAGAAATGACTGAAGGACTACATGTAATGCTTTTCCAGCTACTGAAACTAGAATAAAACATTGGAGGATAAAACTGACTAAAATGTGACTAAAATAAGTAATGAGTAATGAGCATTTTTATCCAAATACTAAAAAGACTAACTCTGAAATAGCTGCCAAATTGAACACTAGGTAAGAAGCAGGAAATGAACAGCTGTCTCCTGTGGTAAAGTCTGACAGTTTGTTGACTCATCTATCTGTCCCAGTGTCACCAATATGTGGAGCATGTGGCTTCATAATAATGTCATCAGACTTCCTCTGAAAGACAGAGACATAGTTCCTACATGCTGTTGTTTTTCTTGAGAGGACAGCTCACTGCTGTCCTGATGATGTTAACAATGACAAAATAAACCTTTATTTAGATGGGTTATTTCACTGAGACATGAGGTCTATTTCAAGAGAAATCCAATCAAAACAAACACAGTTAACACAACATGAAGTTACAGACAGACAGAGACAAAACAGAATACAAATTATACAAGTGACAAGTACAAAAGTGCCAAAATGGTAATAGTCAGAATTTAAATAAAATGTATAAGACCAAACTCCCACAAGTGCTCTCTGTGCTTTGTAAAGGAACTTTAAATTCCCCTCTGGGAATCTGAAGACAGCTTCAATTCCTGCTGTAATGTCTTCCAGGTTGAGGGGGCAGAGAAGAAGGCAGCACTGTTTACATCACGTAAGTGGATAAATATGTGGGCAGCAGTGCATTTATAAATGAAGTTATTCCAGTGCAAAGTTAACCAAAGAATACAGAGAATGCATTGGTGTCTGAGGGGTTTATAACCAGTTATGAACCTCAAAGCTCAGGGATGAACAGCATCCAGTAGATGAAGGGAGCGAGCTGAGGTGTAGAGATGCACCCAAACAGAAATTTCTTCTACCTGAAGTTGCTTGACATTATTTCTGCAAAAAATGATTTTTAAAATACAACACAGTAACATTCAGAGAACTACAACTTAGTTTAGTTTAAAACGAAAAGAAAAAGATGGAGATGGATGAAAAGTAAGAGTATGAGGATGTGAAAATCAATTTGAGCTTTGAAGGCACAACACAGCCGAGAAATATTAGGTTAGAAAATGCAGCATTTTCCCTATTTAACGTGACTTCTGGTCCTTGATCCGAATACAGATACAGGTCTTTTCCACCAACACTGGTTCAAGCACCTAATTCTGAAATCATCTTAACATTTCCAGCAAAAATAAACTGTTTTGGGAGCCTGAAAAAGGACATGTTCACTAGCACTAATTTGGTGGAAAAGGGCTTACAGAGACATGTAATTTTGTTGGCTGAACAGATACAGATACAGATAATGACATCTACTGAGTTGTTCATGTACAAAACATCCCCATAGTGCACAAGAGGCAAGAAAGTGGCAACAAGCCATTTCCTGAAGCATTAAAGGGAAAATGGGACTGGCTCCTTAAAAAAGAAGCACAATTTTATTTTGATTTCCTGAAAGATTGATCAATATGACATTTAAAAATGTTTATAGGTGGTCACAGTCCAGATAAAGGTTCCCTGTGCAGACATGATGTGGGGAGAAACAGCTGGCATCATCTTTTTGTTAGAAAAGAAACATGGCCTTGCTTTTCCCTGCTTCTCTGATGTGGAACAGGTGCGACTTGACAAAGTCAAACGCAGACTGCAGATGTTCAAATGCCGGGGCAACAGTGCCTGCACAATAGCACATAATAGTAATTCTGGCTTATGAATAACATCAGCAAATGTAGCCACATGCAATAAATGTATGAAACCAGGTGTATGAAAAGTTGGACGCTGAATAATTAATTTATTTTTTGCCACAAAACAGTATCCATCTGACACAGGTGTGATTTCACATTTTTGTGCACAAATCATTTTTTTTTTTTTTTGCAGAGATAACAAGAAAATAGTTTATGTTTCAGTTTGGACCTGATAAATTCACCATCCATCCCCTCCACTGAGGACAGAATGCAGTTTACTCTCCTCTCTGTTGGAGCTATACGGCCTCTAACCCACCTCATTTTAATTGCTCAGCAGCTTTATCATAATATTTAGAGGTTACAGTTAACAAGATGGCCAATTAATCCAGAATACTAATTAGGCAGTAATGAAGTGTCACAGAGACAGCAATAACTGCTGGCTGATCCACAAACAATGACAGGGCAGTAAAACTGACATTGGCCCAAATTAGCCTGCTGATTTAAATAGGTTGCAGGCTACTTTGTAGAAATAATACAGGGATCAGAATAATGTCAAGGACGTTCTCATCAGTCAACACCCAGTTCAGCTCTTGACATTTCCTCTGCAGCTAATCAATTTTCTCTGCTCCGCTGAGATACAGCAGCATTTATTGAGGTGATTACATCTTACACAAACAGTTTTGAGTTTGCAAAGCTGAAAGGAACCGAATGGCTCCATTGTACAAGAATAATTGCAAGAATAGTTGCTAATTTCTGAGCATTTATTAGAGTCTATGAGTAACCAAACAAATGACAGTTTTCTACAATGAAATATGTGGGGAAAAATATGCTGAACAACTCATTGCAATATGATGAGAAGGATTTATTTGTTCAGAATGGCGGCTGTTTGCAATTAAGATGTTGTAAAAAAAAAAATATAATAATACTACTACAGAGAAAATAATCCATTGCTCAAATCTAGTGTTGTCTCAGCTTCTTCAAATATGCTTGGACAGTAAAGACAGGTGTATTGATACCTCGAAAACAAAAGCAAAATCTATATTGAATCCATACAAGTAAGTGTTTCTCTTAATAGAGTTTGACAGAGGGCACGGCAGACGTCAATATCTTTTAATTTTGTTGTTTTAACACGGCAGGACTGTTCGCATAGCTAAGTAGTGTTTGTTAAGAGTAAAAGAGCCATGCTAAAATAATCTCAGCTTCATCACTTGTCATAAGGGTGAGAGCAAAGTTAACAAGTACAATTGCAAATGACTATGAGACATGTTTCACACAGGTTTTTATTTCATGTTTCTGTCACGAATTCATGATCATTTGAGTTTGTACATTAATTTAAAAAGGTCTAAAATATAGCACTATTAAATAATTTTTGTTAAATAAAAATGTAGAGCTCTTCAGGGTTTTATTTGAGAGTGTAACAGGTCACATGACCAGTTTAGTTAAAGGTGCATTATGAGTCAGAATCAACATGGCTGCATGTGGTCCAAAAGGTGCACACAAGAATTTATTGTAAATTGTACTTTTATTTTAGATTTGCGTATAATGTGATTTATTTTAAGTTGTTTAATTTATAGTTTCCACTTCTACTGTTGTGTTTGGATCTGGTTATCAAAGGACACTTGATTGAAAGACTTTCCAATGACTGAGTGATATGTAGTTTTTTATTTTCTTTTAGTGTTTCTCAGTGTTGGACCACTGAAGTTACAATAATTGCTAAAAATTATGACATACTGTATATAAATGGTGAACATCTCTTTGCAGCATGATGAGAAAAATGTATGTTGAAAAAAAAAAAACAGGCAAGAAACTGAAGGTCAATGGCAATTAAATTTTGATCAAAATTGATTAAAATACTATTAGATTATTAAATGTAAATATTTGAAATAATAGGCAAAGTGCAGTTACAATAATCACTGACAATTATAGTAACAGTGTTTTTCCAGGCACATGAATAACAAGAAGCAATAAAACATTGGACCTTTTCTGATCTGTGGTACACTTAAAGGTCAATTCTGCTGTGTTCTCTGTCCAGATGGTTGTAACATACTGAGAAAAATGTGGGGGCAGGAAAACATACCGTGACTAAAGGTGGAACCAATATGTGCACTGTCTCTGCTCTATTAATTCCAGGGTCCATAGATTTGTGATGTGACATTGAAGCTGTAATAAAGAACAATATGTGTTTTTTTTTTCTTTCCAATAAAGGGAGGTGATAATTTTATGCCAGTGGTAGAATTTATTAGTTGGAAATTTAGCTATTATGGGTAATAGATAGAGCTGTGGCAGTGGCTGAGCGAGTAGCTCCTTTAAACTTTGTTACTGTTATTTTTTACTTTGATACTGAATGACAAAAATACACTCGCAGGCATTGGAAAATGAAGTGTGGGGTTTGGAATAAAGAGCAGCGGACCCTGAGACAATCAGTAATGCAAGAAGCACCACCCAGCCAGACCCGGCGAACTCACCGCTGTGACCAACCCTGACGGAGAGGTGGTGAGTGAGGAATAAGAGCCACACTCACCCTGCGATCTTGCAGAGACCTGCTCCTGGATCGAGCTGCAGCACTTGGACCAGTTCTGAGCTGACAGGATGCAGCGCTGTTTCCCAGATGTCAGACTTTTAATACGAAGATGTCGACCACATCATCATCACCACCATCTTGTTGCTGCTGTTTATATTCAACCTGATGCAAATGCAAAAAAATGCACTACAGAATTATTTCCTGGATGACATGTCTATATGTATGTAAATAACCATATATATTATATTATTTTGAGTATATTTTATCCTATCCTACTCTGACTTTAATCATTATCTGTACATATGTTGTGTGCATGAAGGAACTGCAACTCTAATTTTGTTATGCAACCTTGTGTTGGGTGATAATAAATGACCTTAATGTTAAATTTTTTACAGAGTTTTCTCCTAAAGATATACTGCCGTACATACTGTAAATTGTCACTGTTTACACTGGAGTTGGCTTGAAGAGTGCTGCAGACAGACATACTGTGTGTCTCCTCTGATACACACAGTGTTGTCAGATGCTTCATTTCATCTGCCAGCACGGAGCTTCGCTAGGCTTCACAACAGGAATCGCGAGTGCAGAAATAAGGATATAATCCCCCGCCAGCATCCCACCCACAAACATTTGTATTCATTGAAATGATTGGATAACCAGTCCACCAAACACTGAACCACAAACTGGATTTCTGCAATTGTAGGCAAGAATTTTGTGTGTGCCACTGGCGCACATGTAAGTCTTTTATACTTCCTGTGGTTGTAATGGTATTGCGTTGTATCCTCTTTTCATTAGCAGCTTACACTGCGAATTGAATAATGTCACCTGGCCAATTACAGAAAGTATAAAAAATAATACAACCAGAAACATAAACAAACTCTGTCTGTTTTAGTTTTATTTTTTGCTTGAATATGAATCTAAAATCTCTTCTTGGATGCAGTAAAATGCTACATGCGTGAGCGTCCTTTCTATCTAAACACAGTGTTTCATGATTTATTCATACTTAATTACATACATTTACAAATGGAGAGCCTCTTCCAAAGCTCATCTGTTGATACCTAATACAACAAGACAACTATTCAGCTCCCCTGTATTTTCATGGGGATTTACTGTCTTGAATAATTTAGATTTTTTTCATTTTATTTGGCTCAGATGTATTAATAATGCAGGTCCAGACCTGGTCTTTGAGGATAGCGGTGACCGCTATCATGATAGCGCCCACTGACATAAACTGTGGAATACAAGCTTGCTAACATTATTCTCTACACACTCCAAATGTATTTGGCATTTGCTCAACTACATGGAAAATTTACAGGCCATGTGACCAAGTTGTCCGGTTTTGTCTGTTTTGGCAGATGTGCTCCTGCTGATATCTCTTCCAGCTTTTTTGAACCACTCTCTGTTTCCAGGGAGACGTGTTGTTGGTATTCACAGTGTATATATATCTTTATACTCTCTGCCAGTGATTTATACTCACCATGTCATGTTCCTTGCTATTCCACAAAAACTTTTTTTTCCCCAAAAAAATCATCAACAACAACCACAAAAAACAATTAGCTATTTCTGCACAAATGAAAGGAACATTTCACCCCAAAATCAATATTTTCCCCCTGGCCTGTGGTGCTGTTTATCCATCTAGAGTTTTTTGGTGTGAGTTGCCCAGTTTTGGAGATACTGGCCATAGAGATGTCTGCCTTCTCTCCAATATAATGGACCAAAATGGCACTCAGCTTGTGGTGCTCAAAGCACCAACAGAATCCATTAGAAAAATTCAAAACCTGTGTTTCTTACCAAAAATGATGACCTGCTTCCTCAAGATAATCCACAGACCTTGTTGTGAACAGTTTTTTGAAAGAAATACTTTCTTTCTAGTGGAAAAGAAAGTAGTTCCATTCGACTGTAAAGCAGTTCCAGTAGATTCTACAGCAGAAAGAAAGTTGTTCTGACATGAAACTGCTCAGATGTATTATTTGGTGCTTTAAACACCATAATTAGTGGTGCCGTTAGTCCCATTATTTTGGAGAAGGGCAGACAACTCTATAGCTGATATCTCTGAAACTCTGCAACTCACACAGAAAAAAAAAAAATCTTGATGGATAATTAGCACTATGGGCCAGTGGAAAAATATACCTTTTTTGATTTTGGGGTGAACTGTTCCTTTAAGTGTGTTTTGATTTACCACAGATTTGATGGTCAGGGTTTTTAAAGTTTCCATAAAATGATGACCAGCGTGCTTATTGCTTGTGTGTTTCCTGCAAAAGCAGCAGCCAGGGCCCTTTTCCACTAAACTAGTTCTGGTTCTTGAACCAGTTCCATTCAACCATTGTAATCAAGGAAAACCTGCTATTTTTTGGTTCCAGCTCTGAACCAGCTTTTCAGGTTCCGTACCAGTTTATGTTACCAGTTATGTTAAACGGGAATGGGGTCGGTTCCATGTTGGTGTAAAAAAGACCTGTGAGCGGTTTGTAGATATGATCTTTGGAATCTAAAAAGAGAGGGGTTCTGGATAAATCCCTTGAAATATAAAGGGGTTTTCATTAGAACCTCCTGGGTGTGCTCTAGATAAAACCCTTGGAATATAAAATGGTTCTCTGCGGTTCTCTCTGTGGGCAGGTTCTTGTTAGAAACCCCAGAGAGAGTTCTGAATGGAACTATTACACAATGGAAGGGTTCCAGATGGTTCCAGGCTTTGCCCTTTATGTTAGGTTGTAAGTAGAACTCTCCAGTAGGGTTCCAAGTGGAACCTTTTATAAAGGGTTCTACCAGGAACCAAAAATGTTTCTCCTAAGCTGAAAACCCTTTTTGGTTTTACTTTTTGTAAAAGTGTACATTGTGTTTAAGTAAAATTCTTGGTATGCCTTTCTTAAATGTTTTCTAAATTTATGTTCAAGCTAACATTTCATCAGGACAACACTATTATTATTATTATTTTTAAGCAGCTCAAGCAGTAGTATTACAATTTGCTTTTTTGTTGGAAAATGAAACTACTTTGCAGTGCTGTCAGAGCTTTGGAAGCTCTATGAAGCATCTTGTTTGTTTTCTGGGATGCTGTATTTTGCCCATAACCCAAAGCTCACAGTCCATGACCACAATTTGACTTTAAAGAGGTGTTCGACCTTCTGAGCCGGTACTTTCAGCGGACTGCGCGGCTCCTGTGTCTCAGCGTCAGGTTGTGTGGGGTTTTGTGTTTTTCTCCCTGCAGGACTGTTCTCGCTCATTGTTTAAATAATAATTCTATTCAAGTTATAACTCTTCAGATGAATCCGAATGCACCGTAGCAGTAATTTAGATTCAAGCGTCATTGATGAGAACAGAGACTGAATGTGTGTTGACAAAGAACATTTCATCTTTTCATTATTTTTTAGTTTGCATATTAAATGTCCAATTTGGCCTTATGGGAAATCCTGTGAAGATCTGCAGAAAAAAAAAAAAAAAATTCCATTTTCAACTTGGGCTTTAACACCACAAAATGCATGAAAAGAAATAACAAGTGGGGGTTGAATATGTTCTGAAAGGTAATGTGTGGCATTTAAGATGGAAGGGTGACTTTTTGAATAATGGAACAGAGCACAATTTTTTATCTCATTATAATTGGTATGTGAATATTATCTTGAACGCACAGCATGAAATCAAAAAAGGTTGTGAAACTTTGCAAGTGACATCAAGGTGGAATATGGATATTACAGAGTGTTCCAATACATCTGGACCATTTTTTCTGCTGCTAATTTCGGCATTTGTTACAAAATGGATGGCACCACACTCCTGCCATTAAAAGTAAGTAATTAAAGTCATTAGCTTTAATGGCACAGAGTCTGGCGCTCATCAATTTTCTACTCCTGCACCACATGTGTGACTTAACCTCACTGCTGTTGTTGAAGCTTGATTTCTTTTCCCGCACAGTATTTGTTAGAGAGGAAGGGTAGTGATAGGAAAAGGGAGAGATGCATTATTCATATAAATTAGATGCTGCTACTCTAGTGTAAATCAGCATCCTGCTAGAGGAAATGGAGAAAGACGGGAGATGGAGAGTGCGATGTCCACTCCTCCCACTGGGACACAGCATCTGTCTCTGAACAGCCCACTGCCAGTTCACCAAACATGAAGCATGTGTGAGGCCTTATCTGCTCGCCTCTGATGGGCTGCCAAAACTCAGGGCTGAGGGGACAGCCAGGCAGCCGAGCATCACCCCGCCCCCCTCACCCCGCCCTCTTCCCTCACCAGAGCTACACGCTTACAAAATAAGGGCTCCAAAAGGTTTCTTCATGAAGGTCAGAGCCATTTGCTGCTTTTCTGAAGAAACAGTTATTCATCCAAAGGACCCTTTTGTTTGGTGAAATCCTTGAAGAACTCTTTCATCGAGGTTTCTTTGTACAACAAAGAACGACCCCGTGGGTGGGTCCAAGATAAAACACTTAGACAGTGGAAATATTCTGGATAGAACTCCCAGAAAGGGGTCTGGATGGAAACATTGCCTCATAAAAAATAATGGTTCCTCCTCAATTGCTGCGGTTGTACCCGGAACCATCTGCTTCTGAAGAATGCTTTTTGGCAGAAAGGGTAAGTCAATGGTTCTTTGTAAGACTATGGGTTCCATTAAGAACCCTTTTCATCCAAAAAATCCTTCCTGGGAGAAGGAGTTCTTGAAATCAAGGGTTCTATGTACCATGTTATAAAAGAAAAAAAATAAGGGCTCCTCCTCATTTGCTGAGGTTCTATCCACAACCATTTGCTTATGAGGAACATTTTTGGAAAAAAAAAGGCAAATCAGGGGTTCTTTGTAGGACTATTGGTTCCATTAAGAACCTTTTTCATCTTAAGAAACCTGTTGTGGGAAAAAGAGTCTCTGAACAGGTTCCAAGTGGAAACTTTTTATCTAAGCTAACAGACAGAAAGAGTTCTTCAAGGATTGTTGAAATCCTTAAAAAAACTCTTTAATCAAGGGTTCTTTGTACCATAAAATTAGTAGAGTAGAACTCTCAGTAGAACACCCTGGGCGGTTGGCACCACCTGGGTGGGTTCTGGATAAAAGCTTTGGACTATTATATACCTTTATTTTTAAGAGTGTAGCCAGCCACTGAAATAAGCAACAATTTCCTGTTTGCATGCTGACTCTTATACACACACACACACACACATACACACATACAGAAAACACACATGCAGGCATGCACATACACAGTAACTGGTTCTTAGGTATGTATAAAACATGGGCTTGCACATGTACACACAGACATTTTTATCTCCAACAGCCTTGTTGGTAGCGTGTCTGGCCCTGCAGCAATCTCTTACAGAAGAGACGGAGGATTTTCTGAGCTGAGCCACGTTCTAGCAGCTCTACTGGATTACTATGCAAACACAGCTCCCTCCCCTTGATATCTGCTCCATTTTCAACATGCACCTGACTCCCTCCATTCTATCAGTAAAATCTTCCCTGCCCTCCCTCTCCGGCTCTCCTCTTCCATCCCAGCGCTGTCACTATCATCCCCTGGTCAATTTCCAACACGCCACACAGGGGGTCTGGAGAAAATAGCTGTGATTGGAGGTTGTGGGGTCGACGGTTGAGGCAATGTGTAGATTGGCTGTTGTGACTGTTCGCATGCTTGTCTAAACCCACCGGCGGCTCTTTAAGCTGTCAGGCAGCAGTTTATGTCCTTCTGTTCATCGCCCCTGTTCCTTCACAGTCCAAGAAGTCAGCAGAAGTCATGTAGGTGTGTCTCAACCTAGTTCAGAAGGTAGCGGACTGCCCGGGGAGTCGGACGTATTCTTGGGTGTCCCAGTGTTAAAATCGTTCCAGTTCACTGGAAGTTCACCTGCCATGAAAATTCCCACACTGCACTGTAAAAACCAGTGAGTAGCATTGTTATCTCTCCTCACAGAGTGGAAACAGCCCTGCTACACTTTTATTTCACTTCCTCTTGAGAGGTGAGAGGACGCCAAGGACCACAGCGTGCAAATGTATTGTTACAGTTACATAAAGTGTGTTAAACAGTTTGAATATGTTTAACTCCAGATTGTGTACTGATATTCACAGAAGTTTTGATGTGCTATGGCTCAACTTAAAGTTTTTTTTTTTTTACTTTTTTACTCTTTTTTTCTTTGTGCATATAAAATGTCAACAAAGTTCCAAAGCCCAAAGTCCATGCCAAATGAACTTACTCACTCCTACACATAACACTCCTCCTGAACTGCCTGAAACGCCTTGTTTGTAATCCAGCCTTTCCTCTGTGACTTGCTAACATCACAATATAAGGTATTAGCATAATGTGCAGCTAGTTTGGAACAGAATTTCGAATGGGGTTGGGACCTTAAAGAGACGCATGTTAAAACGGAGTGCTTCAGACAGAGGGTGGCAGCTTTGGATGGTATGAGACATGGAGGCATGCAAACCTACTCTGGTTGCAACCAAAAATAAAAGTAGCTTGAAAATAAGCCCAATATGGCCACTTCAGTATTTTCCTGGATATGAAAGCTGATCAGACGATATGATTTATGTTGCAAATGAAGAATAGAATATCATCTTGTACAGTATGTATAGGTAGTCTGGGAACCAGACAAAAAATGCAAGCTCAGATACATCCACAGTCTATTATTTAATTTGGGGCAGGTTTGATACGAAGACTGACAGAGGAGCATCAGTGGTCCATATTTGAAAAGTCATGTCACACATTTTGAGCACAAGGCACCCGAGGCTGTATTCACAAAATTTCCTAGTAAAAGAAGTTGCTACTAGTGACGAAATTCTAAGAAAATTGTGACATTTTCTAAGAATTTCCCCTTGAAGACAAGACTAGATTCTGGCAAAGATAAGTCATTCCTACAAAATGTCAAAAAGACAAAGAGGTTGGGGAAATATTTGCTTAACGCTGAATGACAGTGAGTTAGTAAAACAAGTATTTAAAGAAAATAAAACCTGAAAAAAATGAAAGTGATCAAAACACTAAGATATTTGCAACAGTGCAGGAGTGATGATGACTTGGGTCTGTTGCAAACTTCACAACACACAAACACACTTTTTTTAGGCTCAGAAAAGGGCGTTCATGTACACAACAGGCTTCCCTCACAAAACTCAGATAAAACTGTCAAACTATGTCGTAAGCACTGCTGATCAAATATGAATCAAGATTCTGTTACTGCATCGCTTATTTCACACAAATGTTTTCAGAAATATATATTATCTAGTATATCAGTAAATTCAGATACATTGGTACTGGGCCAACAGTTTCTGCTTGAAAATTAAGCAAGCACCACCCCAACTAGCATGTGTCATTAAGCGTTGCATGTTTCATTGCTGTGATTGGTTATAGATCTATCCATTTGTGTCCAAAGGCACTATGGGGCTTTTCCATCTGCACTTTTGGGCTTGTACAACTGTGCTGATTTTCATTTCAATGACCACTTTTAATGCTATGACCTGTTCTGGGTCATTCCTAAGATGGATCTTGTCTGGAGTCGGGCCAAACAGCCAGACCTGCCTCAAAGCGAACTGCAGCGAGGTCTCGCTAACTGCGGCCAATCTGTGATGACCCCCCTTTCTTCCCCTGAAACAACTGGGTTTATTTTTAACACTGTGTAGAAGAAACCAGAGAAAGGCATTTATAAAAATCTCTATGTTCATCCCGCTGTATTTTTGCAGCTTCTAACTGAATCTCTGTGGTTTAGTTTGTCTGTTTTTACTATCAGGTATCTGCTTTATTGTAGCTTTCAGCCATATAGGAGTCATGTTGAGTTAAACCCAAAATTTCCTGATTTTGCTTCTTCATAATAAAAGTGTTTAAATAAAATAAGGAGGGGCTTTTATTGTGAAGAATTTATAGGTTATTAAGTGTCTGTCCACAGTTTTACAGTCACTCGTCTCAAGCTAAGCTCATCTTCCTGGGCTGAGATGCAAACTGAGTCAAGCACATGTGTATGAGAAAAAGGTATTAGACTCTACTGGTTGATAACACCCGGAGAAAACTGGAAATGAAATGAGAGCTTCCAGACTAAATCCCGTTTGTGAGTTAGTCAGGCCAGAGTGAAATGATCCGAGCATAAATCTAACCTTTCTGCATGAGTATTGTGTACCATGTGAGCGATTGCATTTGTCATCATGAATTACATAATTCATTTATCCTGATGAGGAAAACATGACAGTGAGATCACCAGTTAAGTCACAAAGGCAGTAGCTCTGTATGCTGCTGTTGTCCACCGTCCCGGTATTTTTAGTTTTATCAAAAGCAATTTTTTTGAGGTATTAAAAATTAGAATGAGAGCTGGGAAATTTAATTGGTTGGTTCAGGTCAGAGAGGATGCTCAGTTCAATATAATAAACCACAAATTAACAAATTAATACATGGACGAACCTAACAGGCAAAATAAAAAGAGCTATATAAATTATTTTTGAACTGCAGGGCTAACCTTAATATCATTAGTTTGCAGCATGAAACTAAATTCAGCACAGCAAAACGCAGTCAACAATTAGCCTTTTACCCTGTTCAGGAACCATTAGCTCCATGGCTTCTAATGCAGTGTGATGAACAGCTTCCAGGCCAACAAGGCATGAAAAGCTAAATAATAAAATCCCGCCCACCCAAACATTCAGAATTCTACAAGGGTTCAAGGGAACAGTTATGCCAAGACATGCACGACAAAGTACAAACATAGCCAGTAATGTAATAGCTCTTATTTATGTGGTTTGCTCTAGACTTCAGCCAAAGAAAGCATTTGGCAGTGGTCTGAGTTACACGGCGTCTGTTTGTCCCTGTTGTTGATCTAACATCACTACTCGCATGCACAGCCTCCGAATCATGTCGCAGGTCATTGAGCCCTCAGTGTCCCAACAGACATGATTTTCTGAAACAGCAGTGCGAAGAAATGCTCAGTGTCAGCAGAGCAGAAGTAACAGAAATGGTGGACGCGCCGTTGAGGACACGGACGTGCCGTGAGACAAAACGTGAAGGTGGAATACAGTTGACCTGTTTTCTGTTGAGCAGGAAGGTGATGGTTAGACTAGCTTCAAAGAACTCACAGTGCCGTGTTCGGGCAGCCACGTTCATCTTGTTGAACTGAGCAGTAAATACAGGAAGCATGATGACTCACTCTGGGTTATAAGAACAACCTAAAGAAATCTTTTTTTTTCTTTTTTTTTTTTTTAGTTCAATCTACAAGGTAAACGAATCCTGAGTGGCATTGACAGTGTGCTTATTATGGCTTGATCCTGTGTAATAACTAGTGTCATTAAGTATTAAAGTTTATTCACAAGAATACACATTGCCATTTATGTTCCCACTTTTGCTGCCCTTTAAAAAGTTAAAGTTGCATTAGTTAGTTTGTTTGTTTGGTCCAGTTGTTTGTTTGTCTGTGTGAAAAATCTATAAAGAGAAAAAAACAGTACTAAAAAACAGTATTAAAGGAGCAGTATGCAAGAATTGCAAGATTTTGGCCACCTGTTATATTTATACTCCAAACAACTAGGGTGCAGCATATAACTAACTACCGCTAACTGTAGCCACCGTTAGCTAATTAGCTCAGCAAGCCGCGTATCTGCTAGTGGTCCTTTTAGCTGGGAGTGGGAGGTTGGATTGTTGTTGTTGTTTACTCCGCTATCACAGCGGCAGAACCAGCATCCCTGTAAACACATCCATTTTGCATCAGACAGGCAGTTAATTAATTAATTAATTTCAGTCAGTCCAGATTTGGCAATTGTTGGATCAGAGGAAAGACTAAACTAGATGTTTGAATTAGTTTTATTTTGCTTCTTTCAAGTTTGAATGTGTGTTTTACGATGAGTTAACTTGGCAAATAAGCTATTATTAGTAAGAGAAAAACTTGATTTCAGAAGGTTTATGTTTGGATTTTTATACAATAAGACATATAGGTTAAAAATATGTCCTCTCTTGGACATTTATTTACTTATTAGGTTAAAGAAGCTAAGAAAGGTTGTGTAACATAGTGAACTCACTGCTTGTGGACATCTCCCAGTGGAAATTACAGGGGCGTGGGGGTTGGACATCTTTGACATCACATCAAAACTGTTATTTCTTCACATTCTGTTGGTTGCTATGGAGAATAAATCATGGTATATATAAGTCTGACATATTTTATCTACATTGTGGTTCTCCTGTTCCTGAGAAAAGTATCTGGGTGTTTTAGCTGACTCGATACTTTTTTATCTTAACAAGTAATTTGCTCATTTCAGCACTGTCTTTAATGTTGGATAAGCACAATATATAAAAGTGGAATCTAAAAACACTAAATAGGAACGTGAAGTCTTCATTTTTGAGTCATAATGTGCAGCTGTAGAAATAATTCAGATGTCTAATTAAACTTTTCAACAACAATTAAGTACAATGAATCAATTCGTGGACAGCGTAATTCGTGAAACGTAGCCAAAGGCCGGTGTTTCTAAGCTACAAATGTACATGATCGATATGATTTTCCAGTTTGTGTGTTAATTAGCCGCTAGTGTCGCAGGTGTCTTTGTCGGTTATATCACAGTGGCTTTCGGTGTGCCTCAGCAAATCACAGGTGAGATCAGTTTCATCAGCGTGGATTTAATAGCAATCTTTGAGTCCAAATACCCAAGGCAATCTGTTATCCCAATCTGTCAGCCAGCGAGGGCTCACACTGCAGTTAGAATAACAACTAAACTTGTCAAAGCATCAGACAGAGATGTAAAATAACTGTGTAAATGCAACTGTGGGCTTGTTGTGTCTGATTACCCTGTGCATTCACACATACACGTGCAGCTGCAAACAAACACGCAGGAACACACACACACACTGACGCACAAATGTACAGAGACTGTATCTATCAAACCCACACAGATATATTCACAAATCAAACAAGCTGTTCCTGGCCGGTGGATGGATGTATCTGCTGTCATGAGTCACACCAGCACGCAGTAGAGTTTGGTGTATCTGGATCTCAGCCTTCATGTGTGGATTTTATTAGCTGCTACTGTGCCAATCAGCCGGTGGCTCTGCAGCTACGTTTAGACAGCAGACATGAACCATTTTTGTAGATTCCTCCTGGGAAATAGAAAGCCCCTTCACACTGATATGCTAGTACAAGTTCTTGTTTTTAAAACCTCGTCCTGGCCCCTTAAAGTCGTGCTCCAGGTGGAGTTTCTGTAGTCTCACTGACTGAATGAGGTGGCAGCTTGCCTGTAAAATTGACTCACCGCTCAGTCAACTTATCACTTCTCTTTGAGAGGCATTTACTTCTGCCACTCACAACAGAGCCGTGCTTTATGTTTAATCAAGCATTAATGGGTGATCGCCATTCATAAAAGCTTCATTACAACGTGTCTTTGTGCCATGTTTATGTTGTTTAAAATCAGAAACCAGTCAGTCTAAGAGAGCTTGTGTCTGCTGTTGCTGCGGTCTGGTGCAGACTAATCAGTTGTAAAAATGAACAGCACTCATCCAAAGACAGAAACCCTGCCTGAGGATCTGAGGCTGTGCTCTGGCTCACAGATGAGCATCAATTCAGCGATATAACTGGGAGCCAAACCATGAAGCACTTTGAAGGAAATCAGTAAAATCGTTTCTAAAATGTACTGGTAACCAGTGAAGAGAGGCTAAAACAGGCCAATCGAGTCATGTGTTTTTTGAAAGCTGAGGACTTTAATTTTGTACCAACTGAAGGCCGGAGATCTTTTTTTTTTCTTTTTGTTGTTTGGCTTAACCTGGAACACTGAATTGCAATAATCTAAAATGATGTAAAAGCATGAATGACCTTCTCAAGATCAGGGCAAGGGAGAGAGACCTGATGCTCTCAAATGATAAAAACATTACTTTTTTTGCAACTTGGTTTTCAAATGAAAGGTCACTGTTGAATATGACACCCTGGTCTCTGAATGCAGGTTTGACATTTGACAACACAGTCAAGATGTTTATTTGAAAAACTGGGACAGGCTTTAGATGATGAGAAGAATGGGTAACACTTTATAATAAGATGCTTGTCATAAGTATTAGTTAATAGCTAATACAGTGCTTATTAACACTATATAAGTGTTAATAATAACACAATAAACATGTTTAATTTTAGATTATAAAACATTTAGAAGCACTTATAATAAAACTGTTAAAGGCTTACAGTCTGCTTACAACTGTTAATAAAAGCCTTGTTATTGTTGCTTTACAACTTTCTTAGCAGAGGAAGAAAGCCTGAAAATACTAAGAATTCCAAAAAATCTTGGTGACTGTTAACAAGTGCACAATGAAGGACTAATTAACCTTAATAAGCATTGTATTACCTTATTACCTATTAACTAGCACTAACACAAGCACCTTAATATAAAGTGTTACTAAATAATGATTTAAAATTTGTTTTCATTTAGCAGGAGAAAGTTTTTGCTACATCAAGCACTTTATTTCTGACAGACCAGATAATAGTTGATGAAAATTGCATTCTTCACTGGTTTTCAATGGAAGATCAGTTTGAGTGACATCCACGCAACAATGGCACTGAAATTTGTGCCCATGTATGATTTGTCCCCGTCACAACAAGTACACAGAGAACAACAGTGGCCCGAGGATGGAGCCTTGGGGAACACCAAAGGTCGGAGGGGCTGCAGAGGAGGAGGCATCACCACCCACTAGTGCCAAAGCTTTGTTTAAAAATTAAGATTTCTAGCGTTTTGTTTAATAATTACAATTTAAACGTTTAAATGAAATAAAGTAATCATCTATGTCAAACACTGTGCTGAGATGGAGAAGAATTAAAATCTCTAGCATCAGCAGTAACTAAGATTACTTACTTTCACTTGATAGCTCTGACAGTCAGTGTTATGGTGTGAACTGACACCTGAAATTTATCAAAGATATATTTGTTCATAAAAGAAATCAGCTTTAAATAACATTAAAAATGACCAGAAATGGTGATTTAGAAATGGGTGTAAAATGTTTAGAAACCAAAGTATGAAGCAGGGTGTGCAGGAAGGAGTGTGGCCAGAGTACAGAAATCTATTTACAAGGGATAAAACATTGGATTAAAAACCTGTATCGGAAATCTGGCATGCATAGCATCTAAAAACAACATGATAAAGGCTTTAATTTTGCAATCGCGTCTTTTATAATGCACAATAAAAGCACCTTGAAATGAATGAGTGCAGTGTAGGGGAAGATCACAGGTGACATGACCCATCTGGAATTTGATTTTGTTTATTCTGCCCATGAAGAAGGACAGAAATTGCTCACCGAACATGAGGGATGCTTCAGCTTGTTGACTGGGAGGATGGTTTATTACAGATTCAGTGGTTTTGAAAGGGACTCTGGGGTTATTACAGTTTGTTGCAATGATTTTTGAAAAACAGAAAGACATGGTTTATTTTAGTCCTTTTAGATAAGTGGACATCAGTTATTTCAGGATTTCATATGATGCCATCAGACTGTCCATTTTCACACTAAATGTTTTTATTCAACCAAGGTGGCTGTGTGCTTTTGCAGCTGCTATAGAATCAAGTACTGTATAGACACAGTTGAAGTCCTTTAGTAAATCATCTGTAGACATTATGCTCTCTGGACTACTACATTAAAAGGAGTGTGAAGCCATTCACTTTAGTTCAGAATGTGGCAGATGGTTCTTTTTCTTTTGTTGTATTATGCAGGATAACCTTTTTATTTTTTGGTAACATTGCTGGGATTCTGAGTGTTCAAAATATAAACTGCCTCCACAGGATGTATTGTATGTGATGTCATGCATTAGGATGGATTTTACTGTAGCCGTTTTCCCCTTATATTGATCTCAGTGTGAGGTGCAGCATGTGTTATACAGCAAGTCACTGGGGCTTCATGCAGTGCTGCATTCAAGTGCAGCCCGAGCAAGCACTGCCATCTGTTTTTACCTACTGTAAGTGAATTATATAAAAAAATAACAATAAAGGAGTCCAACACCCCGGAATAAATGACTCCACTCAGAAATATACTTTGCTGTGATATGTCTCTGTACCTCCAGCCTATTTAGCTGTGCCTTGTTTTGCTCCTCTGTTGCAGGTTTGTGTAATTGGTAAGCCATCCACTTGAGCTGACTGGGAGCCAATGGCAGAGCCAGGAAATTTTCAGTGGTGTGGCCAGGATGGAGCCAGTGATCATTTTGGGATGGCATAGATGTGTCTTGCTAGAAAATGAGGTGCTATTTAAGGCATCCAAAACACACATACGTACTCCATAACAAAGAAGCTTACACCATATAGACCTTCCAGGAAGTTGCGATGTTGCGATCGCAACAGTTAATACAAATTCAACCAGCTCCCATGAATTCTGCACGATGTTGCAACGTTGTCCAATCACAGCAACTTTTCCACAAATTTGACGAATCACTGCAGGCTCCCAGGAGTTCCAGCAGTCCCTCACGCTAAAATCATTCTGATGAATGAACCGACTCATTGTTTATTCATTCACTGTTTTTTTTTTTTTTCTTTTGTTATGGGTACTGAGGAGGTTTATCATTAATACTGATATTCATTAATGTTCTGTGCACATATATTTACAATTCTGTGCTGGTTTTGAGTTTGAGCTCCAAAAAGATTTTGCGTCTTTGTGGAATATTCCCTCAGGTGAACTTCTTTGTCTACATTTAAAGCATATTTTGTTAGAATTTTTGTAATCTTGAGCCTTTTTCATAATAGAACACTCAGAGTAGAGTGTGGTGTCATTTTCCCTGGAAAAAGTTGCCTTTGATATTACAAAAAAAAAAAAAAAAAGATTAGATGAATTTTTAGAAAATCTCTACTTTTTTCTGCTATGAAATCAGACATTTTAGGCCACAACAAACCCCAAAGCCTGCAAAATCCTGGAGGGACTCATTATACAAATATAGCACAATATACAGACTTCCTATTAATATATAGACTATTTGCGATAAACAGACTATTTATTATTCTATTTTTATATTCATACTTGCTTTTAAACTTTGTGTGTAGAGTCGTGTTGCTGATGTTTTTATTTATATTGTATGTACCACTGAGGAGTCGCACTAAAATTCAACAGCTGTGCCAAAAAAGGCATTCTGTTCTATTTTAAGTACAAGTGTCCCTGGCTACTGAGCATTACTACTGTTCTGAGAGCAGATGTTCAGCTCAGCTTATGGTGATCAGCAGCACTATGAGCTCATTTTCTCAGTGAATCATCAGGAATACAGACACACACATACATAATTAAAAGAAAATTAGTTTTTTAAATCAGTATCATTATATTATATATAAGCAACATATACATAAAACCAATAATTATTGGTTCAGAATAAATGTTGCTATTAAAAAGCTGCAAAAACATTTAAAAGTACATCAAAATAGCCCTTCAAACAATTCACATTTTAATACATTTTTCCATTGACATTAAGTGCAAGTGAGCCTTTAATTTCTATATTTGAGGTCTGTTTTCAGAAACGCTCTGACTGGGCTCTGAACTAGACCTGAAAAGGTACACATCACTTATTATTAATTGTCAAATCACAAATCATGTACAGTCATTGCACAGGCAACAGTGTATTTTCTTTTGGATCCACCTATTCCCTTTTGAATCCCCCTGTCTACAGCATTATACATAGGGATGGCCGTGTCACACATTCAGCTCACAACAGCTGTATTCTGCAATTATTGTGGTTTGCAGCAATGCGATTCACAAAGTTCGTCTAAGTTCAGGGACTTTGGTATGACTCAGAATGTAACTATATAACGTTTTTGTGCCTTCTCATGTACCTTACTGAACAGTTTACTTATGAAATAACTTCACCTTTGGTTTTTGTACGATGCATAAAAAAGTTTGCTAACGTTTGTTATTTTCTCTCTGAGGGGTTGTAAACTACACTAAATAAAAGCAGCCATGGGTGGGATAATTAATGTTACAAAAAGCGTCAAAAAGCAATCTCCCTTCTGATACTCTATCTTACCTGTAATCATTGGTTTGTTTGCTAGGCTTGCCAATCGAAAAGTCATGTCTTGACTCCAGTCACTCCATGGTGATTGTGTGTGGCTACATGCCAAATGCACAGGATGTATGTGCTGCTAAAGTGTCCGACAGTGCTGTGGCAGTACAGGGAACATTTCACATGAGGGAAACTAGTGATGGCTGTGATATGGTGCTTGTGGTGCGCTAAGAGGGTGACCAGGATTCAACATGTGGTCACGGCCACTCCCAACCACCCCCTCCTCTGCCTTTGCACCTGGACCCAATACTCCCTTGGACTATAAAAACTGCCACCTTATGCTGCATTCCATGTAACTTTGAACTCAAAAATTTCTGACCTTCAACTTGAAAAAGTACAATGGAACACCACAGGAAGTCAGAGCCCCTACTTGACCTTGACTTCATGACAAAGCAGTTGTCTGAATTCACACAATAATGGCAGCAGCCATTGAAACCTACAACAATACATACTGTCATTTAGTTAAACTGATGATAACTTTTGAGTGAGTTACATTGATCTCATAATTGATGTCAAAATATGTCACCAATGTTAATAAGTGTCATAAAATAATAATGTATACAAGCATCTGTTACCTTGGGTCATTTTTCCTCCTCTGTGTTGTTATGTGCAAGGCGGCAGCACTGCTGAGGGTTAAATTGTGCGTACACTTGCCAAAGAAACTCATCGATTTGTCACGGTCAGCCATGTTTTTCATTGTGCACCTGGAGCAGTTTACGGTCACGAGTTATACATTGCAACTGAGAAATTCTGACCTCCAACTTTAACTGGAACACAGCCAAAGTGCTCTTGGCAAGAATCTCTCCATGTGCTTTGTTTGGTTTCCTTATCTTTTCTTCCACCAACACCTGCATGCCATACTTCCCACACAACTTCTCACTTGGACAGACTTTACAGCCATCCACGCCTCATCTCTTGTTCCCTTTAATTTATGCTTTTGTAAAAAAAATAAATAAATCAAATCAGTTAATAAATCGGTAGATGTAAGTGCATCCTTGGCATCTCACTTTAGCCCTTCACGCTAAGACTTTGGTTCGACTTAAAATGTAACTATACATTTTGTGCCTTCTAATGTAGCTTAATGAAGAGTTGACTTATGAAAGATAAATTCACCTTCGTTTTTTGCATGATGCATAAAAAATTTAGCTAATGTTCGCTGATGCTAACAGTTTGCTATTTTTTACTCCTAGTTAGCTTGGTAGGGGTTCTAAACATTGCATTTTAGTAATGTTAATTATTATTAGCAATCTCCCCCTCTGATATTACCTGTAATCATCGGTTGGTTTGCAAGAGTTACTAGTCGAAAAATGAGGGTTGCTAAGCAACCAGCCACGCAACACAACACAGAGTGGCAATATGAATTATAAATTATCTCTGGAAAGTGACCACAGCAATATGTTATCAATTATTACATTATTATTATTTGTTTAATTAAAATTTTCAAATTAAAATATATATGATACACCAAACTCCCCTGTGAGCTTGGTATAATGGCTTATGGGTAATCTTGCTTGTTAACCTCGAGCAAAGTGAAGACCCTCCGTTTGCTGCAGGTCGCAGCCTCAGACTTCTTCTCTCACACACATACATTTGAAATGTGTGTTCACCACTCAGACTTTTTAAAACTAAATATTTACAATTCAGCTCAGTCATCCAATACACATTCATGAGGCACTTTGGGAACTCTGAGTCAGTAAAGTGTATTTAGTTCTAATTCCACAGCTCATGAGAGCACACTAAAATGATGAATTTTATTTTGCCCCTTATGTGTCACTCAACATTAAATGAGCAGGCGGTGTTAAAATCCCAGAAGGTTGATATTGTCAAGGTAGCTTTAAGCTGTGATTGCAGGCAAGCTTTTATTTCTAGAAGGTATCTGAAGCATTGCGTGTAGTTATATAAACATCTCTTGTGCAAAGCTGATGAGGTCTCAGTGGCATGTACGCACTGCAGTGAACTGTCTGTCAACATAATTACTATTCAGATTAGTTGGAGAAAAACACAGCAGCTGCAGTTTTGGCAGAATATACTTTTTCTTGTCATTATTATTAAAATAAATTCAACCAGTTCTGCCAAACAAACTGCCACTAAATGTACTTTCTGAGAGATAATCTCAGTGCGTGTCCTGATTGTTACCATTATCTCACAATGAATCCTATGTCCGGACATATTTGTTGAGTTTAAAGTGGTGAGCAGTGGACATATGGTTACCATCCTCTGGTGACATTTGGTATTTGTAAATGTCAGCAACACGCGACTCGATTTGAAAAAACAACACTTTAGCAAAATGCAGGACTCGGTGGCTCAGCTGACGTGGCTGCAGTCGAGATGGTCACAGTATGTGTGTAGCTGTCAGAGGTGATAATAACACCTCTAACAGGATTACCTTCCTCACTTTCCCGTGGGGAGCTGACCCTGACCATGACTGCCATCTTTGATAAAATTCTGCCACAGTAGTTAAAGCTCAGGTGGGAATGCCACTACCCCGAGAGTAAACACCGGCTACATCATTCTTAGTTGTTACCACATACACGCACATACACACACAGGCTGGGACCGGAGTGTTTCACAGTGAATGCAAATACACCTGAATGCATTAATATGATGAACACAGCGTGTCTCTGCCGCTAAGAGGCAAAGCCTCACCTGCCTGCGGTCGCATTAAGTTCTAAATAAGATTTGCACATTTAAGAGTTGTTCTGTATTTAACGGCCCTGAGAGCTCAGTGCACTGAAACTTAGTATGCAAATAAACAAAATACAGGCAAATTGAGGGCGTGTTCACACCTATTCCTGAATGGAACCGATGCAAGGATGAAATATAGTTTAAATTTCCCAAATGTATAGAAATTGTAACCACAAGTCATGTGGTGAAAATGTCATTTGATTATTGGTCATCATTCATGATGGAGCATCGTCAGGTTGTGTTCATGCTGGTGTTGTTGTAGAGCACATATCAACCATCTTTACAGGATATTAATGTCTTGTAAGACAATTTGTTATAAATTATTTTTATTAGGCACGCATTGCTCACTCCAGGTTTGTCCCTGCCAGTCCACATTTTGATATCAAATGTAAGAGAAAACTTTTTTTAACCAATGAAACGAGACAACAGTACACTTCCTGTGACTGTTTGGAGCATTTCACTTGTAATCTGAACACGATTCACTCGACAGTTCAGCTGCCCCTTCAAGGTGGGTCAGAGAGTCCGAACCAGATACAGAAACAAAAGCGGTTTCCAGGGTACAGTAAAAAAAAAAAAAAGTGATGAACACACCCAGACATGGCGGGGACATGCTTGTTCCAATAAAAACTTACATTTTACCCCACTGGGGAGGCAACTTTAATAATTCATGGGTCACAACCATGGTAATAACTGTGTTCCAAAAGTGTTCATCCTTTTTAGTGTCTCCTGGAGACAGTTTCCATTGTTGGATGCGCTACTTGTAGGGCTTCTGTGTTTCCTCAAGTGAACTAGTGCTTCTGAATAAACAAGGTGACTTAGTGTAGGAGTCAATGGATTGCCGGTTACCTTCGATATGGAGTGTGGACTGGCGGCTGGAGGGATTGCAGTTCACCTTCTGTGGTCTGCCAAAGTGTCCTTGAGGAAAGCACCAAATTCCTAACTGCTGAGAGTGATACGCAGCAGCCCCATCACTCTCACCCCATTTACACCTGGTATTGAAATGAGATTTGTATCCAGATACATTATCCAGATTGCATTTACCTAAGATCCGAACCGAATGTGAGACAGACTACTGCCTGATCTGATCACATTCTTAAACCTTGCATTAACGCTCGTTTTTCCTTATCTGAATAACGTTTCAAGATACAGATCATATTTTAATACCAGGTGTAAATGGGGTCGCTGACATCTCTCCTTTAATGCATGTCCATACGTCCTCTATGTGCATGTGTGTATTTCGGGCCTATGTTTGTGCAGTGAAAAATAACAACGGAGTGAAAAAACTGAATTTCCTCAAGGGAATAAATAAAATAATTCTACTTCTTCTACTTCAGTGCCATCACTGTACCCGCTTGTCCTTTTTTCACCATAGGCAAACCATCCGTGGCATGCTGCTGCTTCCTGTTGCATATCTCGATTCCACCAGAGAGCCAAAAATATACAGAATAACAGAAACAGAGCCTCAGGTAACTTGTTGCTCTAGGACAGCAATTTTACTATGCTGGTTTGAGACCAGCATAGTGAATTAAGAGGGGGTTCTGCACAGTATATCTGCATGTCAGATATATTTTTACACAAACAAACTGATTCATGTTTTATTGAAATTGTGGAAATTTGCATAAAACATGCACCATGTTTGGGTGAAAACATAACTAATCTGGTGTCTTGTGTGTGTATGTGTGTGTGCGCGTGTTAAATATCCACCATTTCTGGTGTGGGCAACTTACTGGAATTTAAAGCATTTTGGATTTACAGCACCTGGCCTTAGACACCGCATGCAAAGCAGGACCTTACATGAGGAAATCTGGCCTGCATGCTCATTTTGCAGGGTATCAAGGTCTGCCCTGCTACATTGTACGCTGTCCTCCTGAATCTTATTATCATGCTAATTAAGCGGGACACAAAAACCCTTGAAGGTCTGTTGAATAAAAAGCGGAAATTGCCAAAAAGCCGTCCTTTTGTCGGGAGGCTCGCGCGAGCATTCCAAGGCTGCCGTGTCTGTTTCCTTCAAGGACAACTTCCAAACTGTTGTCAGCCTAAGCCCCTGTTTTAATGAGATCAACTGCTTACCTCAGCAGTCGCCATGGCGATACAGTAAAAAGAAAAGGTTATATGAGAAGCTGTTATATGCGGCTTCAGTTAAACCAGTGAACCAGGCCTGGAATGTCACATTCAAAAGGCCTCGTCTTCCTCTCCTCCTCTCTTTAACACACCTTTTCATTTTCTATGCTAATCACCAGAAATAAATCACACCCACCCTCTCTTTGGGCCGCAATGACTTATGGGACAGGTCGTTTTGATTTCCAGTGGCTGCAAAACAAAGACGTGTGGAATGCAGAGTAATCTGAGCGACAAGAGTGGTTTATGAAAAAATGAGCGCGCATCAAAATGGGATTTGTGCTCCTCAATGCATGGGAGCATGTCAGATCTATCCATTTTCTCACTGTGGGTTGTTTGGAGGTGGAGGATCAGCAGGACAATTCAGCAAAGTGCCAATGTTTGGCACACTAGTAAAAAAAAAACAGGAGGCGAGGCTATTCATCTATTCGTGTGGGAGTTGAGGGAGTATCTTACCAAACAACACTCAAGAGGACAATGGATTCTGCTGCCCGCTCTTGAACCAGAACAACACTCCCGATCCGCCTTCATCTCTCCAGCCAAGCCAGCACAGAGGAGGAAACTGCTCCACTCAGCAGAGGATGGAAACTCCCACTGCTTCGTGCACTGTGAAACTATCTTTTATCCAAAGTCTGTAATTTACAATATGTCAAAACTGCAGAACAGTTTCGATTTACTGTGCCACGGTGCAACACAAGAAAAAAGGAAAAAGATCATTTGCTTGCACAATAAATTGATCCCCCCAACTAGAAGAGCGTCAGAGGGCCAAAGCAAAACAAACTTTGCACCACTTCAATGAAATTTCGACCCAGATGCTCACTTGCGCTTTGTCTCTATTAAGAGACCGAAAGATTTATGAGAGGAATATTGAGTTTGTGTGCAGACTACCACTTCTGCTGGCCATTTTATATGTCCCACATGAGAGTGGAGAAGGAAGCAGAGCACTTTGTCTTCAACATCTGCGTGTCTGTGAAGTCTGTGCTTACAGGTTGGAAAAAAGAGCCCACACGTGCAGCACACAGTTGAGCATAATACTGTTTTGTTCCATCTCCCTAAGGAATCTTTACCCTCTTAGAAATAAAGGTGCCAACTAGAACCATAAAGGTTCAGTTTGTCCCCATAGGAGAATCCTTTCTGGTTCCCAATAAAACCATTTAAAGAGAGCTTGACCTAGAACCCAACAAAGGATTATACCTTGAGTTACTTGTGGAAGGTTTCACCCAGAGCTCCCTATGAGAGGTTCAAGGTTCTGGTTAGAACCTCAGCTTTTCCTTCCACTGAGAACCCTCTCTTAAAAAAAGAGTTCTTTGGATAAAAAGCGTTCTTGATGAAACCTCTAATCTTACAAAGAACGCTTTACGAACCTCTCCTTCAAAAAAGGGTTCTTCACAAGCAAATGGTTCTGGTTAGTACCTCAGCTCTTCAGCTCTCTGTTCTACCGAGAACCCTTTTATATTATGGTACAAAGAACCCTTGATGAAAGCTTGACAAAAGAGCTCTTCAAGGATCTCAAAAATCCCTGAAATTTTCCTTCAAAAGAACAAAGATTCTTTGGATAAGAATGGTTCTTAAGGGAGCCCTTAGTCTCGCAAAGAACCGTTGACGAATGGTTGACTCATTTATCAAAAAAGGAGTGCTTTGGATGAAAAAAGTGTTTAGTCTTACAAAGAACCCTTTATGGTCCCTTTTCTTCAAAAATAACATTTCTTCACAATTAAAACAGAAAATTATCCATTTCGATGGCACATTTCTGTACATGGACTGTAGCTGCCCTATGAGAGGATAAAGTGTGATTATACTATCTGAAGACCAATTTAAACCCTCTAAAGCCTATTTAGACACAGCAGAGTTAAGCTAAAATGTCACCAGGGAAAATTATTTAATGAGAGCCACAGGTGCTTTTATCACTTTCGGTACCATTGTGCAGCTAACATTACCGGCTTATTTCCTTCTTTTGTTATTCTTGATGTAATGTGACAAATCAGTAGAAACACGAGTAGATTTGACAGAAAGGAAATCAATCCACAAAACATTAAACTGTATTTCCTTCGGAACAAGCTACAAGTGACTGATTACCATAATGAACACACCTCAGTGATTATGAGATATTTCTCCCTTGGACTCCAAAGTTAAACATCAGCATTTTGATTAAGTGCGTTATCAGCTAATCTCCTGTCTGGGTGTGTTGATTGGGGGATTAGCAAGACACAGATCACTTTAGAAACATTGAAATTACAGTTAATCACAGTGGCTGATGATGATTATGTGGCTCTTCACCCCATAATTCATACAATGAACTCAATATTCAGTCAGTCTTCAGGAAAAAAGCAACCCCTTAGCAATCACAATCAGATGCAGTTAGAGTAATTTAAATTATTTAAATACTTCTAAAGGACTTAATCAGATAACTAATGGTCTGCAATGGACTTTATTAGGAGAGTAACCTTTCAAACATGCACACACACAAGTAGGTAATATTACACAAAAAAGTCTGTGTACAAAGCAAAATACCGTACGGAGGGGAAGACATGCCTCAGCCGCCTCAATACTGTTCGCTACAGGTCCTCTCTCCTGCATGAATACTGCTCTGACAGAGTGGATAGAGGTGCATAGAGGAGTTTGGGACACTGCTGTGAAAAGCTGAATAGACAGGCAGAGATTTTTATTTATTTATTTTTTATCTAAAATCCTTTCAGAATGAAAGAATGAGCAGAATCTCAGGTGGTTATTGCTTGAGGACAGAAAAGGATTCCATGCTGAGTGTCTGAGTGCTGAAGTCCAAAATATTGAGATAAAAAATGCCCCTCTCCAGACCTTATTTGAGCCCAATATTACCGCTTCACAGTGGTGCACCAACACTAACTGTAAATTGGGAAGAACTGACCCTTCGCCAAGCCCCGCCCTCCTTAAGCTTTGTTGTTAAGCTTTCCATTCTTCCACCGCACATATGCAGTTTACAGTGATAACAGACGCAGATTTAACATTGAAACTGAATGGAATTTCTCGCCTAAAATGATGACTCTTGCTTGCTGATTTCATGGGTGTAGCCAGCTAACGCAAGCTAATGCTAATGCTTAAACTCCTGGAGTCAGCTGAGAAGTCCGTCTCCAACAGTCTTTTTAATGTTTCCACATTTTAAATACATTTTAAAAAAAGAACCCTGTGAAAGTGTCTTAAATATATAAAGGTACTTAACGGCTGTGCATGATATAACATTGATGTTAAAAGACTGAGGCTAAAGCTATCTTAGATCCAAGCAAACATTGATCAGATGGTGAAATATGACACGTATATTTTTATGATAAGTGACAGAAATACACTTATTAACATGGGAAAAGGAAGCATAGGGACACCCAGCTAGAGCAGCCAGACAATAACTGGCAGAGCCAGGATAAGAGCTAAGCTAACCTCGGAGCGATCTGGAAAGAGAAGCATTGTTGCTGCACCATGTTGGTCCTGCACCCCTCACATAACAAATCCCAATTTAGCCCGTCAAAACTAAATCTGACCTTCAGTTGACATAAGAGTAAGTTAATAATGACTGAACTATTCCTTTAACTACATAGTTTTTTTTTACCCATGGCAGAAGGCAACAAAAATCGATGACAAAATCTGAGTAAGTCAACACAATCAGGTAGGCTACACACTCTGCTTCTGAATCGATGCTGGGGGGGGCATGCAGTCATGTGGAGGATGGATCAAAATCTATGATTGGACAGTTGTTCTTTGGAGGAGGGGCTTAGCAAAGGGTCAGTTATGCTGTACATTGCGGGCTTTAGTATAAAGTGTTACCAAGTCCTGCACTTTGCACACCGGCCATTCACCAGGATGACCTCTGCACAAGCTATGACCAGTAAAAAAAACCCCAAGCAATTCCTTCACTAAAAAAAAAAATAAATAAAAATTGCTTTTGACCATGATCCAGGCAGCAATTACTTTCCACATCAGAATGTAATCTGCACAACAAATAGCTATAATATATTGCACAATATATTCTAGGAAAGTGGGTTGCATTTGTTGTTCAGATTTAATGCCTGAGAGTTAATCATCTGTAAAAAAAAAAAAAAGATTTTAAAAGTGCATGAAACTTAACGCCACATTTGACAAATCAAATTTAAAAAGTTTGAAAGAAAGTCTGCATGAAGTACTGTGCATATTATTGAGATGAAGATATTGTTACAGCAGGGCCTCTAAAATGATTTGAACACCAACGCACATAATGACAGATTGGGTACTTTGGTCCGTTGGATGAGAAAAACTTGCAGCCATCCTCCAATTGTTTCATTAACATCGTATGTCTAGTTGATGATGGTACTTGATTCATCAGTTTTTAATCAGGATTGTTTGGGAGACAATCAGTTCAGTGGCTCAATCACAGCTCTCTCACCCCACCCCGTCTCACAGGCTGCTGTCCTTTCTCTCCTTCTCTGTTCGCTACCACATCAACACTGACCGGCATTGTGTGTCTCTTTATATCAGATAACAGTGTAAGGTAATGTGGGCAGATTGAGCAAGAGTAAGATTTCTCCCTCAGAAGAGGAGGCTTTTTGTCTTCTTTCTTAATCTTTCTCCACGAGTCATGCCCCTGCCTTCTTGGCTTTCTTCATTAGTCATGCAGACGTACGGTGGAGGAGAATGGTGGAGCCTCTCGGTGACTCTCCCTGCAGTCGAACACACACAGAGTGTACGAGCGTGGGGAAACCACTGAACCTGCTGTACCAACCTGTACTTGATTTCTGTTTGTTCTGCAGCAACGATATCCTGTCTATCGATGGAGTTTCAGGAAACTCACCTACTGTATATGGCAACAAACTCTACAAGACACTCCACAGGGGGATATCCTGTGCTTTAAACATGTGTGTTACGTTTCTATCGGCACTTTTAAAGATTAAATCAACTGCTCTACAAAAAGGTATTCTTTCTTTACTCCCTGTGCCAGGAAAGTTGAAGCTACCTGAGGGGGAGAAAAGACTCCCACGTCCACCTTTCCCCGACACCAAACTGCCTTTTATTTCTCTTGAACTATACCCTCTTCCATTGAACATGAATCGTAATCTTACCTGACTGAGCATAGACACACAAGTGGGACTGGCACTGCTGTAACACAAATCTAGACCCTTTGGTCATAGATATCACGCTTATCTTTTTGCCTTCGCATTGACTGAGTTGACTGTACTTGAGTTGAAAGTCAGAAAGTTTTAAATATCCTTTGATTCAACTAAAAAGGCACTGTGTGGCATATTCTGTCAGGCATTTCAATGTTGCTGTTATCTTTTAAAGCTGTAGGTGCTGAATTTTAATGAGTAATCCTGTTAAAACCCCTAAAAACAGATTGTGCGGACATAACTTTGAATACAGATGGTTCTTTTTGCTCCTTGTTTTAGATACTGTACATCACCCTTCTGTACTGTATGTTCAAATTAATGTAAAAGCCACCGTGCGTGGCCAGAGCCCAGGAGTGACAGGAGTGACATTTTCAGTCCTGTTCCAACCTGTCATTCTCTCTATGGCAAAGAGGGCACAAAAGGTCAAACTGCCACAACCGTTAGATTCAGAGTGTCACTATGAAGTAAAAAACACCTGCTACATGCTGAGTGTAACTGGTGAAAGGCAACAAACCCACACTCTGGGAGTTGCTTTATATCAGATGTGAGGATTTTGTACTTTTCCCTTGGGAAGGCATTAACGTGGTGAGCCAGATGATCACTCAAGCTTTTCTGCATCCTTGGAAAGGCAACGCCTGGACTCATATCAGTCCTTGAAAGAGGCAGGCGTGAAAACAGACGAGTCAGTGCAGTCAGCTTCTCCTATCAGCGGCATTATCTTCAGGGATGTTTTCACTCGGTTATGCTTTGTGTTGCAAAGAAAGCATTTTACATCCTTTAGTACTAGGCACCGGGGCAACCCCAAGATGTCATGGATCTCAAGCTAAGACGCTTCCCCTGTGCCAACACAGGTATCCTGTTTGTTGGATGTCCTGTTTGGTGCTGGGTCACTCAGTGTCCCTGAGATTGGTACAGTGTTTGGGAAGGAAACAGCGATACGCCTTTTGGCAGCGTTGTAGCGTTGCTGCTTGTGGAGCAGGAAGTCCAGGGTTTCCACCTGGCCTCTGCTGGATGTTATACTGCCGTGAGAAGCTAGAGACTAGTGAAGAAATAAAGAACTGTGTGAATACGGAAAAGGTAAAGTGAAGAATGCCATTGATGAGCAAACCTTGGAAAGGCTTCATCAGTGTTGTAGTAGTGACATGTCAGCTTCAGGGCCATGAGCTAATGGGTTTCCCTCTGGTTCTTGGTTGGTGTTAGCCTTGGAACCAGGCAAACCTGCTGAGCTCATGTTTTCATTTGCACTGGAAGAAGGCCTTGGATCTGGTCGTGTCAGTCACAACCATTTATTTAATATGAGGTGGGGTCGTGTACGATGATGGACAGATGAGCATCACTGGTCCAGATTTCAAAACTCCCATGTTACATGTTTTGGTGCTCCGGAAACTCAGATCAAACTGTCAAAGTAGGTGCTGCTGATCAAATATGGATCAGATTCTCTTACTGCATCGTCTATTTCCTGACTAAAATGTTTTCAACCATATTTAATGTACTGTTTATCTCTAATGCGAGAAAGGTTGTAACCAGGGGGCCCCCATTTTGTGCCCTTCTTGGGAACGGACTAAGCACTGCTGTGTCACATATTTCCTTGCTCAGACTGGTTGTAGGTCGATCCAGCTGTATCCGGAGGCATGTTAATAACGCCTCTTGGCAATCAAAAATGAACTAAGAAGTTCCAGACTAATCCAGACTGTCATAATGCCTTGTTGAACAGGTGATATGTACGCAAAACTAGTCACTGAATATGAGACCCACATTCATATAATATTTATGTCTGTCTTTATGTCTTATCTGTTGCTTTAATGATGGCATGTTTGCAACAATGCAGGCCTGTATTTTACCAATTTGGCATGTTTCAAGCAGTGAATTTGTGAATAGAAATGTGTGTACTTTACTTTGTGTGTACTTTGATCTCTGCTGTAAGCATTGCCTGCAGCTAAACTTTTTATTTATTTATTTATTTATTTTGTAGTGTGCATATTTTTGGTTTAAATTATTCATGACTGTTGCTAGATGCCACAATAAACCACTGGCTCACACAAAAAAACACTGGAAACATCTACAAGTTGGGCAGCGGTTGTTCACCAATCCAGCACATTCTGATACTGAGAAACATTATCATATAATAAGATAAGTAAACACAATAAGGTTTCCATGACTACAGTAGATAACTACACCAACCATTCAACACTCTGCCAACTGACTTGCCAACAGAAAGAATCACTGTAAGAAAGGAGTGGGCAGAATGTGACAGCAAAAAATGAACTGAAAGAATATTTTCTCATTAAAAGTTAGCGACCATAACTTAATTTCAGCTTTCACATCTCATAACAATGCCCCTGTGTTGTGTGAGTTATATTGAAATTGACTTTATTCTCCCACAGCAATAAACAAGAGCTGAGAGATTGTTAAGTCACCTAATATAAAGTTGCAGAAAGTTAGACAGCTCCATGAAGAATCAATTGATTTAAAAAAAAATAAAAGAGGAGGTTTGACTGAACCCAACAGAGTGAATGGTTATGGCAGGAGAAGAAGGATGATTTTCTGGGTATTAGGGCACATTTTCTAGTTCAAAACTCAGTGTTAGCTCCAAATCCATCTCCCAGGCAGCACAGAGATTACATTCTGATGAAGTTTTCTGTCTTGTTTCTCTATTTATGGGGGATAAAATAAAAAATCAATCTTAAATGTAGAGTGGGATACGGATATCGGTGTAAATGAGTCATGAAATTGAGTGGTCTTCCTGTTAAAGTGAAATGCACAATTGATAAGATAGTCATCTGTGCAGACAAACAGGATATACAACTGAATGTATTTCTTACCTGCCAGGTCACAAACTGTTCTGAATTTATATTGAACAGACGCTGTACATTGGTTAAAAAAAATTTCAGCAATTCGAGGACAAGGACCCTTGGTTTGTGGCGTAGCTACAGACTGTGCTGTTCTGTCCTTACTATCTTCTCGCAAGTTCATACGACCGACCATGATTCTTGCCTATGTTCCTGGCCCTGACAATGCAGCTGAATGCCCTGCAGAGAGCTACGACAACACTATCTCCAGAGCAGCTGATCAGCCAGGGATTTCAACAGCTGTGACACCACTACTTTGCTGCCACAGCTGGAGCAGTATAACGTATCTCCAACACGACTATACCAATGTCTCCAAGCCCTGCTTTGCCCTGGTTTTCTGAAACAATAATGCAGTATCTTACCGCTGACAAAATTGCTCAGGTTTGGAATAATGACTCTGTGTGAGAGGGTGTCTGGCCTCACTGACTGCAAGATGTTCTTCCAGGAAAGTAGGTGTGACCTGAACATACTCGCTGACTCCATCTGCTCATATATATTTCATTCTGCGCTGACAGTGTCATTCCAACTAAACAGGTCAGACTCTGTCCTAACAACAAGCCTTGTGTCAACTGAGAGATGAAACACTGTCTAAACCTCATAGAATTGTGTTCGTACAGGGAGACAGAATATGTGTCAATGAACTGAAAAGGGAGCTGAAGCACAAAACCAAGCTGGCTGAGCTCCAATACAAAAATAAGATCTAGGAGAAGGTCAGCAGAGGTAATGCAAGGAAGGTGTGGCAAGGTTTCAACACCATGATGGGCAGAGCTCAGAAATCAGCCCAGATACAGTTCCCCGATCCCTGCAGGCCTTCTACAGGACTGATCCAGTGGAGGGCTGGACTCCGACCGACACCAGCTCCGCCCCTGCACCAATCAATGTGGAGGAGCGGGAGGTTGTTTCCATCCTCTCCAAATTACATCCAAAGAAAGCACCTTGATGGATGGGCTTAAGGGCAGCATATTGAAGGAGTGCAGCAACTGTGTGGTGCGGTGGCACAGTTTCACAGCTGTTCCTGAATGCCAGCTTCGTCCTGCAGGGCCTAGAAGGACACAATCATCATTCCTGTTCCCCAAATGCCCCGTCCCAAAGCCACGAGGTCTGTGCCAGTCACCTCAATCCTCTATAGTGAGAAAAGGGTGGCCGCTGAGGAACTTGCCTTCATGGTCAGCGAGAGTTTGGACCCAATCCAGTTTGCCCACAGGGTGAAATGGGGAGCTGAGGATGCCAGCCTAACTCTCCTGGACACAGTGGCCAAGCACTTCAACTCTCTAAACTCATATGTTAGGATTTTATTCATGGACTTTTCATCTGCTTTTAATGGAGTAAACACAAACACACTTCTGCACAGCCTCCAAAGACTACAAATCAACACAACACTGGTTTTATGGATTAAGGATTTAAAAGACTGACCCCAACATGTCAGAGTGAATGGTTTTAAATAATAATAATAATAATAATAATAATAACAACATTGTTTTAAATACAGTAGTCCCACAGGCTTTGTTTTGTCACCCATCCTCTTCTTCATATACACAAATGAAATCACCTGCAATAGCGATGGATTGTTGCTTCTTAAATATGCTGGTGACTTGGCCCTGGCAGCCCACTTTTCCTGTGTTGCATCAGGCATCTGACATCCCACACCCACCCTCTGAACCACTCAGCCTGGAGGGGCAAGTGGTGGAGCAGGTGGTGGAACAGTACCTGGGCACCGCGATCGACCACCACCAGCGCTTCACGCAACATGCACACATGGTCCACGAAAGTCACACAGCGTCCATGTGGCAATATATATAAACTGAGTTGCTTTAAAGCACATATTTCTGATCACAGGAGCTCCATTAAAAGAAGTTACGTAAGTAGTCCTGTTGCTAGACATTTCCATGAAAAGCAACAACACATTTTTTCCCTTTTCTTTATGGGCATAGAAGTGATTAAATCCAAGGAGATGGTAAAGTCAATTCTCTTTGGAAAAAAAAGAGGAACATTTTGGATTAACTATAGTAAAAGTTTATTTCCAGGGGGCATGAATGAGATCTTTTCAATTAACGAGTTTTTATAGAGGCTCCTAAACCTCCCTCATTCATGAGGTTCTGTAGTGATTTCTTTATCATGGATATTTCGATTCTTTCATCTTTTATGCATTTGTTCTTTTGTGATGTGTATTGTTGCTCTCTCTACACTCTATATAACATTGTATAAAAGTCTGTAAATTAAAGTGTTACATAAGTACGCCACATTGAATAAACACAATCTGGGTTAAAGTCATTTAAGTTAAAACTTGTTACTACCCCTTGGCTGCATTTCTTCAGTTTATTGTCCCTAATTGGACACACCCCTTGCCTCTCTGTTAGTCTGGGACAATATGGCCTCACGCCACATGACCACAAGCCCCTCCCGTCTGCAACTGTGCCGTATTTGCTGATATTTGTATGGATGTACATGATTGGTTATGTTATATATGTATATTTGTGAGTGAATAGGTGAAGTTGTGCCAGAAATGTTAAAATGTTAAAATGTCAGACATTTTAATAGCAGCGTATGGGTCACACATTGAGTCAGTCCTCACATTCAACACTGCATCCTGGTACAATTTCCTCGGAGGAAAAAAAGAAAGAAAAAAACTCACAAGAATCATCAAGAATGCAACCAAAATCACCGGCACCACTCAAGCCCAACTGTCAGACCTTTACAGTTGCGTTGTTACAGATTCCACCACCAGGGATCCCTGAAACCCCCTTCACCTCTCATTTCAGCTACTCACATCAGACGGTCATTTCAGTGCACCTCTGGCCAAAAAAGAACTTACAAAAACTCCTTTCCTGCAGTAATATCCATTTTAAACAAGGCAAAATAGACTGCCACTACTTTTTAAATGCAGTTTTGCACACTTGTGCTTATTTATTTATTCATGAAATTGTTTTAATGCAACTTCAGATTTACTGTATTTTCATGCTGTGTTTATATGTTATGTTGTGAGACCCTAATCATCACTTTGTGACAGTTTTTTGAATCTTGAGTCTGAATCTTTAGTGGTGAACTATAGCTGTATGCTTGACGGTCACCTACATACAAAAATACACTGTAAACTGAGTGCATAATACACGGTGCCACCTTGATATGAGTCTGTCAATTAAACTTCCTTTCTTCCTTGTCCTCACACACAATGTACCATCAGAGCTGGCAGCATCATGAACTGTGTATTTTCATCAAAGCCTCATTCAGAGCTGACAACAATCATGATGAGTGTTTGTCCTTGATGAACTGAGGATGGTGCTCCTTTTCACACAAGAAATATGCAGATGAACTTAACAAAACCCTCATTTGAAAATCATCGTGTTGCATTATTTCCTCTTCTTTCGGCTTGACCACAACAGTTTGTGAAACCTTCTGCTCTGTGAAACAGAAAAAAAAAGATGAGGTTTGATTTTCCTGACGACACTACACAATGCTGAGTCTTAGTCAAACTGGACTCAAAGCTTCATACTGAAGTGTGACTGTCCATGAATTACTTTGTGTCAAGTTTTGCAACTTTTAAAATAAAGAGAATAAATGATGACACCCATGCACAATCTTTTTTTTAACAGTGTAGCTCAAGCAGTAGCGGACAAAATCTAAAACAAAAGGCTGTATTTCATTAGTCTGTTAACCCTGGTTGTGTCTTGCTTACTATTATCTCTAAATCTCAACATCAGCATGCCAAGGGAATTGTCACTCTATTCTGAAAAATAATTGAATGAGCAGGACATTGATGAGCTTCTACTAACAAAATAAACATTTACTCACAGTTGAGTGATTTTATGTGGTGTTTAATTAAGCATTTGGGTAATCTGAGTAAGGTGACTGCCTGCATACAACATATTTGATACCAAGCTGATCATCCAGGCCCAGTGAATATGTATGCTCATTGGACGACATATTGCATGTGTCAGGGCTGCATAGAAAACTAATAACTGCAAAGCTATCTTCTAAGGGAGGAGGCAATGACAGATAATAGAAAATGGTTTGGAATAGATGGATTAACTTTTAAAGGTAGTGTGGCATTCTGGGAAAAATGGTGATTCATTTTTTTTTGGTGTGGAATTAGATGAGAAAATTGAAAGTGCTCTCATATCTATCAGTGAAAAATGAAGCCACAGCCAGCAGGCAAAAGAGTGGTGACAAAATATCCTTACCAGAGGTGGGACCAAGTCAGGGTTGCCAGGTCTGCATGATAAAAACCAGCCCAATGGCAAATAAAACTGGTGCCAGCAGGCGGTGGGCATTCAGCACCACTTATTAGTCTGTGTTTATGTGGCTGTATGTATGATGTGTGCCAGGTCTGTGTGTGTATGTGCTGACCTGGAGTCGGTTTTGTAGGATTTAGGTATGCATAATGATTGTATTTAAAATATGGATGTGTATTTCTAGATATTATTAATGTAATTTGTATGCAAAATAGGTCCAGTCAACCAGTGGGTAAAAAAAATCCAGTAGCAGCACTTAAAAAGTAGCTCATGGGAAAAACGAGTCTAAAGTGAAGTCCTAGTCAAGTCTTTGAGTTTTGAGTTATAATGTAACAGTGAGTTTCCAGCCTCATTTAATTACAAAGTCACTTACCTGTTAAGCTAATGTTAGCTAAGCATTAGCTTATTAACTATGTTAACACTAGCTTCAACTTGCAGCTCTTTGTGCAACTTTAAACATCAAACAAAGTTGGAAGTTATTGCATTGCTGTAATTTTCAACCTGCATTATTTTTATACTGCAATTTTTTATGCAAGTCAAATGATGTTTGCTCTCATTTTTTCCAACTAGCACCCAGTAACATGATGTTAATTCTTCAAGTGTCTCTCCTGCAACTTGATTGGATGCTGTCTGATTGGTTCAAACAAAGTGAAACTGGCGAATTAAGTCTTGCTGAGAATGAATAGCTGCAACATTAACTGATTCAGGAAATGAAAGAAAGTCAAATTATTCATGGCATTTATTTTAAATGACAAACGGTGCTGTCTTGGGGCTTTGGGGGAAGTATTAAGTATTTTCAAGCCAAAAGGTTCAAGTCCAAGTCAAAAGTCAACAAATCTGTGACTCGAGTTTACCAACTAGCACCTCTAAAGCTCACTTATTTAACACTTGATATTACTTTTATTTAAACTGTACAAAAATCAAAGAAAAAAAAGCATCCTAGATTCTCTGCTGGTTGCCAGGCAACTGGTTTTAGCCAAGAAATAGTCTGGCACATAACTCTGTAAAATGGCAAATTGTCGATTTCACAATTTGTGTTTTTTTACACGGTCAGACAAACAAGATGTAACTAGATGTTTAATGGACAGAGTGTTATTGATCTTGTCTCCTAACACACTGCCAAAAAACTTTAAACTTTATTTCCAAAAACACCTTTTCATATAAGGAGTGTAAAAGTTTGTGTGACTGAATTCCAACTTCTAAACACTGAAATCGGCAACTGGCAACCAGTCTCGGATTTCTGGTGGAGGGCCGACAGTTTTCTTCATGTTTGGGTATTTGGTGGACATCAACAGATGCCAGCTATTCCATGTTTTATGTTTGTTTTGCCAAAATAATCAACTATGTTTGGAGCCTGATTTTCACTTTCTGTTTGCAACTTGAATCCCTGATTGAGGCTGAGCAGAATCTGAATCCGATTTAATGGCCAAGTATTTTTGGCAGATACAAGATATTTATCTCAGGTCTGTGGTGATATTAAACCAACATAGGCACAGACATATAATATCTGCATGATTTTTTTTCACTAATTTCAATATTCTCATCCTTCTTTTTTCACTTGGTCTCACCTACTGTACAGATGTGTATGACAGATGTGAAAATACATTAGGTGCAGGTTTCAGTGATTGTGAGTGGTGTATTGATTGGACCCACTGATGACTATTCATATTCAATGGATCTTCCGCGTCAAGCACAATCAATGACACAGCTGCAGCAATACCTTTTATGTGCTCAATAGAAAATAAAATCCTTTATTATTCAATTTTATATTCACTAAGGGTCTCGATGATTGTCGGCATAACAATAATCGCCTATTGTTTTGGCTCGGACTGATAAATGATGCACATTATGCAAACCGTTGCTTGCCAGAGGAATATCTCTCTTATGGATAAATGCCTAGTTGTTGTTGAATAACTGACAATAAATCTTGAATGTATTGTGTCTGGAAATTAAATTCAGCCCTGGGAACTCAAGGGTGACATTCGATAGGGCTGGGATTTTGTGTGTGAATGCTCGAAAGGCTTTCCAATTCTGTACAGTCTTCACTCTTTGTTAGCTTATGGCTGAAGGGGAGAGAAGAGTGGGAGGCTGTCATGTCCACTGTTGCATGCTGTTTGTTATAAAGTTACTTGTTCCTATTTTGTCTGTGAACCTTCATATGAAGATAAGTTGAGGGAGAAACTTCAAATGGATTGTATCAAAGGAATCTGCTCTCTAAATTCAAGATTATTAAAATTAGGACTTTAAACATTACATCATAAATCTACTGTGAATTAAATAATATGGGGCAGATCCACTGTACAGTTTTATAGACACATTCTGTATTGGTAAACATGATGTTTTTTTGTGGATGGTTGCCAGGTGGAAGCAAAGCAATTCTCTAAATACATCAGCTAGAACTAGCTAAGATGTTTTGCTAGCTTCCTTAACAATGGTTAAAAAAAAATACAAACTCTGCTGATTATGTTCGGTCACTCACTCTCCACTAGGATTTCATTCCAGGCAATGAGCTTCCCAGGAATTC
Source organism: Lutjanus erythropterus (assembly GCF_056507025.1). Lineage (NCBI taxonomy): Eukaryota > Metazoa > Chordata > Actinopteri > Lutjaniformes > Lutjanidae > Lutjanus > Lutjanus erythropterus. Next base: position 7,758,602 of record NC_139317.1, on the reverse strand, counting down.
ACTTCCAAACCATTTTCCCACCTCATGCTTCCCACTTACACTTTGGATCAGAGTAAGATAGACCCCAAATGAGTGAGAGCTTTTTATAGCTTTGCTTTTTAACTTTGCTATATCTATATCTTGTGGCACATGTGATGTTTGCCTTCTGCTGGAGCCGCAGCAGCAGCCTCTGCATGCGAACAGGATGTGGAATCTTTCTCAGCTTCATATCAAGATTTTGATATAAACATAATATGAAGAATTGTAAAATATCACTTCCATGAGGCTGCTCAGTCAGACAATGACAGATCTCAGGTAATAAACTTGGCATTTCATCCTCTCAGCTGTAACAAAGTTCAAGCCGCATGCACAGTTTACATTATATTAAAAATTTATATCTGTCTTATTTTCGGGAAAAAAATATTAATCCCTACTCTCCAAGACTGTTACTTGAAAAATTTGACATTAACCAATGAACCCAGAGTGACTGATCTACATATACATGCTCACTCAACAGCTGGACCATCTCTCTACAAACCATAGGGTATGAACTAATATCTCAGCTCTCAGTGACTGGTATGTTTTTTGGGGGTGATTTTTGTCCTTTTATTTTGCTAATTTAATGACCTGCATGAGTGGCAGGTGCTGCCCTGCAACCCACTCAGCAATACAGCAGTAAACACCCACTGAGCTGGAGGACAAGTGGGAAGAAAACAGCCAGAATATTTACACATCTAACGCAGTGACTTTTTTTGACAGTTTTGGTGAATTTTATTTTGTTTCCGTCCATCAAGTATTAATGAAGTGAGTTTTACAGAGTTAACAAGGCAATCAAAACTTTTCTTAGTTTGGAATGAGATAAACTTGAATTCAGAAGGTGAGCTGTTCTGTTTAAAATATGCATGAGAATATTTTCTTACTTCTTCTCAATTTTGTGAATTCATTTTGTTTATTTTGTCAAGGGTTGTGCACATCTCCCCGCTTTCAGTTTCACTGCGTTTAAAAACATTTGTGTTAGTTTTGCTTCTACTGTCAGTGGCAGCTGGAGGATAGAAAAACTTCATTTTTGAGCCATTACTACCTCGATTCTGGCACCACACAACACGGCAAGATGACAATTTTGCTTGGTAATGTGGCCTGCTACACTGAAATGATTTCTGTTTGTCTGCTGTGTGTCACAGAACACATGTCTTCCATGCCAAAAAAGGCACGCTGCATTGGTAGGAGCACAGCCAGTGTATGAAAAATAACACAAAACAACAACAAGTTTTCATGGATGTGCCTTATGGCAACAAAGAAAGTTGAGATTGCATGATTTAAGTGTTAGCAGCGTGTTTTCACTTGGATTTCCAAGAATACCTTTAGCTTCTCCTTTATAAACCGATGCAGAGGCCGATCACTGCAACATTAAGCCTCGAGGTATTGGTTGTCAGAAGGGGTGTGTACCTCACTGACCGAGACCGATTCGATACAAGTTCAATGTTACGATATATCCTAGAAATTTTTAAATGGCCAATGATTCAGTTCGATACAATTCAGCTCTGTCACAATATGATTTGCTGTGATATGATACAAAACAATGCAATGTGTGAATCCTTACATTTTGACTTGACTAATGCTACATTTGTAGAATGCTATTAGTTGCAAAAAGAAATCCTGATAGTTTTACTAAACATAGTAACAGCAGAGACAGAGAGAAGGAGACATTACAGTGATGTTTATATCTTATTATGAGTCTCATATGTAAATGAAATCCTGTAGCCTAAATGAGAATCTGTGAACAAACTTTAAAACTCTTTAAAATATTAGTATTTTTGCAGTAAGATGATCTGCTGCTCCTTTTCATATGAGGAGTGTGTGGTTTTGATTAGTGTGGAGGAACAGTGATGCTCTGTGTTAACCTGCATGACGTCTCTGTGGGTCAGACTCGTGGCTTTCTTATAAACCCAAACTTATTCTACACTTAAGTGTTATGAAAGTTTGGCAGTGCGACGCGGTACAATGTCACTTGAAGAGGAGACACAGGAGAGGGAGGAGGGGGTGCTTGTTTTGTGTGACGGCGGCAGCAGGTGTCCAGCGAGAGCGGTGCAGGCAGAGGCAAGAGGAGAAAGAAAACGAAGTTACACTTCATTGATGCCAAAAAGGAAACACATGTTCATCCTAAATAAGATGTATCGATACAGTAGTGCTGCATTGATCCGTTTCTGTTTCATGTTTAGCTTTTAAGCGATACAGGCCATCTGAGCCGATGCACCCGTATCTTAGACATTAAAGTCCGATGCATCAGATGCATGAGTGAATTTTTACACCCCTAGATATCACTTTTATCTCCAAGCAACAGAAACCCTAAAGTCGTACGTAAGTCACTTTTAGTGCTTTCAATTGCAGATAGTTTTTTCTAAACCAGGTAATTACTGAAGTAACTTGATAAAGACCAAAGTTAGAAAAGTCTAAGGCCCGGTCTGGATATTGTAGAATGACCGTGAACATACAGTATCTATTCAGTACAGTATCCAAACCACAGAATAACTTGTGTGCCAATGACTCCCACCAAAATTTATTACCATTCATGACATACAGGACATGACCACTGGAGAGTACCAGCAAAAGGCGAATCAAACCTTTGTTGTACTGAACCTTTCTGGCAGCAAAACTACTTGGTTAAGTTTCGGAAATGATCATGGCTTGGGTTAAACTAAGTATGTTATGTTACGTACTATCTTAAGTATGTAAGATAAAGTTAAAATAAGTCAATAAGACACTGACTTTCAGTTGCACACAGTACACGAACATAAGGCTTCTCTTTCTGGAAGGTGTTTGAGCCATCCATCCATCCTAACTGCCAACAAACATGGATTTTGTTGCCCTTTATACTACGTAACCTGACTTTTTCTTTTGCTCTCGTCGATTAAATGTAAATACAAGTCCTAATAAGCTGCTTGCCCAAAGACCTTCGAAGAAATGCTATCAAATTTCTGATCAGGCTGGCCTGATCTTTTCACACTGTTTTTTTTTGTATCAGATTTCTTATTTTTCCTGTTTTAGATTAAAGGGAATACATGTTGTCACCCTAGCAAGATATTTTGTTGTTAAAATAGTTTAGCTCAGTAGTAGGTAAAACCTAAATTAAATCTAGACTTGTGTCTTGCTCTCTTTTATGTTCTGGCCTACTATCATATCAGTAATCCCAACATCAGCATGCCAAGGGAATCCTCCCTCTGTGCAAATATGTCACTCCATTCTGAAAAATAATCAACTGAGCAGAACATTCATAAGCTCGCAGTAACAAAATAAACATTTACTCTCAGCTGAGTGATTTTATGTGGTGTTTAGTTAAGCATTTGGATATTCCGTGTAGGATGACTGCCATCTCATAAGTGGACTGTCTTATGATGTATTTGATACCGACTCTGATTATCCCGGTGTATGTGCGAGCCCGTTGGATTAGATCCTGGATGTATGAGGGCTGCAGAGAAAATTAAAACCTGCTGAACATCATATTTCAGTCATAAGTCAGCTGTTGTGGCTTCATAATCAATCAGTTACTCGGGTAACCTAGAGGACATCGATACGATCATGTCAACGTTATAACCTTTCAGAGTAGGCTGGGGCCCCGATCCAAGAAACACATTAGTGAGTCATGTGTGTTAAACCCAGAGCTTCATCAAACGTGGGATGTGGTTTAATGGACAGACCTCTTCCAGGTTTTGCTCAGTGACGTAATCCACTTGTTTCTTGGAACAGGGCTTTTTTCTATGTAAACCAGTAAGATCCATCTATTGGTGAAGCCAGAGTTTAGGTCAATTAATGATTGTTTTCATTATCAATTTATCTGGCAGTTACTTTCTCAATCAATTAATCATCCAATTGTCAATAGACAAAATCTAGCATATGCAAAAGGCAGCTCAGAAATTTCTGGATTTCATACCTGCCATCACTGAAGTTTTGAAATACAAGAAAACTTTTCCGTGGGGGAGGGGTATCTGCTGACCACAGCTACTTTATAAGCTACTGTATGAAACACTCCCCCTTCAGCTGCTGTCTAACATAAATTATGTAACCATATACGAGGTGGGACACATCAGAATTGTTGCTAAAACAGCGCCAGCCCAGTGTGATCAACACCAAATCTGTTTCTATATTTTTTTTATTTTGATTGTTTTCAGCTGATGAAAAATCACACTCCTCTTGCTTCGGGTGCTGATTTGTGCTTATGTGTGTTCATATCGTGACTTCCTGAACCATCCAGACATGTTGGACATTTCCTGAGGTAAATCTTTCAGTGAGCTGTCCTTATCTTGCTTAACTGTGACTGGCACAGTTGGTTCAGAGGTGTGCATGGACACACACAGTCTGTGCACCAGACCTACCATCTTGCACTTGGCATTTATTATTCAAATTCCAACTGAGGATTGCAAATGAGGGTGCAAAATATCAAACCGAAGGTGCAATGCATGCTTTTGCACCCTGAACCGGGCCTGTGTCAGACAAACATGCAAAAGTTATGGATCTTGTTGGCAGGTATGCTAGATTCTGCATCTAAATCTTCAAATTGCATTTCAAAACCAGAGGACATTCAGTTTTTTTGTCAGGTACACATGAGAAATGTTCCAAATCCTCACATTTTTAAAAGCTTGAATATGACTGAAACTATTATTCAGCCCGTCTTCATTCCGATATTTGTCACCGCTCCTCAGCGACTCATACAGATGTGCATGTGGTACCTGTTTGCAGCCAAGAGAGATACACCAAGCTTTAAAGTGACTTCAATATAAAGCCATCCATGGCTGTATAAGATGCACCCTGCTTTCAACGTTCTATAAAAAGTCTGGATCTGGAGGAGGTGGGGGGATGGATGGCTCAAACAGACAAAGGACTTTCACTCAGGAGAAAAGCAAATCACTATAGCTATTATAGCCTAAACGCATTTTTAGGCACATAACATTACATGCATCATGTGACTTTCAACTACTATGTAACGAAACGTATAGTAACGCAAGGTTACATAGTTATTGTGATCCCAAACATGGTCCATGACATCCTAAACTTACCCAACACTCTGACTGTTTCATGTTACCCACATGTTAATAAGGCTTTCTGGCACCATCCCATACAGCTGCTGAGGGGTACCTTGTGCACCAGTACCACACGCTGAACGGAGTGACAAAGAAGTGTCATGAAGGCATGAGAACATGTTGGACGCCGTACGTCTTCACATCTTAACCCAGATGTGTAGGGCAACTTGATATCAAACCAGAAATGGATTAATATTGCAGTAATGTGAAATGATACCTTGTGTACCTGCATGAGACATTGAGGAGCGGTGACAAAACGTTGGTATTTGATGTGTTGGAATGAGAACAGGTTAGATTAATTATACAAATAACTGCAGATTAAGTTTCTGTTTATTGATTAATTCACAGCTTTGATTTTGACATCATGTTATTGGGCCCAACATGTCAACCACAACTGCAATCGTAGTGGTTAGAGGACAGACCAACAGAAGTGGCAGTACACTCTAAACAAATCAGTATTTGACCTTTGCGAGCAAAATCGTGGATTTGTGACCAAAAAATAACTGTGTGTGTAGCTTTGATCTCTGTTGTGGTACCTCGTGCCTACAGCTAATCAACAATAGGGGTTCTATGTTTGCAGAATACATATTTTTGGTTTAAATTGGCCTAGAGCCAGCAAGAGCTGAGCTTTGCCTCCCACTTTTTTTTTTTAGCGACTGACACAGCAACGTGACAAATGAGACAATTACCTGCGGTCAAGGATGGTCTCATCTCTGCTCTCCTTTATGCGACGCTGCTCCTTCTGCCCCTGACTCACCGCACTGTCTGCCCGGGGCATATGAAATACCGCCCAGTGATGTCGGGCTTCCACTTTTGGCTCTTTCTCCAGCCCCCGTCTGATGATGCTGACCCGGACGTGGGAAGCCAGGCGCTCTCTGCTCCTGCACCAGTGCCGCATTTTTTTTTTTTTTTGCAGAGGGAACTGTGCGGTGGTCGTTAGACAGCGGCACATGTCGCTGGCCTCTGGTGACGTGCGCAGACTCTCTGAGGAGCAAGGATGAGAAAAAAAAAGGAGCTCCATTTCTTCACTTAAGGTTAAGGTAACAGTTATGCTTCCCAAAGGTGCATCTGGCTGACCAACTAGGCACCTGGGTCAGCTAGAGGCACATAGGGGACGAGAAGGGCCCTTTGGTATGATATTAGGGAAACAATGAAGCATGGAAGTGTCTTGCTGGGCTCAGACATTTCCTAATGCAAGGGCACTCAGGGCAGAAAAGGGGCCAATAAAATAGTATTTAAATCATGCACTTCTTTTTCTTCTTCTACTTGTGTACACGTTGGATTTTTACATTTATCATATTAAGTGTAATTTGTTGTTTTGCCATTATTATCATTAATCATTTAAGATCTTTCTGTGAGGAGTTTGCCCTTTCTAGTATTTGTGTAGGTTTCCTCCTACAGTCAACAACAGGGGAAATAACTTTTTCGCTTTATGCTATATGCTGTATGCTACTCTTGTTCTGTTGCTGTATTGCCTGATGCTGTGTGTCTGTTAGCTACCTGCCCATACCTAAGTTTTAGACTACATGTTATTTATGTGAAGCTTGTTATCACATGCAATATTGTGTTGCTATCATTTAACTTTTTGTACCCTTATTAGCTTCCCTTTTCCTTTTGCCAGGCCGATTTTATAAATAAGAATCTGTTCTCAATTAGACTGGCTCACTATGAGTCTTGCTTTCACTATGTGATTCTGTCTACCACTGGGCATTTTTCCCAGGAAAAGGAATGCAGTTTTACATAAATTAACCTAAATTTACCTTAATTAACAAACTTGTGCTTTATCTACTATTACTTCTAATGTTACTCCCACTTCCACCCCAGCACCAGCTCCTGCTGTATTTACTTGTTTGTGCAAAGAAATAACATTATTACATTAAAATAAACCATTTGTATTGACTTTAAAAACTCAAACAAACTTGATATAAGTTTAAAATATTAAGTTGAACCAACAACTTTTCATTCACACTGATTGATTACAAACAAATTTGATTTTCTTTACATTTTCTCAGTTGATAAGTCAGTTCTTCATTTCATGGGGCTACACAGACAACATATCACACTGGGCCAACAAAGGAGGACTCAGATGCAGGACTCAAACACAAGGTCTTTAATGGAAACAGGTCAGTACACGAAAGATCAGTCCAAAACTAAGCAGAGGTATCCTAAGGGGAGCAGGCAAAATACAGGATCAAAAATGCAAACACTGGTCCAAAGAAGGAGATCTCCAGAAAACTGGCTGTTACACACTCACAAACAAGGAGTTGAACTGGCACAGACAAAGGGTGACACAAGGACTAAATACACAAGGGAGGAGGGGTAATGAGGGACAGGTGAAACCAATCAGGGAGGGGCAGGCAATCAAACAGGAGGGAAACACACAGGGGCAAGAAGTAAAGTGCCTAAAACGAGAGACAAGGGTGAGTACCAAAATAAAACAGGAAAAACTGACAAAAACTGAAAACAAGGAAAACATGACCTTAAAGGAACCTCAGGATGTAACAACCACTTACACTCACATTCACACCTACGGGCAATTTAGAGTCACCAATTAACCTAGCATGCATGTCTTTGGACTGTGGGAGAAAGCCGGAGAACCTGGAGAGAACCCACACAGACACGGGGAGAACATGCAAACTCCGCACAGAAAGGCCCTGCCCCAGCAAGCCGGGGGATCAAACTCAGGACCTTCTTGCTGTTAGGCAGCAGTGCTAACCACTGCACCACTGTGCCGCCCACATACAGCAAGTTTTCATTGAAAAAATTTTCTTTTCTAACTATAAAAAGCAAAGTCTCAGGAGAGTTTTAACTCTGATTTATTCAACTAATCATTTCAAGTCAAAAGACTTCAAGTTAGAAAAACTGATGTTTCTGAAGAGTTCTGAAAAAAATATACAAATAACTTGGCTATTTAGATTCTGATTTGAGAAAATATTAGTTTATTGCTATATGATTTTTTTTACAGTGTACTGCATTATTACTATGCAGTGCACACCATTACATCATTCATTTTTGTCTCTTCCTAAATTCAATATTAAATTATATTAGAAAATTATGAATTTCAATTTGCCTCTTCAGTGAACATGCTTCTTTCTCCTCTCTTGTTTCAAAAGTGGTGTTGATCATTTCTTTCCGGAGCTACCCTTTTGAGGAAAAGGGAAAGTGATCTGGCTGTCTTTGCAACAGCCATGCAAACAATGACTGTGTTTCCATGCACCTGAGTCTCCTGGTTTTGTGCCTTAATCCTGGTTTTGATCTTATTCAGGATATGGTGTTAACATGGAACAGTAGAAACCTGGTTATTTATACCCCTGAATACATGATTCTAACAGTATCCAGGTTTCTGACATCTCTGTGCAGTTGTAGGAGAAGGTATTGACAGTACACGCCCAGTATCCTGGCTTCTATCAGAGAACTCCAGGTAGCATATCCAGCTTTCTCAAAACTGGGATAAGAGTTTAGTGCCTGTAGGAATTACATCTGTTGGAAGTAAAGATAGATGTAGCACAAACAACAAATTCCACAGGGGGCTGTATGGATCAACAACACGGGGACAACACTTTTTAAACCTAAACTTAACTAACCCTTAATCAGCAGTGTCAGATCAGAAAATTGCTTTATTTTTGCAAGTTATTTGTTGGTACATTCGAGAAGGTACTGGCAAATGATCTCAGCATGACCATGCAGCGTCAGGTCAGAAAATGCTTGTATGTGTCGTTCTGGAGAGCGCTTGTTTTTTTTATATTTACTGGTCCAATGATGTGCAGGAGTATTAGAATCCTGCAGGGCATTGGAAATGAATGGTTATTTTTTGTATTGTGTTTGTGACTGTGAGGTCTGGAGACTTTATAGAGGCCTTATTTCAAATACTGAATAGCCTAAAAGATCGTTTACCGTGCAATTTACAGAAGTTCTTTCAATACTGGGTTGCGTAAAGAGAACTATTTTCCCAATTTTGACATTCTTTTTTGTGTTATTCTTCTAAGAATTTGTTTTGCAATATTTCATATTTCTCTGAATGTAATATTTCTTTTTCTAATGTACATGAATCAACCACTACATTGTATTCACTGAATGTAAAAAGATGAACCCAAATAAGACCTATGCACAGTGATATAGCTCTGAATTAATCCTTTTCTGATCTTCAGGTTTTGTCAATATGAACTAACTATCTCTTTCACATTGTGTTTTCTCTCTGAATAACAGGCCACACACTTTCTATCAAGGCCGGTCACATTGAAGTGGTGCTTAAATGAGGACATCATCCTGTCTTGAATGTAGACCAGCGTGCAGGAGGTGGTGGGGTTAAAGAATGTCAAAGCAAGTCATTAATGAATGGAGAGGAGAAAAGTAAAGTGTGCTGGAAGGAAAGACATGTGAGGGAGGGAGAGGATAGATGGCAGAGACCAGAGCCATGACTCTTCTTACCCTGAATCAGGTCCACTCAAAATGAAAGGGAGAAAAAGACGGAGTCAATACGAGGAGAAAAATGAGACACTGAAGATGAGAGAAAGCTAAAAGGTGGCAGGGAAAGATTGAAGGCCGAGGGGATGAATGCCTGTAAGAATGAATAAAGAGCAAGGTGGCATAGCCTGGAGGGGTTCGCTGAATTAGTAATTAAAGACAAATGTGCAAGACTGAGTAAGATTTGTGAGAAGAAAGAAGAATGTGATTCATGGATTAACATTTTACAGCGAAGGCAGAAAACTTTAACCCTTCAAGTCAAGTCTTTTTTTACCCCATTTTCTTTTTATTGAAATAGGTCGTATGATTTTCATGGGTATATCGTCACATTTGTGCAACTAGGGAAACCAGTAACATGACAAATAGGACCCAAATGCACCCAATGAGTATTTAAACAAGCGCAACTTTATAACCAGTTATTGCAGTGAATGTTCATGCATGTGCAAAAAAGTATAAATTACAAGGAGTGGGATTAAGTCAACCCAGTGAGCAAAAGCACTCTCTAACTATTTGTCCAGTTATGCCTCCCACAAGTGTCTACAACAACATAAGCTATATAAGGGGCGTGGCTAAATTGTAGGGGTGGGGCTAACTGGCACCATTCAAATATCAACTTTCTGCTGAGACCAATAATGCCACCCACAAGAGTCTACGACAAACAGTGCGTGAGTTTGGTCACGTTACCTGAATCCTGAACCTTTCTGCAGTTGGCATGAACAGTTAATCAGTTGTCTTTTGGCTCATGACCAACCTTTTCGCAAAATCTTGTGCGAGTCTGTGAATCCATTTGGAAGTTATGCACCTTTTTGCAACAGTCCACTCCCCTTTTTGGGCTGCCAAAGTGTGGGGAATTTTTGTGGACAGACCAACCAACTGACCAACCGACCAATGATGGATGGATACAGCGACCTATAAAGCAGCTGGACGCAGCTTAATACAAATATGGTCATTGGTGAAATGATGTTCAGAATAGGTTTAAAGATGCTGATTGAACATTTAGTTTGAGACCATATTTCACCAGGATCTGCAACGGTGACATTGTTCATCCTCTGCAATGTGTAAATAATATTGTCACTTTGCAGCCTCACTAAGAAACTACGTTCAGATTTTTTAGCTGAACGCCAGAAAAAAAAAGTCTTGCTACAAACATGACTCAAACCCCAGTTGCCTGAAAAGACTTTGGAGCCTTCACACTAATAAATATCATCTCTCTCTCGACCTACAAGAAATTAGCAGAATGTTTAAACAAATTTGTGTTTTTGCGACTGGCTGATTTTTAACCACATTTTAGCTGGTTGAACAGAGGGTGAATAGTCTTTGAAATGTCTGGAATGACATTCAGACCAAATATCAACCAGCCTTTAACTAGAAATCAAATTTGAAATCCTGGTTGGTTCTCACAGGTCAGACTCAGAGGCAGAGCTGGTGCAGTACAATGATTTATTGCAGGGGCTCAAAGTGCCGGGAGCCAGTTCCGGCCCTCGCTCCCCCTCCCTTAGGCTCTCAACATGATGTCAAAACTAAAATAAAATCCGGTCGTTTATCACTTTAAATCATTTTATTTAGTTTCATACAAATTTAAAGCAGCCCTTCATATACAATTGAAATAAAAACAATTCAGCGAGCCATTTTCATCAGGGGTATTAAAGACCAATTTGAAGTGACATTGTGTCTAATGTACAGCTAATTAAAACAATTATAGAAACTGTATATTTTGTTAAGTGTGAATAAAATAAGTCGGTGATGAATGAGTACATTTTCAGAAATATTGCGCTTTCTTGCAGTACTTGAATGTTGAAGTGCTGCTTCACTGAGATGACAGCACCATCAGTGGCCCCAAGCCAATATCAGTTTGAGACCCATGGTTTATTCCAAAATCACTGATAAAAAAAAAAAAAAGTTTATGGGATTCAAGTCAAACCCAGGGAGAGGCAGCCCAATCAGACAAACAAATCTGTAAAGGTGAAAGCAATATCCAAAACAGGAAAAAAGATTCCAGTTCGCTGAAAACTAAACACCAGGAAGGGTTCGAATCATGAGAGAAACACACCAAATACTCAAACTGAGGAGGGAGGCCAAGGAGGGACAGGTGAAACAAATGAGCAATCAAAAAGGTGGGCAAGCAAACCAAGACATGCAAGGAAAGACTCTTTAACACAAAACAGAATAAGCTTAACTAAAAACCAGAAACGGTAACATTACAGTACGTGACAATGACCATAAGATACATGCACAGAAATACTGCTACGTGTCCTCAAGTAGACTCAGATGCCTCAGTCAGGCGCTTATTATCCCCTGATATAATGAAGAGAAACATTATGACAAAAGACAAAAGGAACAACCTAAAAATACACCCACATGAGTGTGTTGGTGGTCTGAGCATTAGTCATGGAGATGAGTTACTGATTGAAGTTCTCAGATGATTGAGGTAATTGCCTCGTTCTGACTTTGGCAGAGCTAATTTGCCAGATAATTTGAGGAGGGCAGAAAGAATCGCGCGTGCTCCGCAGGTCAGCAGTTCCCTGGGTTAATTGTGGCGACGGCTGTGACCTTGTGAGGGTAACAAAGTGAGAAGGGAGACAACGCAAAAGACACCATATTTAAACTGCAGAAAAGAGTATTTACACTTTATGCTGCCAAAAAAATTAGCATTATATGGTCATTAGTTACTTAAATACATTTAATAACACATACAAATTGCCTGAGGAAAGCCTGTTGTCATTTTTGTTCTCTTTATTATCTACTATCTGGCTATTAAGGGGCTTTGTACGTAGCCTATTTATGCATTTAGTGTAATTTATCAGTGTCCACTAATCCTTAAAATCATGCTGCAGTTTGAATGCAGAGATGAGCCTGTTTTATCAGCCGAAAATCACAAAGTGGCTCAGTGTTTCCTCTAATTTATACACATAAGATTTTCCGAAATTAATTTCAGGTGTTGAGCATGGACACAGTGGTCATGGTCTAATGATCTCTCCACACACAAAGTGATTAATTGGTGTGGAAGATTTTAAATAACCTCATATAACCTCCTGTGTGCATTGCACTTTCTCCCCTCCACTCTCCTCTCTTTTCCTCCCACTCTTACTTCCTGCAGTTTGTATTATAATTGAACGCCTGAAACTTGCATATTATGACCAGTTCTTTCAATTTGACCCTAAGTGATGTGTAGGAAGAGTCGACCCTTTTAGGCCAAGATATAAAAAGCAAGAAATCTGAGGTTAATCTCTGACTCTGGTTTTTCTACATATTGTGATTTCTTTACTAAATCTTGCAGTTATCTTAGAAATTTGTGCACAAATCCTCTGAAACAGAACCTCAACTCTTCCAGAATGCAGCAGTCTAAATTTTTCACAGAGAACATGTTCCTCTTATCTTTATACATTAGTCAAAGCTTCCCAGGATTCCTATGAATGGGAATTAATTTTAAAATATTAATGATCCCTTCTAAGGCCAGCGCAGGTCTGGCCCCTCACCAGGTATGTAATTGTTTAACCCCCTTTGTGCCAGGCCGCTACCTGTGATCCAATAGGAATGGGGTCTTTTTGGCTTGGTTTTTTTTTTGGTTTTAGACCAGCCTGCTATTCAATCTCACACTTGTCCTTTCAATTGCTTTCTTAAAGATTTCTTTTAAAACATTTTTTCCTCCAACCTAGAGGATGACAGAAAAATATCTCTCTAGTTACAGTTACAGTGTGACAGGTGAAATTCAGAGATTTTTTTAAATGCTATCTGCTGTCAAAAGCACTGAAATAAAGATGTTTTTAAAAAGTTTTACTCAGAGAACTTAACAGAAAATCAGGCGCTACAAACAGAAACTAGTGACTGCAACATTTGCAGGTTAAAATCATATCAGTAACAGCTTGTTAGCTGTTAGCATGAAACACTTTAGCAGGTTGTAGCTCATAGCTCACATGCCGACCCAGCTACCTGTTCTTTTTTTTAAATTTTGTATCAGTTAAACACTTAGTTATGTCAAAATTAAAGATTTTATTAAGAGGAACACTTACACATGAAGTTCAGATTACTCGTCAGCCTGTGGACAGTTGTGGTTGTCTTGTGGCTCAACTGAACTCTGTTCAGCTTTATTTATATAATATCTTTCATACAAACATGCAGGCCAAAGTGCTTCACATATCAAAATTAAAACAAAAGACAGGAAACAAATAAAAACAAGCGAAGAATGATAAAAATCCAAATAAATAAAAACAAATTAAAGTTAACCACCTGCGATAAATAATAATATAGAAATCTTAATGATTGACGTTAAAAGAACAAGATTATAACGTAACTCCAAATCAACAGTTAAAAGCCAGAGTAAAAAGATAGGTCTTTACTGTCCTCTTAAAAATACAGAGAGATAAGCTAATGTCCAAAGGCAAAGAGTTCCATGGTTTAGGGACATAAAAACAGAAGACACTCTCACTGGTACGTTTGTGGGACACATGAGGAACATTTAAAAGAAAAGCAGTGGAGGACCTCAGTGATCTGGCTGGAACATAAAATGAAAGACGATCCCTGATATGTGGAGGAGCGAACGAGCAAAGCTTCGCAACGAGTAAAATTAAATTCTAAAGGCCACGGGTAGTGAGTGAAGTGTTTTAAGAAGCAGAGTAAGGTGATTGATTTTCTCAGTTTTGGTTAAAACTCTGCCCGCAGCATTTTGCACTAGCTGTAGTTTCTTTAATGACTTCTTGGGTAGGCCAGTAAAAAGCGAAATTAAAAAAATTAAGTTTTGATAATGTTGTTAAAATGAGAATTAAAATTTGTGGCTCTGGAAAGAGCTTTCTAAAGTTTGATTAAATAATCTGAAATAAGGTGTAATGTGAAAGAAAATGGGATTTAGGAGACAGAAGCGAGACAGAGTGTAAATGAAGGTTGTGAATGAATGCAGTGTAAAGGAAGTCTTTCTGATTGAACTTTCGCTGAGCTTCATACCTGAATGAAGTATATTTGCACACATAGCGACTCTCAGCAGGTCTAGTGAAGATTAAATGCTCCCCGCCAGGAAGCTTTCAGCTTTACAGTGACTCACTTGTATTATTCGCCTCTCTTCTCATCGATCGAGTTTCGATAAATGCTTCTGCTTACCACATCAAGGTCTCCTACGACTTCTTCAGTCACGAGTTAACCAGCTCTCAAGATCTCCTTCAAACTAAAGACTAAAAGTCAGGACATCTTCGTTTCTGCCGTTCAGTTGTGACCAATTATTTTTAAATCTGTGCATCTCCCGACTTGATAAATGGTGAAGAGTCTTTTTAAAAAACTTCAAAAATATGTCAAACTAAAGTCTAAAACTTATATACATACATCAAGTGAACAAATGATCAAAATTTAAAAATATTCACGTGTCACCTCTCCTTAAGTTTGTGCCATAACTTTCACACATAATGCCATTTGTAACTGTGGCAAAATGATTTGTTTACACCCCAATTAAACTTGTTTGTCTCCAAGACCTGTGAAGCTGTCACTTAACTGAATGCAAGTCAATGAAATGTTGAAGTAACAGGGAGAAACCACTGTTTTTCTTTGAACAAACCTACAGAATATGTATTTTTCACAAGTCTGTATATGCACAATGTATCACCTATTGCTTTTACAGTGGCACAGTGTTATGCAGTGTACCTAAATGCTTATTCAAGACTCACCTGTTGCACCCAAAAGATAGAAACATGCCGTGTGTCTGAGGATTTATTCACTGAATTGCACTTGTATATCTATTTTTGTTTCTGTATATCTATTTATCTGTACTTCTTGCTGTGCTAGTGCTGCTGGTGCACCAGAATTTCTGCTCGATGAATCAATGAAAGCTTATCTTATCTTATCTTAAGACTGAACCATGCTGACATGGTATCTGATTCTATTTTTTCGGGGGAATGGCTGAGAGAAACTGTCCAGTCAAGGGAGGTGCAACTGACTGAAAACACGCCCTCCAAATTACACAAAATATCGAAAAATTTGTGACTTCACATTTCACAAAACTAACACAAAATGAGCGGGTTTGTTATACATAATGCATCCTCATGAAAAATCATCCATCAGACAGTTCAGCCACTTGCTCGGTGTGCAGTTTCATCGCAGAATGTATCAACTAGAAAATCCATTACAGTTTAATAAATGGCCCATTGTAACCTTGAGCAACTCTACGATAAAAAATTGTAGACATAACATAATAAAAAGGTACTCCAGTCTCATTTGAGCGAGCGCGCTCAGACTTCCAGCAAGGGTGTATATTTAAATTAAAATTTGCTGGTGAGGGAGATTGGGGCACAATGCATATTCAGATGCTAATTCTAGGCATTTGTCTGTGAAGCAGTGGCCCATATAATTTGACTTTGTGTGGGACTGTCCTGAGAGCCAGCTCAGGCTGAGGAGACGGAAATTAAATGTTTATGAGATAATGCAAGAGAAATACAGAGAGAGAATACAGCAGGAAAAGAAAAAAAAACATTTCTTTTGCAGTTTACTTTAAGTCACTTACTCAAAGTACCAGTTCAACAGTGTGCAAGTACTCCATTAGGAGCATTCAAAATCCTTTTTAAGTAGAAGTACAGAAGTATTATCAGCGAAATGCACTATAAGTGTTAAAATAAACATTCATTCTACAAAGAAAACATGCAGCCTCTGTGAGGGATGAGTTCTTCTATCTGAAATTATAGATGAATACGAAAATATTACTGCACAGTTAGTGGTTCCCTGTATAGGGGTTACAGCCCCTCCAAAGGGGTCAAGAGGGGTCAGTCAGGTGCCATCTTATTAATGACATGAAGCAGTGACTGTAGAGTCCAGCCTAGATTATGGTGACAGACAAATATTCTTTGAAACAATACATTTATGCAATGTCCTGGATTTGTAAGGAGGTGTTTGGTGTGGAAGCTCCTGCAACAGAGGTGCTTTGGTTAAGACTAGAGACCCAAAGGTGGGTCACGGAAGGTTTTATTTGAGTCCCCAAATGAATAAGACTACAACACCTGAAAAAAACAAGAGCCTGTTTATTCCATCTAAATTTATTTTGTCTTGATGAAGTAGGCTGAAATGGAATATGTTGTTTTTCTGATAAAAAGGAAATAAAAACTATGAGATGGTCTGTTAACTCGGCCTAAATTAATTTCTTTTCCATTTCTAAAGTTTTAACAGATGTATATGTTTTCAATAAAGTGTCAAGATAATATAGTGTGATGTGCAAATGGGAGTATAAATGGTCAGGAATGTTCATTTATGCACGAATGAATTTATTGAAAAGGCTCATTGTGACTTGACTTACGACGGTTTGTCATTTTTAAAGAGTGGGTTTGGGAAACACTAGGTTAAGGTATGTTTTGGTTACAAAAGCACTTTGTTTGTCTGACATGGATCCTCTTTCAGGATTGACTCGGGGTGAGTGGTTTGCTCCTGTCAGCTGCTTGCTCCAGCGCACACACACACATGCAGACTTTATCAGCTACAGTTGGTGTTAAGGAAAGATCCTCATTTAAGTTAAATATTAATAAAAGAATCTCATGTCACACACTGCCGTCTTTTCAACAATCCTAGTCACAACGAGAGGATAGTGACTTGCAAGATTGCCTATTTTGGCAGAAAGCAAATTAAATGTGTTGACAGTGACATTCTTGTGACTCTGTCCTTGCCAAACAATCAAATACTCACTCAGCTTAAATTAAAATATTCAGCAAACGGCGATCTAATCAAGCAAGCGAGCAAACATTAGATAGCTGATGCCGAGCTAAACTTTGAGCGAGCTGTTTGTTAACGTTAACTTTCACATTAACTTACAAAGTGACACACCTATCTGGATGCTTTGTCAGGTGCCCAATAATGTATCATGTTGTCGATCCATCCTCACAGACATTTCTTTTAGTGATACTTTTGATTGGGTCTTGGGTGCAGTTATTACGGGTTATGACAAATGGCACAGCTGCTGCAGATGTGCTTTCCATTTGTTGCCGCAGCAAACAGTCATCTGTGGCTGCAAGTGCTAGATCTATAAGTTTACGTGTTAATTTATTGATGTTAATGTGGCAAAAAGTGAAGATTGTCCCCATCTCTACAACAATGTAATGTATAGAATAACACCTGACCATTCCCACACCATGTAATTTTATAAAACTCTATTCTACAGAAGTATAAAAGAGGCATTGCTTGCTAGCAGTTGTTAGACAGTAATAGAAGGCACAAATACAGCATGATGCTTGAATTAAATAATGATCTACTGTGTGAGAGGACAAGTATTCACTATGTGACCAAGCTCCAAGCATCAGCTATTTTGTCACTTTCTTGTTTTACCAGGCGTTAACAAGACAAGTGTCTTGCCACGGTGAATGGGAAGTCATCTACAGTATAGCTTAGACTTGACACATATATCCTCATTTACATTGAATGTGCAGAGACACTAGAACATTTTGTACAATCTGCAACAGTAAAGTTTTTCCAAAGGATGCCCCCCCCCCCACTCAACTATATCCAGCCATTAGATCAACATCCAACCACAACATCATCATACAGCTACATTTAATGTTCTGTTTTCCAGAATGACAAACCGATGACTCTCTGATGTGTGTTAAGATACATTAGCTGGTGTGTACATGATGTCAAGTCCAAACAATACAAACCAGTGAGTAACAGAATGAATAATTATGCATGTATGGTAATTGCACATGAAGTATGTGCATATAAAAGCATCTGTATCCCTTGTTTGTGTGCTGTTCTGAGCATGTTTAGGTGCATCTATGTGTGTCTTGGTGCACCAGTGGTGGCAGTGGCTGATAAATAGGCCTCCAGATGTGTGTGAAGCCTATCTCTGGCAGTGAGGAATATTGGCTCTCCCTCCTACTTTATCATGGAAAGGCAGCTCTGACAGAAACCCTGACACAGAAACCTCTCCGCGAAGGGAAGTGGGGACAGCTTGGGCATAATTAGAATTAATGCAGAGATGTGGAATAAGGAAATGAGCCATCACAATACAGATCAGCTCTTCATTTCAATTTTATGCTTCACTCGTTGAATTTCATGGGTAATAATGGATAGGCGAGGCTGCCGATCACTATTGCTTGTGATGACAGATATGTATGCACTGTTTCTTTATGCTCCTGTAGGCAGAACAATGAGGGGAGGAGAATATAGGGGGAGAAAACACGCAAGAAGCCAAACAGGCATGTATGTAGAGCAGGGAGGGAATGCCAAGTTCTATTCATTCTTGCCATATGTAACCACCAGCTGCAAACCAAGTTATTTACACATGAACAAAACTTACTTATTTGAACCTTGATGGGCCAATCGTTCACTTCAATACTGTGAAACATTACGCTGCCACTAGGTATGTAGCCAAGTCCTGCAGATAATCCTGTTCAAAGTGAATGCAAATACTACTATGCAGTATGATGCAATCTCCTGTTACTGCTATGCAGTATTGCAGGATGTGGTTGTCCACAAGGCTTAACCTATCGTGACAGATGGAAAACAAATCTCTATATCCATTTACATAACAGCTCAGTAAAAACAGCCAAGTAACATATTATAACAACTCATAATGAATCTACATTTTATCAGGGGTGTTTCCTGCCAATAAATTTTTCAGTCAAATCAGACGTGACTGTGGATGTGAATATTTGCTGATTCCTTCTTTTTTTTCACTTCAGTGTGACATGTGAAATTCCTGCATCAGCCTACATGTGTTTTACCAGTAAGAACCACGTTTTAATGCTTCTCTGTCATCTGTGATGTGGAATCATCAGACATTAGCGCAGTCAGAGAAAGTGTGCGCCTTCCTGCTCATCATGAACATTCCATGATCAGTCATGTCGTGAATTAATGATTTATTTCCGCAAAACCAGAGCTGGTGATTGTTGTAGCAGTGGTGAGTTTTGGCGAGTCTTATTTAGTTTCTCTTGAGTTTGGATGAAGCTGATGATGAGGACGTTTTGCAAAAGGAGTCTGGTGAGTTTAGCAAGAACAGCGATTAAAGAAAACGTATCTTACTCTTTAAAAGAAGACTAAGACTGACTAAGAATCTGAGCCAAAAGAAGCAAACAAGCAAGCACCACCTGCCCTGCATGCTCTGCAATATGCTTTGGTGAAGTGGCAAAATGTGACTGTCTGTCACAAGACACAAGGCAATGGAAATATCTTTATATTCAAATATATTTATATTAACAGAATGAGGTGCAAAATATTGAACATATGATTAAAAATGTCTCTGACAACTATTTCATTTGTTTTCTACCAAAATAGGCAATCTTGCAAGACAGTCAAAAGTCAGCAGTGTCTGACATGATTTTTTTTTTAGCAGTATTTTACAGAAATGATCATCTTTCCCTCACCCAAACCAAAGCGTTGTATGAGTCTGGTCACAAACCCCAGACTGCGGTGTTTAAGGTCCTGCACTTTGAACACCTGCCAACCACCTCCTTACAAATCCAGTGCATTTTATAAATGTATTGCTTCAAAAAAACATGTTGTCTGTGAACATAATCCAGGCAGAAATTATAACTAATTACAACTCAACACAACTAAGTATGAAAACAATTAAACAAACTTCTTCTCTAGGAGGAGTTGGAATTGTTGGGTCTCTATAAATAATATTATGAAGACTTGGGTTTTAATTAAACGGTTGGATTCCCGTGGTCTGCACCAGTTCTAAGTCAGCTGCAAGGTGACAGACGAGGTGACCCGCTGGGACCTGCCGCACAAACGGGGGCTCCACCAGGCGCGGCAGCTGGGGAGATCCACGAGAAAAGTGCCCTGGGAGAACTTCTGTTGATTTGGTGCTGTATAAATAAAATTGATTTGACTCTTAGCTGGATATTAATTGGGTTATTTTCCATAATTAAATGAATACTTAAAATGTTGTGAGTTTCAGATGCTTAAAGATTAAATGGCTTGCTCCTTCACAGAGGACAGCAGTAATAAGTTTGGATTGTCAACAGTTAGGACCAAAATATCCTCAGAAACATTTCAAGCCATAATCCACTTCTGTCTTTTGGGGGACCCTGGTGGGGTTTTACCATGAACCATGATGTCCCCACTTCAACCCCAGAACCCTGCATGTCATGACATGTCATTCCTTATCTCTCCATCCCCTCGTTTTCTGTCATGTTTCAAATGTCAACTGTCAAGACGAACAATGCCCCAAAAAATACAAAAAGAAAGAGATATGTTCCTCTGTTTTTCTGTATGCACGGTACGTTCCAATTCCAAACACCACAATATAATTGAATATGCAGCTTCAGTTTGTCCTTTGGCACCGGTGTCTCTTTACGCTTGTCGATCAAAATCAACTTAAGCGAGTGTAGTACGTGAGATCGTGTGCCTCTCTGTATTGACTGGTTGACGGACATGGCCTGAATAATGTCTAGAATTGGCCTCTGAGTTGTCCCCGTCACATTTTTAGGCTTAATATACTCATCCTCATCAGGGTCATGATCCAAAATGAGCTCAAGAGTCTCATCCACATTTAGTCGGCGCTCATTGTGGTGCTACCGCAAAATGTCATGTGGGCAAGATAAAGAGGCCTCAGAGAGGCTCAGGAGGTAGAGTGGGTCATCCACTAATGTGTGAGTGTGTGTAAATGGGTGAATGAGTGGCAAATCCTTTGAATAAAAGTGGTACATAAATGAACTCTATTCCATTTGAAGGACTGATCACAATTTTGTCAACAATTTTGTCACATGCTTGTCACGGTTGAATGTGTTACACCTTTCAACCTCTCTGACAGGTCTAGAAATAAGAGTTCCAAAAGGATTCTTCCAGATGGGCTGAGGTTCTAACAAAAAGAAAGGGTTTGTCCAGCCTTATTTGTAAGACTAGGGGCTCCACTAAGAACCCTTCCCAGTGAAGGAACCCTCGATGACCTTGAGTTCTTCAAGGTTTGATGAAAACATGAGTGGTACAAGATGTTTTCTCACTTTAAACACTGGGAAATATAATATAGATTGTTAAATTACCGGATAATGATTTTTTGTCTCATGTGTAGAATACAATATGGTTCTTTGTAGAACCCTCAGAAGACAAGAGGGTTATAGGTGAAACCCTTACAAAATGTATTTTAAGATCCCCCACTAAATGAAATCCTTGTATTATAAAAGTGTTCTTGGATGGGTTCTAGTTGAAACCATTGACATATAAAAGGGTTGTTGGTAGAAGAACCCCCTTGGTGGATTCTAGATAAAACCACTGAATTATAAAAGGGTTCTTGAAGAAGAACCTCCCTGTTGGGTTCTAGCTGAAACCCTAGGAATATAAAACAGTCATTGTAGAACCCCCTGGCAGGTTGTAGATGAAAACTCTGGAATATAAAAGGCTTCTGGGCAGAACACCTTGGATGGGTTCCTGTTTGCACCCTTAGAAGGCAGAAAGGTTCTAAACAGAATGCCCAGAGAGGGTTCTGGGCAGAGCCATTACACCATAGAAGGGTTCTCCATAGAATCTCTTACAGTAGGTTCTGCGTGGAAGGTTCTAGGTAGAGCCCTTTATGTTGGGTTCTAGGTAGTACCCTCTAAGAAGATTCCAGGTGAAACCTTTATAAAGGTTTCACAAGGAATTAAAAGGGTTCTGTGGACAAGCTCAAGAACACTATATGGTTCTCGTTAACAGTTTTAGTACTGTGTGTACACTTCAAAAAAAACAGTTCCGCTGTCTTGAAACATTAAACACACCGATGACAAATTTAAACCAAATATGAGCCGTCATTAAAAGTCGCTCCACCTTCCGCGGTGCTCATCTAAAACCTACGTTACTCAATGCAATGCACAATGCAAACTAAAATATCACACGGCTGTAAAGAGAGAAAAACCCAGAGAGAAAAGGGCACAGATTCTTTTAACACGGTGTTTTTAAATTATTTTAAATGGTGCAGCATACCAGTGCTATTAAAGATAATTGAGAGGGTAGTCCCTGCTGGATACTTTCCTCTCTGCTGACAATGATTGTGGGTTTTGACAACCACAGTTCATTAGTGGGTATTAGGACGAAGCTCACACAAGAGACCGCGTTTGTCAAAGGCTCGTAATATCTTCCTCATTACGGAAGGTATCAAATGCACTGGCACGCCACCCATAGGTCTTCATTTCATTATGCCCTAGTTACGCTCTCTGGGGCGAGAACCTTAATGAATGCATATGTATAATGCACCTGTATTGACATCCACTTGACAGCAGGGATTATTCTCTAAAGCTTTAAAACACATGATGAGGCAGACGTGTTGTAATGGGAGCAGGAATGTAGCCTCCCTAACCCTTCCCTTCAAGGAAGAGTGTAATAAATGACAGATTTTATCTCTGCATTCACTTGCAAAATTATGGCCAACTATTATAAATTATTCAAAATGTAGCATCAGTTTACTGTGAATATTATTTTAAACTTCACCGTTTCCCCTTCCTTTCAAATAATATGATAAGCCATGTATATTCCTCACAAGTAAATAAATGAGTAATTACTGGTAAATAATTTTAAGGTTTTTATAATGTGTGAAATTAAATTGATGTCTTGCACAATGCTGTGTCCAGAATATAATGATACTGATGCATTTTAGTTAATGAGCCATTAAAGAGTAACAATTAACAACCTCATTTGCATTCAAGTCCTATTTCATACATGAAAAAACATTTTGTTATGCTGTTAACTAACAGCCAAGTGTAGTAGTGTCAGGGTGACTCTCATAATTTGCTTAATTTTGGTAGCTATGACCATGTTTTAGAATTAAGTTTCACTGCTTTACTATGCTGCTCATCGATTTCGAGCATTTTGAGTGTTGGAGTCGACTGAAACGGGAGAGGAAGACAGAGTGGGCCGAGATGAAGACGAAACTGGGAGCTCTGTCTATCCCAGATAACACAATAATTCAATTTTCCATCCCAGTGTGCTGCACTAGTGAATATTATTCATCTAAATGGAATGGGCAGCATTCAAACTCAGAGAAGAATGAGAATACTGAAATATTTCTCAACAGAGGCTTTGTCCTTAAAGCACAGAAAGGTACTGCACCAAGATGACATCATTGCTACAGCTGCTTAAGAACAACTTGTAGGCTGTAGAACTTTTCCACAGCAGCCATTTTGACATGAAACAGAAGAGTAAATACTAATTAAGGTTCTGTTCCATTCAGGAAACCTGACGTCAATTTCAATTATTGGTCTAAATTTAAAATAGATACATAATAATTCAAGTTTGCCCATGTCTGAATTGGTGACAAACAAATTTGATCCTTTAACTACAGTACAACCAACAAACTCTAATCATGTGATTCAGTTGCTGTATCATAGTATCCATGCAGGTGTTTCCAATTTTGCCTGATTAAAAGCTATGTGTGTGTCGTGTGAGCGAGTGTGTAGTTCTGACTGCACTCAAACACAGGTGTAGCTAGTAACATTAATAATGGCCGCATACTGTTTAGCTGCCCCAGTTCCAGGGCATTTTTTTGTATACTGGCTTTTTATCATAACTCACTGAGACACCGGGATGAAACAGATCCATCGTAAATGTCATAAGTTACATCTGTGTCCTTCCTGATATAAACACATTGGGCCTCACGCAAGAACCACTCGTACGAACAGATTTGTTCTTAAGTGGTGCGTACGAGAACTTTAAGAGAACTTGTCATATTCACCAATTTTGAATTTTCTTTCATCATGTCTATTATCCTGTTCGACTACATTTCAAATGATAATATAATGTATATAATAATACAAACATGCAGGTTTATGAAGTCTCTGTCCAGGTGAGCATCGTCTCTTATTCTGTCCTCTGTCTTTGTGTTGAAAACTTGATGCAGTCATCAGTTGCCCCTTTTTTTTAGCTGTGGAAAGTCGTTTTTTATTTCTCTTTAATCATTTTCATATCGAGACGTTCCTTCTTTATTTCAGCGACGGTCTGCACTTGCTTTCCCCTTGTCTTTGCTTTAGTTGGTCCTTTAATTCCACTGCTGGCGCCGTTAAAAGGACAGATTTTCTGTTATGGATCTCTGAAAGCAGGACGTCAGTTTTCTCTTTGATGGCATTTTCATGAACACACACTTCCAGACTTATTTGAGCAGGAAGTGTAGCCTTATACGGTATTATTGGGGTGTTAATTATGCTAATTTAGAAGTCTCATGCATGTGCACTCAAATACGCAGAGGTGGATCATTTCTAGTTTTCTGAATCTCCGAGTGTTGAATCTGACGTGGCGTGTTCGTACAAGCAGAAATTTAAGACAAAAATATGAAAATGTTCTTGCATGAGGCCCAATGTCTGCAGTCAGAAAGGGTGGGGACATTTATAATTTTAACACTCAGTAGCTCGTGCAGTTTGGTAAACTTTTGTATTTCCAAACACACTTAAACTTTGCTCAACTTCAACCTAAGCAGATGCCTAATCAAGCAGAGTAACTAAATACACCGGTGTAGCTGTTGACAGGCTTGCATGATGGGATACACACACTGGTCTGTACCAGTGTAATGTTGGCTGGCTAATTGTCTTTCATCATTAACACTAACAAGACAAAAGACAGGCTTGGGGGAGTAACAGATGACATGTAATTGGATTATGTAATCCGGATACTAAAAAGATAAAACTGGGGATTATTAGCAGGATTTTAAAATACATTGTCCAACATTGGTTCCCAACCTGGGGTCCGGGTTAATTATTAAAAATTAAATCTGAAAGGATATATTTCTTTGTCCCCACACAAAAATAGATGGCTACAACTCTGTGACCTGTAAAGATCTGTGATAATGAATCATTACTGTTCTATTGTTTTTCAGTTTCACCAAATTTTGTATTGAGGTAATCCAAAAGTAATGGTAAGTAATCAAGTTACATTATTTGAATATTGTGATACTTGGATTAAATTACTGACTACATTATTTAACAGGTAATTAGTAGCTGTAACAGAATACATGTTTAAAGTTATACGTCCAACCCTGACAGTGGAAATTATTTTTGGACAATTCACAGTGTCCTACAAATACCAGGGTGTTATGATCGATACATGGACTCCTCGTATAGACTTTACTGGTCAGACGTTAACCATACAGCAACACTTTTACTTTCTTGGCAGACTCAGTGATTCAGAGTGTCATGCAGTGCTGCCTGGTTCAGCAGCTGTGACACTTTTTGCATAATTTAAATGGAGAATACCAACTTCTGTCCCCCAATTATTTAGATTTTTGAGATTTATAGTCTCCCCAGTGTCTCACTCTCCCATTGTCTCTTAAAGTGACAGTGTTATCTCACAGAAAGAAACACTATTTACTATAATAATTTCACAGGTGGGTCATATAACTTTATTTTAACAGTTTAAAAACACTCACCTGACCTGGCTACACATTAAAAATGACAAATCTATAACTATATTTCTGTGGAAAAATCTCTGCCTAAAGTTATAAGGCAATACAAACTATGTGAAACAGGGATGGGGAAAAAGAGTTGGACATATGGCTGAATGTTTGGGAAACATAGTCGTCTTCCACCAGCTCCTGGACCTGGTGAGACTTCTGGTGGAAAAAAAAATTGTAATTAGCTTTTTCATCACTCCCACACATAAGTCTAAACAGACTGGTACTCAACTGTGCTGCTGGAGGGACTGTGGAGAGGTTATGGGCTGACCGTGCTCATGTCTTTTGGTCTTGCCATTGCATTCAGACTCTCTGAAAGGAAGTGGCAAAAATCATCTCGAAAATACTGGGTTTTAGTCTTTGCAGACACAACACTTTATCTTGGAAATATCTCTGTAGGAAAGAGTAAAAACGACACTTCTGGTGGCAAGCAAAATGATCACAAAACACTGCAGCTCCACAAAATCCACCCCGCTACCGGCCTCTTTGTTAGTATTGTAAACATCTAAATATTCAAGGACACCTGACTTACTCCTTACGACTCCAAGAAGAGATAGAGAAACTCACTTTAGTTAAAATTTGAAAAATGTATATAAATAAAGTGTTTGAAAAAACTGCCTAAAAATGCAAAATGAATTCCATTGTACTGAGGTTTTATCATATTGTATCGTATTGTATCGTGTCGAATCATGTCGTATCGTGTCGTATTGTATTGTGTAGTGTTGCACCATATCATATTGTACATATCATATCAAATAGTATCGTTAAGGTACAGAAAATTAACTATGCTAACTACCAAACTATGCTAACATATTACAACAAAAAAATCGAAATAAGGCACCACTCAGTAAAACAAATTCGAAATGCTTCAGGTAGCTTCTAGCAAAGTATCTGCTGTAACATATGAGATCTGTTCCAAACTATATGGTTCATAGTTTCAGATAGTAACATTATAAAGTACATGCAGGTGCATAAAAATATTCTTTATACTTCATAAACAGTGCCTCCAAAACACGTGTATATCTTAAAGCCCAGCTCTTGTGTTTTGGTGCCCTGGTCTGTCTGTGCTCCCACTGCTCCTTCAAACACAGCCCTTACTGCCTGCTTTAAACTCAACACATGAATGTCTAATTCACCTAGTGCTGTTCCACTGCCTACAGTACAAATCCTCAGCATCCATCTTCCACGGGGTGCAGGCTCGAGGCTTCAAACTCTGCCGGTCTGCCTCTGTTCAGAGACTCTGGGTTAGGAACGATTTTTCATTGACATGCTTCATCTACCACATCCTCCCATAGCACTGTGAGCTCCACAAAATCCATGATTTGTTGCACCTCTGACCATAACTTTAGCTCTAAACTGTATTGTTGTTTTACTTTTGTTTATCTTTCATTGCAAAATAAAAAAGCACCTCACACTGCATTTTATAATACTTTCCTCTTAGGGGCCTATTTGTTGAGTCAATCCGTTTTTTTCTGCGTGCATCCTATAAGTTTACTGTACATCTACGTTCCCTCGATGTGCCTCTTTGAAATGACTATCTAAGCAGCAGTGGCGGCTGAGTGCTTACATAACCAAGAAGAGTTTCTAAAGTTGGTGAGATCACTTTAGGTGTACTCAAAAAGTTGAAAAGAGAAGCAGGGAGAAATACTCCATGGCTCAAATCAGTACATTAAAGCGATAAAGCAAAACAAGGAGCACTGACAGCACTGTGCACCCTATATTTCTATTCTTGAACACTGAAACAAAGAAAAACAAAGTTTTCTTGTTTCATATCTCCACCAGGTGTACAGTAGCTGGGAGGAGATCACGCCATTGCTTGTGCATGTGTGGGTGGCTGCCTCTGATTCCTTGTCCGCAGCTAATCTCAAATACTACTGGACCCATTAACCCAATTTTTGTGCACATTCGCATCTGTATGTTAATGGACCTCTGTGATTCACCATTTTTGAAAAACCTTGAAAACACTGGTTTTATAAAGGCTGTGGCCACATGCATGTGTTTTGCAGGTCATCCCATTCTGGTGAACATAATAACTCAAGAATGGCTCAAGAGAATTTCTTCAAATTTGGCACAAATGACCACTTGGAGTCAAGGAAGAACTGATTTTGGTGCTCGAAGGTCATGGTGACCTCACTAGTCACATGTTTTGCCATATTTAAAAAATTCAGACATTTATTATGGGAAAATTACACACAAGTATGAGATAGTATGAAATGATGAAGTTATGAATTTGTATATCCAAAAGGTCGAAGGTCAACTTCACTTTGACCTCATAATGTTCACCTCTCTATCAGTCCTCTGTCCTCCTCTGTAAAAACAGTCTCTATGTGAAGACAGAATGTTTCTCACTGGAAATTATTTACCAGAATCACACATGTAGAGATAAGTTCCATTTAGACAAAAACACTCAGTCGCTTTTATTAAATTCCTTCAATATTACAGGTCAGTATAGTGGTAAGTTACATATTAAGTATTATATTAAAATCTTTATAACATACATTATATGAGTCTGGACAGACATGGATGGAAACGTCTGCCAAGTTGACTGGTTGGCAGAGGAACACAACTGCGAGGCAGTAACTCTATTTTTTGACTGCTCTTGTTCAGTCCTCTGTACTCTTCTGTAAAATAGTCTCCATATGAAGACAGCATGTTTCTCTCTGGAAATTATTCACTGGACAGCAGACTCTTGACTCTTCACTCTATTTAACTATAGGGCTGCAAGGGATCAACAGCTTGAGTTTGAAATCTTGTTTCAGCTTAGGACAACAAGTGTTAATGTTAGAGGATTCTTTTGTTGGCGATTTGTTTTTACATCGGCGGTTGTCTTAAAACATTCAGTAATTTAAGCAGGCTGCTGAAATGCCTTTTGTCATATAACCTATCATTATTGGCGGTGATACACTGGGCAGCTTATGATAGATTAGCCGTAGCAGCGTTCAGTGGTCTGAGTGACCAACAGGGCTGGAGCTTGTCCGCCGCTAGTCTCTCATGCTACTGGAACCGTCACCCTAAAAATTTTTTGTGCACATTTATAACTGTATGCTTAAGGGCCTCTCATGGTTATCATAATTCACAGTTATGAAAAACCTTGAAAAATCTACATAAAACTTATAGTATATAACCTATAGTGACTACTAATACTTCACTTAACAGGCCAGTAGGGGCTGCAAATCTTCAACAACTGCTAAGCTAAAACAGAGCTTACTTACCAGCAATGCTTGGAGAGTAACTAGTTACATGTAACTAGTTAAATGTAGTTGAATTACAAAATAAATGTAATTGTAATCTATTGCAGTTGCTAAGAAAAACTATGTAATCACATTGCTGTTACTGATCAAAATGTTCATGATTCCAAAGTGTTTACATCTGAATATTATTTTCAGGTTGTTGGAGATCTCCACTCTACTGACTGCACTCTTTTAGTTGATATTTAAACCTCTGCAAAGTTCTTACTTACTGTATTTTATTTTATTAGCTATTACTTGCGTTGAATCACTCAACCTACTGTCGTGTGAAAGGCCTCCTAGATGGTGTTTTCAGTCTTTCAGTCATTTTCACTCACTGTAATGATTTCCTGGTCTGTTGTCTCAAAGGACGGTCCATTACAACCACACTGTTTGGATGCAGGGAATGGGACGGGGGAAGCATTTCCGCTGCTGAAAAGACAAGTGCAGTTAAGTACGCAGAGTTCTTTCATAGTTTCACTCAACGGTCAAGAGAGGTGACCGTAAAGCACCAGACGTTTCAAAGTGCTCCCTGGCACCTGATCTCCCAAGGGTCGGTCAGGCTCTACCCCCTCTCTACATGTGGCCCCTTCACAAGCCCTTAATGGAGGCCTTCCAACAGTTAATCCCAAGTTAAGCCTGCTGTCAAAACAGAGTGGGAGCGAGCTGGAGGAGATGTGGTTACAGGACTGGGACGGCACTCTGGTGATGCTGGTGCACAAACGTAACATGCAGCATGTAAATAATATACATGACATTTGATGATATTCTTTTGTTTTTAAGAAGAATATCATCAAATATCTGGAAGCTTTTTGTAGATTAACTGTTTTTGTGCCAAATGGGATAGAGACGGAAATTAAATTAAAAGGAACATACTACATTCTGAACCCTTCTTCTTCCTTTTCCCCTCCCATTAATGAATGTCTTTACTGTCCAAAAATGTCCTAATTTTCAACATCAGACACTGACATTAACAACAAAACAGAAATTAAACCACACACACATATGATAGTCATGACGTCTTTCTGTGAATCTGTGACAAAATTAAGAAAAAAGGAAATAGGCAGGCTCATTATTTCTCAACATAAATATGTATTGAACCACCAGTGAGGATTGTTTTTAATTTCCTATCACAAATAAATAAGATCATATCAATTGCCATAATAAATGGTATTAGATTTCACTGGGTTATTCAAGCATATATACTCATCAGTTTCTACAGCAGAAGCTACAGCAAAACCTTCATGCTGGTGCTGCTGAGGAGGACAGTGATGTTCAGATTTTAATCTGTCTGACAGGCACAGCTGCACAGTGCATAGCTTCCATGCATCACTGTGCAGGAGACTTCATTGAATATAAATTTAACATTTGTTATGGTTCCATTTAAACAGTTATCACTCTTGTCCTTCAGGAGCTAAAGGAGGAAACAGTTTGACACTGTTACACAGACCCAGATGGTTGAGGAGTCGGTGTTGGTTTCTTTGGAGCATGACTGAATGAGATATTTGATAATTATTTAACCACAGTGACAAACATTCCCCATCTTTGACAAAACTGTCATTTTATCCCCAAACAACAATGATCTCTTAACCTTAATCAGGGTTAATAAAAGTAAAGGTTAAGTCATTTTTGTGCCTAAACCTAATAAAACCTTAACCATAACAGTGTCAGATCAGGAAACAGTTCTGTTTGCAATAATGATTTGTAATGTTTTTCAAAGGCACAAACAAATGATGTCTTGCCAAAAGAGACATCACACCATAGAACACCTGTTCTGGGGAATTACAAATCCTGTGTTTTCTTGTTTAATTTTGGAGGACCTTGTTTTTGCTTAATTACATAAACAGCACACTAGGTACTGCATTTGCATCAAGTGCTGGTATTCCACTTAAAAAGTGTGTTGCAAACTTGTTTAATATGAACATAATGCATTAGGAGAGTGGGCTGCTCAAGTAACAGAATCGATTCTTACATTGATCTTTCTTTTCTCATTCATTTTGGGCCGTTTAGAGTTTAAAAAGAACATTTCGGCAGCAACAAGGACTTGTGTCATTCAGTCCAACCAGTCATTTTACTTTTTCTTCCACATTTTTTGTCCGCTTGTCTGATACCATGATGTTTAAGTAATAAAAACATGTAGTGAAACAAATCATTAATGCCTAAAATAAATAATCATTGTACCAAATAAATTACCACATACATTTTGATTTTTTTTTTATAAAATGAAAGCTCTTTTAACAAACCTGTATAGTATAGTATAGTATTATACTATAGCGTCATATATAGTATAGGATATACAGTACATCATAGTTTATATACCATAGTGTAATAGGCCTATAGTATGGTATAGCATAGCATACCATAGAGAGGAATGGGAGTTTTGAGGTGGCTGCATCTGTACAGTATAGCATAGTATAGTATAGTAGAGCATTGCATTGTATAGTATAATATATAACATAGTATGGTATAGCATAGCATAGTATAATTGTATGGTATAGCATTGAATTGTATAGTATAATGTATAGTATCACTAGTTTCTAATTAAAGTCATAGTCATACATTAAATGTACAAGATATACTCTAGCCCACCTATTTATTTGGTTGTTTACTTGTCTGTTTTTGCATCACAGGCACACACAGACACACTCACACACTCCTTATTGATACACACCATTACTGACCACCATCTGCAGCCAGTGAAGGCAGCAGATCCTTTAGTATTCCAAACATGCGGGTGGTGACTGGTCTTATTAACAATGAAGCCCACAGGGCTTACGCTAGCAGGATTTCTCTACAAGTCCTTTATCACCTGTTGAGAGGAACTGAGCGTGGGCACTATGAAATAAACAGAGGTATATGCCTACCTGCTGCTAAGCCCCGGTGGCCATAATCTCGCTGACAGAATAAGACATCACAGCAGCCATCTGAGAGCCGAGCTGCGGAGGGGGAGAGGGACCTTCAGAAATGATCACAAAACCACGTGATCGCAAAACCAGATTTGGAAGTGTTTCTCTGTATATTCTGATCAATCTCAGAAAATGTGATATGTGAAATGAAGATACTGTCTGTGCTCAGAGGATAGAAAAAGAAGACTTTGGCTAAACTATGATCACCTACTGCAGTTTCAGCTTTGTCAAAGATGCAAATCAGTATCTCAGCCTCAGCACAGACTCCAGTATGCTATTGCTCTTATGGAAAATGTGATAAAATGTCTTGCATTAGATAACAAAGACAGAAGCTCAGGTTTACGTCATAAATTAAGTTAGCCCTTTTGACAGCAACATGTAGATCCACGTTGCCAAGCAACCACCAGCATCCAATGTTATGTCTAACAGTTCATTCTGCCAATGAACCGTTGTTTGTTTACAATACTTCAATGTCGAAACCTCCTATGGCAGCATAATTGTGAATGTCTTTTTTCATTATGTTATTTCAAAGGGTATGCATCTCATTCTAGAGTTGTGCACTGGGTCAGGAACCCATGGGGTATAAAATATATATATATACACATATAAATTCACAGGTCCAGGCCTGGGTAAAAATGAACTAATTGAGGGCACTCAGCAGGTGAGAACAATAATATAACACATACCTTACAATAATATGATTTTTATGTTTCCCTGGAAAAAAGACATCATAATGATAAAGTGTTTTTAACATATATATCTGCTAATAAAGTAATATCAAGCCTAATCATCCTGCAGGGTTTTATTATGAAAGTCTGTGACACAATCTTTGACCTCACATCCTGCCAAACAATGGGATGTCACCTTAGCAACAATGCATCCTCGCCACATTGTGGATAATACCTCGTCAAAGACCAAGTATTTTGGAGGATTCTGGTGCTCAAAGACTGAGATTAACTTCAGTGGCTTTGCTGCTTCTAAAAAGTGGTCTGAAAAAAGTGCTGGCTTTTGATAGCCGCAAGCTAGGCTCATCGTCACTATGGAAACACATCTACAGCTGCAGAAGCACAGGGAAAACAAGTGAGTGATGTTTTTGTGTATTTAATCAGGGTTGCAGGTCATGGGCCTTACATTCACGGTTCCAGGCGGGGATAATTGTGGGTAACAGTTCCAGTTCTGGATCTCAGCTTTGTGGGTGCCAGCGCAGGCGGGTTTGCAACATTGGGCGCGCGCAAGTCTCATTCATCTGAAATGCATGTTTTGCATTGGAGACTTACCTGCTGGGCCACAGATTAAAGAAAATGACACCTTAATTTTATCAAAAACGGCGGCAAAAAACAACACAGTGCATAAAATAAGCACGACAGAAACGTCTGAAGGTCAAACCACCGCTGAATTTCATATATCTCCCAGTTCAAAACAGCTGTCAGTTGTCTACAAAGGTGACTGAAGACTAAGACTAAGAAACCATTTGAAAAATAACATACAGTCCCTCTGCCTTTGGCTTATTTGGCTTATTTGGCTTTTTTTATTTTTTTTATTTTTACCCTTATTTAACTTTCATATCAGGAACAAAAAAATTGAGATTCATGCTCAACTTATTGTACTCACTAAAATAAGCTAAAAGCACAGAGTGGTAACAGTTTGGTTAATTAAATGTAAACAAAGCGAAGCGATATATCTCAAGTAGTCATGCAGCAACATTACACTTTGTAAAGACTAACCTACAGTGACAATGTGTGGGAAAAACTAGATGTCATAATAAAGGACGATCTCACAAAAATAGAAAAAGACCAGATGAAACAGAGAGGAAAAGGTGTGAAAAACTTGTTAATTGGGACGGTTTTAGCTGACAGTGGAGGTATGAGTAGCTGCAGTAATTATGAACAAAGGACTGCCACGAGCCTGCCTCTTCAGCAGACAACTTCACTTTGCTGATCATGCAGTATAATGAAGGTGGACTGAAAGCTGCAAACCGTATGTCATAGCAGGTGACCATTTCTTGTTCACATTCACAGTAGTGGATGTGTAATGAGATGTCTTTTACAGCATCAACTCAAGCTGGTGAAACTCCGGTGCTGAAAAACAGGCGAAATCCAAATCCCCACATTACATTACAGCTCCAAGTTGTCATTTGTTTAGTTTTTTTCTGACTTATTCAAGTAGCTAAATGCTCTCAGACCTTCCCTACATCTTTGAAGCATTCAGCAGCTCCCAGAATTAAATAAAAAGGGAGGTATTGTGTCAAATGCACTGAGTCATTAACAGCCAAGGTGATTCTCAACCTTCTATTTTTTCACTTTAACAATGCCAGGAATCTGATAACAAAACTCTGAGATTTTTCCCTTTGTGAATGTGGTGCTGAGAGCTCAAAAAGTTGAGTAAAACTTTGTATGCAAGGCTTTGACATTGACACACTTAAATCTTGACACACTGTGTTTATTGCTGTACTTACCCAGCTCTCAGAGTTCAGAGTACCGCTGGGTTTCTACCCTGCCAGACAATCTTCATTCTGCGTTTGTGATCTGGGGCTGATTTTGACCTGGGATGACAGTTGAATGCAATTAACCACCTGGTGAGGTAGAAAACCAGCGCTGCTCTGCACCCCGAGGGCAAGATTCGAGGAGCACAGCTCTACACCATATGTAGACTTGTTTCGAACGGGGTTGAACGAGGGTTATAGAGACACTGGACTGTAGATGCAGCGCAGATTTATAAGACTTCTATCTCATTTTTATGATGATATGATGATGATGTATAGTGATTTACTTTACAGTGTTACTTTACAGGAAATTTTGTTTGTAAAAACCCAGGATGTAATTCTATGACCATAACGTGCATATTGGTCGACAGTGCAAGCAGCTTATTAAGACAGATATATCTGTTTATTGTTAAGCGGCGAAGTATGAGGAGCAAGAAATTTCACATTTGGAGGAAGTAGGATGGATGGATGGTTCAGACAAGCAGGTCTTACACTCAGGAAACTGGGGGTTGAGTCCTGTGTGATTAAAAATAAACATAGAGTTATTCTAAGTTTTGAGTAGCTATCCCGATTCCTGATAAAAAGTATATTTATATTTACATGTCCTGTCTGTAAACTCTGGTGTACTGTCCATATGTTGAGTATTTGTGTTACATATTTGTGTTGTTTGTAATTAAAATGTAAATTAAAAATAAAATAAAACAATTATGAGTTACTTAAAATTTCATTACGGAGGTGATGCCCATCGCATCACTTCCATTACCAAGTGACATCACTTCTGTCACATGACATAATGTACAGTATTTTTGTAACGCTAACCAAATAATTTTGTTGCATAACAGTGTCAAACCATAACCATGACCAGTGTCATAACACAAACAAGTCTTTATAAATGTTTATGACTGCTGTCATCGTCATTCAGTCAATTATTTATCGTTGTCAGTGCAGAGTTTGCATTGTTTGAGATGTCTTTGTCATGACAACTTATCAAACTTAAATAAACTGTTTAGCTTTACATTATAACTTTAAACTGTACTGTCATATGTGGCTGGTTTTGGCCATCATGAGACCATTACTCATTAAGATATTACTGTAATATTATTACTTAATTCAGTAATAAGAAGTGTAAGGGGTTACAGTTTCAAAAACATCAATTATAATACCGTTACTAATCCAAATAACTTGACATATAAGTAGGCTATCTAATGATGACGTCTGTATGCAGCAGGTCAGGGCGGGTCACGTCGGCTGTGATCCAAAAAGCTATACGGAGGACGGAGGATGAGTGCGAGCAGGTGGAAGTGTTGTCATTATTTTGAGTTTGTTTGGCTCCTCCAGAGAGAATCTGTGGTGATGGAATCTAATTTGAAGGCCACACTCAGAGAGGTGGATTTTGTTTCCACCACAGTCGACATCTAGACAGGAACAACAAAAGCTTTCTGGGTGTTAACAGTTCACTGGATCAGCAGGTCAACTTTGGAGCACAACAAGGTACAAAAGTACCATAGTAATGTAACAAGTAATGTAATTAATTTAGATAAGTTATAAGGGAAGTAATGCTACTTTTAAAGAAGTAATAAATAAAGAGAAATTTATTACACTTTCTGCTCTCCTTGACCTCTAATAAAGTGGTACATTACTTGTTGCTAAAGAAGGCTAACCGCTGTATGCTGTCATCTGTAGCTGCGTTAGCTAGTTAATTCAGTTAGCCGTGGAACTAGCCGCCTAATTAGCTCGCTCAGCCCTGGGGTGCCAGGAGCCAAACCAAGCAACAAAACCACCTCAGTACTGTGCTCCCTTTCGTCATAATGGCCACCATCGGACTTGGAGGCTCCGTTTGCTCCCTTTCGTCTCTCAACAGAGACAAGAAGGAAACAGGACTGTTTCTCCTAATGGCTACTAGGAACTTTATCATGGTTTATCTACCATGGGAGCATCCAACCTCCTTGTGTCCACCACTGTGTGTCTGACAGGGAGGAGTGTGTAAGAAATAAAAAATATGATCTGTATATGATAATAAGAGTTTGGTGGATCACTCATCAAATCTCAATAGGTCAAAAATGATCTACAAATCGATTTGAAAATGATAGCGCCTTCCAAATGTCTGGAATTTGTAATGTTGGAGCTGACCTTTAGTTCACACTGGATCACAGATAGTGCCTTCAGTTTTCAAGATTGTATACTGTTCTGCATGCAGAGCCAAAACTTTCTGTTTTTCAGTTCATCATAATTCATGGGTGGAATCTGCTGAAAACGTAATTACAGCAAAACCGTATTACCACAATGAATTTAGCATTTCCAGCAGTCTTCAAACTGCTGTCATTATAGAGCATTATGTCTGTTATGTCCGGCTTCAGCACTGCTGGAACAAAAAGGCATCTTAAATGAGAAGCATTATTGAAAAGGTCATACAATAAGAGTTCTGCAGTACATCTGTGCTGTTTAGCTTCACATTAGCATCATTAAATGATATTTGTGCGAGCTGAACACTACTGAACATCCAGTCCAATGAAAGCAGCAGTGCATTGCTCAAAGGCATGTCCAATGTAGAATTTAAAGGCCATGTAAAGCAACAATAAATGTGAGTTCTTGAGCAGTTTTCTTTGTGCTTAAATGCCGGGGATGTGTCGGCTCTGCTCCGTTCCAGTGTCAAACAACACTACAACCTGAAAATGACGTGATACATGGACGGTCCCTCTAGCAGCACCAGAGCCAGAGGACAGTGACAGGATGCTTTTTTGTTTTTCTTCTGTGCCAGGTTGCTGTAACTGAAGTGAGCTGCTGGGCTGATTTGGATTGACAGAGTTGCTTAAGGCACAGTTTAACAATCTAACCCCACAATTCAGTACTGCCTAGTTCTCTGTGTTTTAACATGTCTTCAGCAACTATTTTCTAACATGTGTAATGTGTTTAGAAGAAAAAAACTCCCCTTTTTCTTTACACAGACCTATCTGACGCTCAGAGACTGGATAATCAGGGGTCTTGGCTTCGTATAGCTAGATTTGTCTCTAATGCCGATACCAATGGCTCCAATTAGTCAACCTAAGAGTGGCCTCCTCCAAAAATAATGAACCCCACTGTCAGTGAGTTTGCAGTTGTTGCCCAGCTTGTGTTCAACCGTACTGGTTTAAATTGTGACATTTCAGTAGATGGTCTCACTCGATTTTAATTGTCCAATATTGATATTGTAGTTCCTTTCCAAATGGCTGTAATCTGTCACAAAATACCCTCTGCTGATTTAATAAAAACACGATAGATAGAGAACACAGGTAGAAGTAATTACAACTACTCAATTTACTGTAATTAAGTCATTTTGGGAGGCACTTGTGCTTTGTATTTTTTAAATTCTGTAATTGTACCTGTTCTTTATGTGATCTACTTAAAATCATAATTCAGTACTGAGTTCAATTTAAATTTACAAATTTTTAGGTTTGAAACTAATTATTTTCATTAATATATATATATATATATATATATATATATATATATATATATATATATATATATGTAGACTTAATTGATTAGTCTATAAAATGTTGAAAAAGTGTGAAAAATATTCATTACAATCTCCCACAGCGCATAATTGCTTATTTTGTCTAACCAACCAACATTTCTCACAAATTCACATTTTAGAAGCTTGAACCAGCAAACGTTTGACTCTTTGAATCATAAATTAATGAAACAATTAACTGATTTTGAAACAATGGCAAGTAATTTTCACTCAGTTGACTAATCGTTAATCTAGTAATTGACTGAAGATTTGGAGGAACAGAAACCCGTCTGCTGTCGATAACGGATCAGTGGTTATAAAGTAATGAATACTCTGAGAAGTTTTTGAGAGGAATACTTTGTACTTTTACTTTTTATTATTATTATTATTATTAATTAACACCAGTACATTTACTTGTAATTAATTAATACTGTATTCCAGTTATGTAACAGTACCTGTAATTGAATAAAGACTTTCAGCACTCTTTCTGCCAGTGGTAGTCACCGTCTAAGTAAGGGTTAGAATTAGTATTCTCTTTTTACACACTTTATTAATACTTTCTTTATGACACATTGCTGTATAGAACATTTCCATAAATGTGCAACTAGCTTGTCACAACAAAAAAATACATTCTCCATTACGTTTTACCACACCTATTTTACTTCACACGCGGTTGACATGAAAACACATTTTGGAAGAACTCCATTAAACTCCCTCTCATTAATTACCATTTCACTGGAGTGGGTTCACGAGTTGAGTTCATTTCTGCTTAAGAGGATTTTGAAGTACACTATAATTAAAATGCACTCTGCCTCATTCTTTATAAATGGTTCGAATGGTGCATACAAAGTGGCCAGATGTGTGGCATACTATATTTCTGCAGAAGAGACCGACAAACAACCTTATAAACACTCTACACCCTCATGAGAATACGGGCCATTTTGGAGATTCAGTGTTTTAGAGTGTGGACTTGTTTAAATGTTTATAGGACCTTTATATTCTTTATATGACACATGCAGTAAAACACACCCTTATTAACCCGGCAAAAGCTTCTCTTTTAATTTGTATTCATTACACAGAAGAATCTTGTTTAATCTCCGGAGACCTTTTGCAGTGAATGGCGGCCCACATAGTGTGGCTCACAGTGAGACCGACGCGGGATTAATTCAAGTGACTGCACCTTAATGAAATGGAAATGTTTTCGCAAATTCCAGATACTGTAAACTCAAAGCGACTGATGGGAATTGCATTATTGCCCCGACTGAAATTGGTTGGAAGGGTGAGACAAAAACAAAGGCTAACGTACAGTGAACCAATTACAAAAGCAAGTTATATCCCTGCAGGTTAAATCAACAGTAAAGCTTCTGAAGCAGAATCATTTATGAGTAAACGCACAATATTTGGGTTTTGATGGTTTGATGGTGCTTTAAATAAAATAATTGCTGAACACTGATGCAGTAACTTAACTTTCCATTCATGTGGGATACTTTCTTTTGCCATCCTGACCGTATAAAAGTGCACGCTGTATTTTTCTGAAGCAGGTCATTTACTGCTTAGTGGTAAACATGAATTAACTAACAGAGGAAGTCCAGACTTCTTTTGAATCACCTGAATGACTTTGAATTACCTCCTCCCTGTGCATTATTACATGTTTCCTGCAATGTCCACTGATAAACAATAAAGAATTGACTCATGCCTTATTTAGATGCGGCTACACACATTTGGCGAGTAAACATGGCTACAGTTGCAGGACTGTAACCAAGGAAATGTATGCAGTTACCATAGCAACATCAGTTAGGTCAAGGCTAATGGCCCATTATCTCTTTCAGCTTCTAACCAGCCAATATGAAATGTTGCTACCATCAGTGGTGTCATAATAAATTTCCAATATTTTGAAACTATGAAGAGTGTATCAAAGATAATTTTAATGCTCTGTCAGGACATGTCATGTAATAACACAGAAAAACATAATTTGTCATTTGAAATCATGAGATTTATATGAAGGGGTGTGCATAAGGCTGTAATTACACTATTATAAGCATGCCATCGTGCGTGACATGACAAGGTTATGACTGTTGTCATAAAGTGTAATTTGGTCAATTTAACACTGTTAGAAATGTCTTTGTTATGACGAATTGACATTAATCAAGTTAGTAATGTCTTTGTTATGGCAACTTGACATTAACAAAGGCATCATAGCCTGTCAATGTCTAGTATGAGGCTGTAACAGTGATGAGCTCGATCCAGTCCTTATAACGAGGTACACTTGTATTTTACCAGTTCTGTAGTATAATCCTGGCTGCATTAAGGAAGCCTGCAAGAGCTCACCCAAACTGTGCCTTTGTAAGTCCAGCTGGCAGAACAAATTTGTCTCCAAGAAGACAAAATCATGGTGTCCTTGGCAAGGGCTGATCCGCCTACTCCTCAACTGTCCCAACCGCTCGGGTCCAAAATGGGGAAATCAGTGAGCAGTCCCAGAGTGTAGAAAAGTACCTATAAAGTTCTCATATTTCCAGAACTCATTTCTTTCAGTTAGACGAAGCCTCTGGAGTCTGACCAGAGTCCGCTACAATCTATGAATCATTTTATAATGTATAAATTTGCTTTTATAGTCCTGTACTGGCCACCCCATCCATGTTATGGACAATATTCTCCTGGATAACTCTGTGTTCAGGTCCCTTTGCATTATTATTCTCAAACTTTCACCTACCATACAGAGCAGCTGCTGCCATTTTATAAAATACAGAAGATGACGGCACAGTTTGTTAAAGTTTCTGATAAAAGCTGCCTAAATGTGGCAAGCCCTAAAGGATTTTATTTCATTGGTTTTCGCTGAAGTGAACACCAACACCTTTGTGGGTTGGATATCCTCCATTTAAATCATTTAAATCTGCATTAAGCAATATTACTCATATTAACACTGAATTAAATAGGTTCCTGTATTATAAAATGTTTTCATGAAGGCAGGTGGTACTGCCGATCCCACTGTGAATCAACACAAAGAAAACTTTGGTTCATGCAACTGTGGGGAGTCATCCTCAACCCACGAGTGTCCTTTACATGCACAGCCAGAGTAATCGAAGTGATATTGTTGCCAAGAGAAAGTGGACATGGCCACAGCTGAAAAGCCAGTAAACAGTTATATAAATAGTAAAATAGAGAAAGATATATAAAACATTTTTTACATGAATTTATCTAAAACATTTTAAAGAAACATAAACATTGCAGTAAAAATGTGCAAATCACAATACATTCAGCCCTTGTTTAAATAGTAAGGATAAAAGGGAAAATGGAAGCAAAAGGTCATCACAAATTATGATCTCAGAGGAAAACATGCTGAGAGTGGGCTTTAGATTACATCATTAATCCAGTCTGAATCTACTGTAATCCTCTCTCTCTGTCATTATATTTAGCGACCCAGTGGGTCCTAAGAGACTGTATGGAAACAATCCAAATGACAGGAACCCACTGACACACACATAAACACATCCACACATTAGAAGTAAATCATTTCTTCACACATCTAATTAATCTTTACCTTGCACTGCTCGGTTTATGTACACAACTATCATAAGGCAAAACCACTGCACTCATTATAACCATTAATGTTTGTGGTTCAGTGCAGGGCTGTGTTCTTTTTGATTTGATATGCCTGAGTCAAATTAAAGCTAACACCGTCCACGGTAATGATTCTGACTGAGATCATTATGATTTGAGTGTTGCCATCTTTGTCTTTTCTTGGCCATATTTGAAAGAACGCAACAAAATTGGCCTCTTGGAAACCCCCATGGTGGATGAAACGTTCAAATACCATCTAGAGTGGCCTAATGTCCAAGTCACATTGTGATAGAGTGCCCTCTAGGATAAAGGGCCCATTAGGGTGTCCTTGCAGTGGAGAAAATGTGTTGACACTCACTCCTTTTAGCAAGCAAAACCTGGTCAAGTGACCACTAGGGTGCTCCCCCAGAGGAGAAAACTTGAAGTTCACTCTAGGGTGCCCCTCCAGTGGACAAAACATGGTGAAGTGGCCTTGCAGGGAACCAAACGTGGTAAAATGTCTCTGGGTTCCCCCTCCAGTGGAGAAAATGTGGTGAAGTTCATTCTAGGCTGCCCCTATAGTGAACAAAACACAGAAAAGTACCCTCTAGGGTGCTCTTCCAGTATACAAAATGTGATTAAATGTATTATATTTTATAGTTTATAGATTATTTTGCATAAAAGGCAAGATACAAGTACAGTGTAGGGAGAGGTAAAATACCCAGAGGACTTATTTGAAGCTTCCACCTAATAAAATTTTCACAAAGTTGTTAAGAAGTCAAAAGTACAGAAAAATACAGAAGAGTACATAAAATAATACAAGTGTAAAATATGTTTGATTGCAACAACAAAAAACAGGATTAACTGAATCCATTTAAGAGCAGAAAATGTGAGTATGTGATGTGCAAGACGATGTTAACGTGTTTGATGTGTATGTGACGGTAAAAATAGATTAAACTATGTTGACCCTACGACTTTCAGTGCACCGGTGCCCTCTGCATACTGATGGTGGCCTTTTTTAAATTACATAACCAAAACATAATTATAAAAGAGGTAGGAAAATAAATGCTGTTGAACTTTTA
The DNA here is from genome assembly GCF_056507025.1 of Lutjanus erythropterus. Taxonomy (NCBI): domain Eukaryota; kingdom Metazoa; phylum Chordata; class Actinopteri; order Lutjaniformes; family Lutjanidae; genus Lutjanus; species Lutjanus erythropterus. The sequence goes on along the minus strand of NC_139317.1, from coordinate 7,716,054 downwards.
ACATCAAATTATGCTATATGTAGAGTGTCACTGGAAATCTTGAGCTCTGCGTTAAGCTCATTAAGGTTAAACGTTTTTATTGGTGTATAAATTTGTTTTGTTCAGTTTGTCTGCTTTTCTGTTCCTTCTGCTATATTTCCCACATCCTCAGTCTGCAAACTCTCTTTGTCAATTCTTTTGCCATATTCACTGCTTTTTTTTCTGAAACCCCTGAGCTCGTCTTTCTTTCACACAGCTTGTATACACACACTCTCCATATTTTGATGAGTGTCTTCTTAATGTATGTATAAATTTGAATTATTTTGCTGTAGAAATGTTCTATGCAAATAAAGTTGCCTTGCTTTACATAATCTAATGGACATACAAACACAAACACACTGATATACAAGCAGTGTCTTGTGGCGATGCAAAATATTTTGCTAAATTTATTCCATTCTATGTGTGCATGTAGCTCCTCCTTATGCAGTTATTAACTAAAATCACTTCATTAAAAACAACATTACAACAAAAACTGATTAGTCTGAACTAAAATCCTGGAGCATATTAGCTCAGATTATTACACTCATTGTATTAGTGGTCAGCTAATTTAACTAATGGCCACAGTTCAATCAGAAAATTATTCCATAGTGCATTACAATATAATTTACTGTAAGTTGATGTGACCTGTTATAATTGCTTAAAACTATAAATTTCCTCTGAATGAGCAAAATAAACACATTTAGAGGGATAGAAGAAACTGTAACATGCAAGAATTTGTTAGTTTTGGCTTCGGTGAACTGCTAGAAAAAATGTGGTTCAGAAAAAAAAGATATCAAAAGCAAATCAATCCAGCTTTTTAAAGCAAATAATGTTTTTGTGAGCTGAGATTCAGTGAAAGTTTTTTTTTCCTGCAGCTGCCACGACAGATTAATTTGAATTTGGCATTGTATTGACTCCTGGTGAAGCATGAGGGCCACTACTCGGTAAAAAGATTAAGGGGTACCAGTTCAAGAGGGATGAAAAATACAACGCATAACGCTTCATGTTTCATTCTGGGGTCATTCTTTTGACTATTTACCGTCTCTTACAGTGAGTAATCTGTGGTGCATTTGGAGAAGACAGATAAGGGTACACTCAGGTGTGTTTGTGTATGTTTGTGCGAGGGTGAGGACAGGGAAACGGGGCTGAAGGAAAGCAGGTAGTGCAGGGTCAGCCACTGAAAGGCAGAAACAGTATAATAGCTTGATTGTACCTGCCGAGCGTTTAATGGCAGCTACACACAAAGACCCAATTTGCTGTGTGTTTCGGGGTTAGGCTCCTCCGTGACCTCTTCTGTTTTCTCTTTACACGGGTCAAAGCAAACACAGGCCATTAGCAGCAAACAAAAACATGAAATTGGGTTGTATCAGGCACAGCAGCAGGGTGAGAAAATTGGAGACTAAAGGAAAAGACAGAAATACTGCGTGTATATGCATTTATTTCAACTGTATGAGACACTTAAAAGAATCAGGATAAAAAAAAAAACTTTCCTCTTCTATGGTGATAACCTTAATAAGAACAGTTTTGGCTGCAATTTTCTTATTTTTTGTGATGACTCAGGTATAAAAGCTACTCAAAATGTACTCAAAATGCATCCGTGTAAGAAACTAAAGATCTCAACAATAATGGCATATATTTTGCTGGTGTACCCACTATTTGGGCAATAAAAATCCTGTGAGAGCTCAGAAAATGCAACTCTGTGACTGTTGTATTTATCTTTATAGCTGCTTCTCAGCTGCTCACCAGACAGTTACAGGTTCTCTTTTATTAAAAAATGGCTGGATGCTTATTAATGCCAAAGCCTTACATTCATCCATGAATGTTCATTCAGTGACAGTGGCGGAGTTTCCATAGAAAGCAGCAGACTGACATATCCAGAGAGGATCTGAGTTCAGTACCTCAAGGATACATGTAGGAATAGGAGAAAGTGAGAGTATTTTTCTAAAGTACTGCAATATGGTGCAGTATTAAGAAATTTAAAAACACTGTGATTCAAAGCACATCCCCTCATTAACCTTACAGGATGTGGTACTTTAAAGGGATAGTTTGGATTATTTGATGTGGGGCTGTATGAAGTAGTTATCAATAGTCGGTGTCACTGGACACCCCCAGTTTGGAGAAGCAGAGAGGGGCATCAGTACAGGGTCAGCAACAAAAGGTCGTTTAGCCACTTAAAAAGCACAAATATCTCAGTGCACACTATATTTAAAATATTTTGACTGCTTTACAGCCTTTTCTAACAGAAAATTGCCATTATTTAGACAAAATATTGCTCTCTTCAAACCAACCAAACTCCATACGCAAAATCAGTAATTTTATCTCCCACAACACTGGAGTTGCTGGTCTACTGATGGCTTGATCTATTAGTTTTTTTTGTTATTGTGTGACTTTGGTGCATTGAAATTATCCTTTTAAAACACCAAAATTACACAATAACGCAAAGAACCTTACTGAATGAGTCAGCAGTAGCCCAGCAACTCCCATATTCTGGTAGCTAAAATTACTGATTTTCCCTATGGAGTTTGGTTGGTTTGGAGAAAGCTATTTAGGTCATACAACAGCATCAGAAAAGACTGCTGACCCTGTCCACAGTGGTCCGTTACTTCCATGCAGGTACTATCCCCTACATCAACTAGAATGTATCGTAGCTAATACACTTGTAATATATAAGCACCATATCAAATAATCTGAACTATCCCTTTAAAGCAAAACAAAAAACAAAAAAAGAAAAGTCATTTTGGGTTGTGCTGTAAGTCAGCCAACAAAACAGAAACAATCAGGCCAAGCTTAACTGGAACACTTCTTAATGTTAACCAGAAGAATTAGTCTTTCAAATGTAGAACATTACTGTACACATAATTAATAGCCTTTATATGTAATTTAATATCTGAGCAAATGCATTTCACCTTAATATTAATCACCTCTGTTACAGTACTCTGGCTTTCAGTAAGTCATGAGAACCATTTTCACTACATATTTTTACCTTCAAGTTTTGCTTGCACACTTTATATCTGTATTAACTACAGATTAGTTTTCTTTACCTGATGCCAGTAACATACATGATTGTCAAAACACGAAGGTTTAAGTAGGCCATCTTATTGATGCAGTTGGTTGCATCCAGGCTGCAGATATTCTGCTCCCAGGCATTTTCTGTCAGTTCAGGCAGCTGCACCAGTGAGACTGTTCATTGACTGGGAGCCCAGGAGAAGCTTCATTGACATCCAGCACATCAAACATGCCTGGAAGGCATTTCTTCACCTTCTCCAAGAGCTGGTCCTTTTGCTGATAGGAAAGACACCAGCCATCACCTTGGAAAGAGAGGAAAAAGCTGCATTTTTTTTCTACGCAGGTTCACATTTTCATTAAGTGTACAGTGGGAATAAAATGATAAATATAGAAAATGCATTTCTGCATTCTTACATGCTATTCTCTTTTATGTTCCAATCCCTTACAAACTCTTTTCACACTTCCATCTTTCCATATTTACATTCCCCTTCCTACTCCAACCTTTATTTTTTACAAATAAGAAATATCCAACCAGTGTTAGATATAGGCAAGTTAACACAAACATGTTGTTTTCTATACAAAAATAAGAGCCCTATTTAGATTGTCTAAATGGTGATGCAAGTGCATTTAGGGTGTGTGTGTGTGTGTGTGTGTGTGTGTTTTGGGCATAACATGAATGAAATCAATCATCATCATCCCCCATTTCCTTTATAATCCATTTGCACCTGCCTCTGGGGCATTACTATTTAGATGAGATGCTCCACTTGTAGTAATGCAGGCACTGATTACTAGCAGATAGGTTGCAGGTGGGTGAAATGGGATGAAGCGTCTTCGTGTGCGCATTTACGCATGAGAGACAGCAGTTAATGACTGCAAGCAGCCTCTCTAATCATTAAATTGTTATTGAAAGCACAAATACATCAATACATCACTCAATAAAGACATCAACTGGAAAGCTTGCACTACTCAACATCAATTAAAGATGGTTTAACGATTAGAGAGGTGGTGGCCTGGTAGCTTAGCTGGTCGAGTGTTCGCTCCATGTATTGAGGCTGTGAGGCTCTGCAGCAGCCGTGGGTTCGACATCCACCTGCAGCCCCCTTTATCCACAGCCAAAAAAGATTAGAGCGGCTGTTTTCAGTCATTTTAAATGTCATCATATGTGCAGTAATGTCAGCAAATATTGTTAATATTTCATCAGCATAACTATGAGTTAAACAGACAATAAAGGAAACAGAAAATCTTTTTTTCACAGTTCTGGTGGAGGCCAGGAACTATACAGCTGTTTTACTCAAAGAAAATTAATCAACATTAGATCCTGAATAGGTTTAAACAATCAATGGAGTTACAGTTGCTGTGCCTAAATACCTCTCTCAATGGGCAGATGCATCAACTCATTTTTCCCATTTGTACCTCATCTGCTGTTAATTAGGATGTTAACTTTTATGACCAGTAGATGTCGTAGAAGCAGAGTGTATGTGCATTGTGAACGTGCTTATGTAGGCACATGTTACTATCTGAATAATGTATGATAAATAGCAGGAAAATATTGTGCCATTGACTTTATACCAGATTTTTGCTGGACTGTCCTGTGTGCCAGGCAGAAGATGAAGCCCTATGACTTAATGCCATTAAATTAAAGGGTGAAGCCAACTCTTATTATACAGAATAAAGCCCTTAGTCCAACCTGTTTTTCTGCTTGTGAGGCTGCTGTGTTTCCTGGAACCTAAGCCTTTACATACAGCCCTATAGGTACGGTCAAGTTAACATGGTTTTAACATCTCACTCACAGCACAAAGCCTTAATAAACTGCATTTCAACTTTCAACAAGACTGCTAGGCTTTAAAGGTTTGAAAGGTTTTCATTTCTACAACAGCAAGAACCATAACAGTACATCCCACACGCATGTGATTGTTTCCACCTCTTACTTTTCTTCTCCTTCTTACATTGGTAGAAATACATTGCATTTATTTGGCAGACCTTTTTGTCATAAGTGACACCTTTTTCTTACAGACACACACATTTGGAGCCACTTAGGATTTATAATCTTGAGCTTGGACGACTTTTACAAGTGTATCAGAGAGTAGGAGTTTTCAAGGTTGAACCACCAGCCTGAGATCAATGTCTGACATACTCTGAGAACTGAGCTACAGTGCAGACATAAAAATGTTTCTCAGTGGACAGTATAAAAGAAGTGGATGTTACCTCCAGGTCTGGAATGTGAAGCCATTGTGGAAGTGCCTTAAACCTGCATTCTTTCTAATGGCCAGCAGGGGGTGACTCCACTGGTTGCAAAAAGAAGTCTGGCAGTACGTAAACTTGTTTTCACCTGATTTATTTGCACAGTGAACATTTTATTTATGTGTTTATGGTCTCAGTTGCTGGTTTCAAATCTTGACAATAAAGCAGGGTATGTTTTGAGGCATGGCTACCTTGTGATTAACAAGTTGTTACTGCATACTGGCATAGGCGGGCGTGTATAGTGTCCTCATGTTGTCAGTCAGATCCACCCCTTCTCCCCGGCGCAGTGAGCAGCCATATGTGAAGTCGCTGTCTTGCAAACAAGCATTGAACAAGCTGCCCGCCAGTATGTGTGTGTGTGTGTGTCACATGCTGTCATCACAGGTTAGAATAAATGACATCTGTGCCAATTGTGACTGCAGATGGAAGTTTATCAGAAGTCTTAATGAGTCTTAGTAAGTCTTGGCGTTCTTACTCTAAAAAAAAAAAAAAAAAAAAATGTCTCTAACATAAAACACCTGCTTTTAGAATGAAGTTTGTTTCAATAGTCTGTCCACTCAAAAAAAATGATCATTTAACTTTCATTTTCTTAACACATTTCTCTGTGATACAAATATTACGAACATAATCATGGAAAGATTTCTAAATTTTAATTTCTAAACGTCTCCTAAGGGAATTCATGTTCTTCTGTGTTATTGTTGGTCATTTTTATGACCTGTGTGTGGTGGTAAAGTATGCATTATAAAGAGCGCTCCCTTCATCTTGTGGTTCATATCTTTTTTTGTATTTCCTTTTAATAACTTAAGTGCAGCTAGGAGGAAAAACATTTCTCAATCTAAGACAGGTTTTGAAACATGCGTTAACTACACTTTATTGTGGCTGTTCAGGCATCTTCACAGCATTCATTTTAAACTCATTCATGAGCTCAGATAAAATACACTCTATTATTAATTTTTTAAATAATAATACTAGGATAATTTGCTGTGCTAATTTGCTCCTCTGTTCTTACTCATGCATAATTGCATGTAAATTTTGGCTTCCGTCAGTCTTAACACCACAAGAGGGGGGCCTCTAATACAATCTAAATTGTGTATGCAATGAATTCTCTGGACAGTACACATTCTGTAGAAAAAATCTTGTATTGATAGAATCTATCTTGAAGAGAAAAACTACTCTATTTGTATTTGAATTACAGATCCCATACATGTAGTCAAAAATGTGACATTTACACTTTAAGAATAATAGACACTGAAATTCTGATGATGGAGTTACCTGCTAATGTCTACCTCAGATCATTAAAAAAAAGACCTTTAAAGGGTGATTTTTGCTTTCACTTGAATCACTTAGAAATTGCACATTGAACAGTTGAACATGGAGGGCTTCATGTGTAGAATCTTTTGACTCTAAAACAAAAAAGATAGATTGTATAGTTTAACTGAAGTCCCCTCTTTGCTTAATCAAAATGACACACGTCCACTGTTGAATACTGTGGGATGATATTCACACACACACACACACACACACACACACACACACACACACACACACACACTACTCTGACAGTCTATTTCAAACTGAATTATAAATATACCTTCCTCTGGCTGCATTCCTGGCTGCCCTCCATAATGGAAGCCGGATACAGATGGACAATGAAATATACAGCATGGAAGTACTGTATTCATTCCAGACCACGTCTAAGTAGAAAATTCCATGGGTTCCTTTGACCACAGATATTGGGTAAACCCAGTGTTCCCCAGCACTTGGCTTACCCCCAACTCATTAGCAAATTTGGAGTCAAACCAATGCATAAGCAAAACCACTGCACAAGTAAACTAAAAAGTTGCTTAGGGCTCCAACACAAATTAATTTTTTAATTAACATGTAAAGTCATATTTATTCAGTTTATGAAGTGTACTAGAAATGTTTAACAACCAGGTTCATGTATTATCTTTTACTCAGTGACTTTAATTAATTCTAGTTGAGGGCTTTTCAGCAAATTTGCACACCACCAAGTTAACCAGGAAGTTTTTTCCAAGCTGTTCTTAAATGCACCAGGAGGAAGGAGAAAACTGTAATATATTTACTGTAATTAATCAGAGACTGACTACAGCAGGTCATCAGAGATCAAGGAAATATGTATCATCCACAGTGTGTATTTTCAGAGCAGCTGGATCTTCTTTTCAGGATAATGGGCTTAATTTTACAATGACAGAAAATTGACAGTTATAAACAGCTGACCAACTTACAGTGGAAGACCTGTTGTTGCTTGTTATTGGCAATTTGAGGCTGTGTGCATCCTGCACTCCTGAGTTCCTGCAGCCTGCTTGTCTCTGCCATGTCTAGGGAGGAGTGGCTTGGCCAAACCAATTAACACAAGAGGGGAAAACAAAATGGACATTAAGTAGAACTAATACAAGGGTAAAACAAACTAAACCCAAATCTTAACTCCGACATGGTGAGTCTGTGAACAATATTATCATGTCTGGCTGTTGTTTTGTTCGGCCTTGACCATCACACACCTACGATAAGAGGAGATATTGTAAATAAATGAATAAAAAGATATGTCTCCTCGCAAAAAAAAAAAAAAAGTCACCCTCAAGTCAATACTGAGGGTATACACATCAGGGACTATACATCAGGGAACAATAAATTATCAACCAAAGCTCAGGATCCAGATTTATTATGGGCTGTTTCTCTTTTATTCCACTCAGTAAGAGGTTATTGTGTGATGTCCTTTGTGCAGTCCAACATGACATAATTTTAAAAGTGTTGTATAAGCAGAAGTGGCCTGTACAGTATCTGAAGTGGACTTAACGGTCCTCCTGAACAGCATTCATTCCTGGACTATTGTCTAACCAGTGTGACCTAATTTCATCACTATTCAACTGGATTAACAACAGCAAAACAAAAGATGGTGAGAGTCTACAATTGCAAGAAAATAAAGACAGAGGTTGTAGCAGCAGTCCTTATCTCTTTTGCTTTTCTAAGCCATCTGTATTTAGCTGATTTTTTAAAAGCAATCTGTATATTAAAGATCTCTTGTTCTTATCTTTTATGTCTTATTGTTCTTAGCTGTGCATTGAAGCTCTGCAATAAAGTGAGCCAAATTGACAAAATTGATTGAATAATTTTAGCCACTAGGTATTTTTCCTGTTTTTTAATAACAATAAAATAAGTAAATAAATAAAATTATTTTAAAAAATGGCAATTTATAACTTTCTTATATTAAGACAACACTTATTGATATAGATAAGCAATTGTGAGGTTGCATATTATTATTAAAGATTTTTCTAGTGAACTAGTCATTAGTTCAAGCCATTATGACATTATGTATTGGGGACACAAAGCAAGCTGCCTGTTAAATGCTACTGATCCAGTAAATGTCCAAAGAGCCAGTAGGGAGACAAACTCAAGTCCCGTTGCTCAGAACAGAGGAATACATAAATTCCAACTTCACAAAAGTTGAACCCGCATGGTCTGAATGAGTGACTGACATTATGTATTGATACACTACTCATCTTCTTATGTTTAAAGTTTGTTGTACATGGTCAGTCAGTACATGTTACCCTGTTAGAGTTGTCCTGCATGTTTAGATCTTTCCCTGCTCCAAACCAGCTGTTTCAAACAATCAACTCTATGAAATCCTTAAACTGCTTGATAACAAGTTGACCATTTAGATCTGCAGTGTTGGAGGAGGGAGAGATCCAAATCACTCAGGATGAGGGATACACCAGGAGAGGTTTGGGAAACATACATCTTAATCTGTACTGATGATGTGATAGATGAATAACCTGCTTCATGCTGATTCGCCAGAAGGTCTGGATGAACTTTTAGTTGCTGGACAGCATAACCAGACATATATGGTGCAGGTGTTTGTGTGCACTTCTACCATACTTCAATACATTATTCAAGTGTTAAATATAAAGATAGCACTATAGACTTATTTAAAGCTTGAACCATGCAAATTTAATTTCAAAATTCATTAAGAAATTCATGTGATTTTGAACAAAATCTTTAGATAAGGTCTTTTAATATGTTCTTTACTGCATCCGCTGAGACAGTGGTGGGCCGGCTAAGTTCTGATGGCATTAGGGCAGCCTCTCCATTTAAAGCAAACAACAAAATACTGAAATTCTAATTTTTTGTCAATTTTGTTTAACTCATATTTTTTTGTATACATGAATAGTTGCACCTGTGGACAGGCGCGTTATTTGACCAGTGAGAAAGACGATGTACCAAACAGATCAAAGGAGCTCTCTGAAAAGAGCATTTGCTGAGAGCAGCAGCAATTTCTGCCTACAGAAAATGCATGCACTAAAAGTGATGCAAATTTAATGTGATCACTTATCCTACATGTAGAGTACCTACAACCAAAAGACTAGATACTGGCCAGGGGGAAAACCTATACAGTATGCATATTAAATGTGGAACACAAATATTCCATTTCTGTCCATCATTTCTCCAGTTGAATTAATGATACACTTTCCGAAGGCTGTGGCTTAAGGTATTATTGAGGGCTAAATAAAAATCTCAAACTCCTCCAGTACTGAATGATTGTCCAGCTTTCAAAGCGTAATTGTGCAATGTGTCAGAACTTTTTGTTTTTCCCCTGAGTGTGATTGTCCAAGACAATGGCAACAGCAATGACTTCCAGGAAAATAAGCTGGTAAATTATGAGTCTCAGACCTTCTCGAGCAACACATGAACAATTGAAAGTACATTTCCAGCATTATGCTGTTACAACGTGCAAGATGAAAAGGTAAAAAAGCTGTAATGATTTCTTGCCTGTAGGAATTGAGCCATCATACAGAGAAATTATATTCTTAATTTGAGAAACATTTTATATTTAATGTAAGAACACATTTGTTTTCTTAAAGTACTTGCTTTATACCTTTGTCAATTTTACTTGAAGCAGACGAGGCAGTCTGACACAATCCATTATAAAGTCAATTATAAAACAAAGTGCATGTGTGAAATCCCTTTGTGAAGTGAAAGTTTCTGTTGTGTATGTCTCTGCTGCACTCTTTGGGTAGGCACACAGACTTTGTACTTGCCACTACTAATGACACTACTTTTTATTTAGGCATGGACACTCTGGGCTCTATCTTACACCCGGCCCAAAGCAGTGCATAGGGCAGCACAGCTGATATTGCTATTTTCTGACTGATGCAATTGCCATTTTCATGCCCAGTGCCCAATTTGTGTAAAATTAGATCTTGACAGACCCTGTTGATTTAAAACAAACACAGCTGCTGAGCCTCGTGCATAAATGTGCACATTATCTTTCTCAGTGGGCAGACACATTAACTGTAATGACCTAGAATCAGAGTTGGGACCCTGCTAATGTAGGTGCATCTTACCATAAATAGCAGAAAAATACAGCAACATTGACTGTCAAATTTACCCAAATTTCAAAACAAATTAACAAAAGCCGTCCTCCGCGTCCTTTGTCCTTGTTAAATTAGATTATTCGGGTATTGCATTGCGGTAATATTTTGCTCCCAGGTCAGCTAACCGTTGCAGTTGAGCCTTTTCCAGGCATTGAGTGAAACTATTCCCAATACAATTGTGCTACACTGACAAACCGGCATAGTAATTGCACTGCTCTGAAGGTCCTCATGAAAATTCAATACCAATGTATTTTCACTCCATCACTGTATTCCTCTAGAGCACCTGTCAAAAATTGCTTTGCAGCACTGGCAATGCAATTCAATATCAACTCAAATCTACTCTGAGTCCCTCTTAATCCATTGCTATTACCACTTTGCACCCGTTTAAGTCCCCCTGGATTGATTCACTTTTCAGAAACCTGCATTCACTGTTGTGAAATTATGCTTGAAAGGGGAAGTCAACAAAGACGGAAGAAAAACTGAAATACAGAAGATTCAAAAACGCCAGCAGGTGACAAAGGCCACACAGCTACGTCTTTTGTGAGTAAAACTTAAATAAAATTCATTTTTTGTTAATGATTGTGCTTTTGTGATAATAATGGCAATGAGTTCCACATTTTAGTGGAACTGTGCCATTTGAACTAAGAATTTACTGTGAGTTTATTGAAGGTTGATCATTAACTTATAGTAAAGCCATTCAAAACCATGTAAATAACTTTGTTTCTTAGGGTAGATTCTCACCTAAAGGTCTGGCTGCTGAATTGAACCAATTCAAGTTACTGATGATATGGCCTGTCACATTCTGCCCCTCTGTCCCTCCTTCTAGCCACATTCTGACTTTAGCTAACTCATTCATTGGCATTCTCTTCTTATGCACCAGATGCCCTCTGACTTTTTCTCCTGCCCGAGTCACCTTGCTCCCACATTCAGCCACTCCATCCTGGCCTGCACTTTCCCTCCAGTTCCAGGCTGCATTTCATTACTCGTTCAACATGCCTTCGCTGACTTAACCTCTGCACTTGCCCACGGGGGAATGCTTGTTGCAATCACTAGTGTCATTCCATTTTTCTGGAAAATTCAAGTGAACTTTGTGAGATTGACCATTTGAGGGCTACGGGAGTGAGCCATTATTTGCCACTCAGCACTGCAGATCAACCGCTGTTGATTGCAGTTTCACATCATTTCTCTTATGATGTTAAAGCACTGATACATAATACAGGCGTACGTGATGGGGAAAAAACAGAAGGTCGAAGTAACAATATCCAGATAACAGTGTTGAAATTCAGTCTTCTGTGACAATATGGAATTTGCTTTATGCAATTAGCCCACAAGAATGTTAAAATTCCTGAAACGCAGCCATTGACATAGTAAACATAGATGCCATATTGACTGCTTTGGCTTGTTGCTGTGGTATGTCAACATTGCTGCCATGATGGACAGGGCAAGACTGACCTGTGAATAAATACAGCTGCAGTTTCCTGGAAGAAAAAGCACTATTACCTCTATTTCTTGTTTGTTAGTAAATTAGACAAACATAGAATAACTGCCTTGCAGTTGTATGCCTCCGCCTAAAGTTCCAATTTATATCCATGTTTGATATGTAGTGAAGGCTCTGAAAAAAATGTAATAAAAGCATACAAATTCTTGGGTTATTGGCAAAAAGACCATTTGTGAGGTTACAATGTAATTAGTTAATCTTTGAGTCCAAGTGGATGTTTATACCAGTTGTAATGAAGTTCCCTCGATGTGTTCCTGAGATATCGTGTTCATGAGTACGGGATGGATGTGAGGTCACAGAGACCTTGACCTTTGACCTTTGACCTTTGACCACCAAAATCTGATCAGTTCATACTTGTGTCCAAGTGGTCATGTTTGTCAATTCCACAATTTCATTCTTAAAATATTATAAAATGGGACAGACAGATGGACGACCCGAAAACAGAACTTTTTTTCCCCTTACTCCGTGTAGATAATAAACCCTTGAATATGACACCACTCACTGAGATCGGTTGAGAAATATACCTTATAGTGTTTCTTTTTTTCCCCAGAAGAAATGCAGCTCCCATGTATTCATGTACATATTCGGTCACAGGTCAGTCTTGCCCTGTCCAAAATGGTGGTGATGTTGATCTACAATAGATAAAAGGTCAATGCAGCGTCTACATACATATGTCTATGAACGCAGCTCCAGTATCCTGACCTTCTCCACCCACCTGCTCACCTGTTTCCGCTCTTACTCAACCAGACTTTTTACACTCACTGTTTGCCAGATTGTCAAAGTTGTCTTTGGCTTTCTAACCTCAGTACCCTGTTATCTGTTATGCACCTTTCTGCTTGTGCAGATGGTTGATGCAAGCTGATGTCTCTGCCTCCTTGAATTTATGATTCTTGGCCTAAACTCTTCGGACAGCCTTCCTGGTTTAGACCCTTGCCTGCCTTGTGAAGTTTTTGCAAATCATTGAACTGATCCTGTCTGCCTGTCTCTTCCTGCAGTTCAAGCCTATCCCTGTCACCTGCATTCACTAACCATGACATGGCCTTCACCAAGGGATGAACACAAATGATTTGCCCCAGCAGCTGTTGGTCAGGCTAGAAAGACATGAACCCTTGCCAGATTCTGAGCCACAAACACTGCCAACTGTGTTAAATGGAGTGCCCAACCAAGCTGGTACTGCAGCTGGGGAATTAAGGCCCTGAACAATTATAATCCACCCACACAGGTGTTTTCACTTATTTTGGCTGATTAGACCTCCTGCCAGAACTGTGTGGGCATTTACAGACTCTGCTTGATTGGCGTCTTCCTCACCCAATAATAAAGGCGGACAATTTACACCTATAATGTCCTTAGTATTTACAGATTTTCTTCGCAGTAATGTGCACTAAAACAAACCCACTGTTTTTTCACAGCGATTAAAAAAAAAAAAAGTGTTTATCTTTGGTGGTATTTCTCTCTTTGCTGTACAGCACATACAGTGGTTGTAAAAAGAGAGTGGTGGGATTTAAGTGATCAAAACAGCAAAGAACATGAAGTGAGAAAGTAGATGTGCTGTAGTCCTGATATGAAAGCCTCTGTCATTACTGTGATTCTTTGATCCCCATGTTCAGGAGAGGAACACATCATGTACGAACACAGAGCCCATTTATGTTTCCTGCACTGTGCAAAGATAGCAATCTTACAGGTTCACTCTAAGTCACACTGTACAAGATGCATCTAATGAAATTTTTGTTATGATCTCTTACAGACTGACCAATATCAATTTTGTGGCATGTCAGATTGTCCGATAAAAATCTGGTAAACCTGTGTAAATAAAAAAAATGTATGCTCTCATGTTTGAAAATTAGGCAGAAAATATGTTTTGTCATAGCAATAGTGCTGTTTGACATAAAAAATTGGATTTCTCTAAAAATTAAAGATGTGCTGCCATTTGAATTATATGATATTATTTTTTATATGCATCATCTAGCCTCGTCTATTTCTGACACTATTAACATCATCCTACTGTTGGGTAAATATCATATCCATTGTGCTAAATGGAGAACACTAAGCCTTCCTTCCCTGGTTTTATTAATGATTTTAAGTTATTTTTTTCATCGCTTAAAAAGTTAAAAAAAAAACCAAATAAAATATATCTTTCGCATCTTATCTCATCTGTAATTTTTGGTGTTGTTTTGTTTTTGCTTTGTTTTCCTTTTGATTCATAAATCCCTTAATGTTATATTTTTGTACTTTTATACTGTACTTAACTTTCATCTGCATTGTTATTATTATCCTTTTTGAGAGTTTGTATTTTCAATTGCTTAATAATAATAATAATAATAATAATAATAATAATAATAATAATAATGATAATAATAAAAAAAAGGGCAGTCCTCTTGCATGCAGCTGAAGTTGCTGGTCACGCTCCAGAACAAGGAAGTACAAGGTCAGTGGCTGCGGCTGAAGGACAGTCCTCTTGCACGCAGCTGAAATTGCTGGCAAAACATCACCTCAGGGTTTGGATGCAAGATTCCACAGAAACTATGTGGATTGTGCTACAGCACATATTTGAATTTGAAGCAGCACCTTCATGTTAGTCATACCATCCCAAACCTGCAAGAGTGTGCACTGCTCGTCAAGTATGGGAATGCATGAACGACTGCCATGCTAGATTGCCCCATATGTGAGAAGAAGATGTTTGTCCGCTTGGACAAACATCTGCTGTCAGTCCACGCAATTGAAGCAGCCGATGGACGAGAAGTCCTCTTCACAGAGGCCAAGAGAATGGCCATCGTTGAAGAGTTCAGAGTGCCGCGCAACTCGCAGCTTGACCCACCGATGGTGTCCACTCTCGGGTTAGGCATTGAGTCAGAGGATGAAGGAGCCTTAGACCTTTGTCAAAACGATGAGCCCCCAAGATGTTCCACACCCACCCCTGTGGCAAGCAACAGTGTGGCCCAGCAGCTCCCGAGCCCTCCTTGTGCATGTGTCCATTGATGATGGTATCATACCCGACCCTGCATCAGAGGAGAGTGCTGGGAGTCAGAAGTTGTCCATGTCAGGCCATGTGACACCAGCTCAAGATTCGTTCCATTGTGTGTCACTCTGAGGCCGTTGGCTTTGGACGTTAAACTCTGTTAATGTTAAATCATGACCTTTGGTTGAGGGTTACGGTTTTTGTGGTTTACAATCATGTGTTTATGTTCTGCTGGTTTTCATCTAATAATGGGGCCTTGATTCCGTATCAGTCAATTATGTTTCATGGTACATATGTATTATGGAAAACCTCGGTTGAAAAGACACCTTTGTCATGAATTTGTTGTCAGCAAATAAATATTTCCATAAATTAAAAAAAATAATAATAATAAAGTGTCTTTTATGATGACTTAATAATGCAATTAGAGCTCATCTTAGTTAAATGAAAGAGCAGTATTCTTTTTTTTGATATTTAGTGAGTTTGTTGTGTTTATTTATTGAATATAGCGTACGTAATGTAGCAAACTTGTGGCTCACACACATATCCTTGATGAAAAGGAGCATCAGGGACACGAATATATCGGCCATCGCCAGTTCGTGGACAGTTGGCAAATTTCAACATATCGCACAACTCTGTCAGCCTGTTTTCATTCCCAACCAGTCAAATACCAACGTTTGGTCAGTGACTGAAAGACCTGTAATACAAAGAGCAATAAGTTGGGGAGTTGGGGTGGATGGATGCCTCAAACAAAAACAGGGCTCTAACCCAGGAGACTGAGGTCCACGCTCCCACCTGCAATGTTCTATGCCTCACATGACTTGCATCATGTGCCATCATCTTGCGAATCACTTATGTGAAGTCACGTGATGTATGCAACGTATTTACTGCAACCCCAAAAACTTATCCTAAACCCATCTGAGAAGATTTTGTGCCCAACCCTAATGAAATGGTGATGTTTCACAATGTTATTCATGTGTTAAAGGCTTTTTGGCAGTGTCTCAAACAACAGATAACAGGTACCTTCATCTTATGAGACCCAGAGGGGCGGTGACAAAACTTTGGTATGTGATGACAGCAGGTTACTAATACATACAGTTCATGCCAGTGTGATAACTTTATGTATGTGTATGTGTGTGGTCAGTATATTCTTCATCATTTTCTGTTGTATACAAGTGGGTTAGTTTGTAGATGTGGCTGGTTGTCACCTTTCATTTGTGACAACCAAAAAAACTGCACAGGGGCCCTTGGTGTTATTTCATTGTATTTTTTTTAACTAAAAATAGTATTTGTGAATGTGTATTAATAAAACATAAGACAATAAAAAGTTTACGAAAAGACAATACCCACCTCAGTCACATCCTGCTCATGCTGCCATCTGCCAAGAGATACAGAATTATCTGCAGCTGTGCCACCAGACTGCAATATAGATTAATGCATTTGTATTTATTTTTGTTTTGGGTGTAGTATAAGGGGACTACAACTTGCATTTTGTGATACAGCCCTGTGTTGTAGAATGATAAATAAATGAACCTTGTAAATACACTCAGTATCCCCTTTACTACAGCTCTTAGCCGCAGTAGTCATAATAGCACTACACAGCTCTGTGGGTGGAAAATGCCCACTTATAGGCTTTTCTGAATTCAATGTAAACACACTTCTTTGTTCTGAAAATCCTTCGCAGGTAAATCATACTGCAGTGACATCCTTGCTAAGCTTCTGATCTTAAGAGTTTTTGTCCTTGCTGATGGTGCATAATCATGAAAAGAAACAGCCACTTTGCCACGGAAAGGGAGCGCCATGAAAAAAAACATTTATCATCCAACATTCCTGGTCTGAAATCTATAAAGAAATATAAAAATGATGGTTCAACCACTTTCTTGACCCACTGGCTTGATTGAACCTGTTGTCATTTCAGTTGATTGGAACGAAGCAGAGAAGAGGAGCAGCTGGCCTAACATTCATCTGTCTGTGTGACTTTGTACAACTTCAGCCAGTGAGATTATTACTGAAAACAGCACAGATTTGGCAACACACTCCAGGTTACCTTGAGCTCTGCAGAACGTGAACAATGGTTAAACAAATCAAATTCATTAGCAAACTGGAGAAAACACACTTAAAGCTTCGTGCTGAATGTAAATGTTTTGAAAGGCACAAGTGCACACGTACAGGGAATTCAAAAGCTGCATACTGTTGCTTGTTCTACAGGTGGTCAGCTTTCTTTTGCAATCCTTGGACTTAATTCCGAATGCAAAATACACTGCTGCCATGTTGCCTCCCATAATTTTCTCTCTTTTGACTCACACGCCCCTCGAAAAACAGCAATCTTTGGTTTTCAGAGTTCAGTTCCTTTTGACACATCCTAGATATCATACCATTCATTTTTCGTTCTGGCAGGTTGGGAGTTGCCAGTGAGTGCTCCATGCTACATAATAGTGTTGTAGTGCTTAAGATTGGTTTTGGTCTTGGCTGGTGTCAAGACCACTTTTTAAAATTTTCAGACCACATTTTTACTCAGTCTTGTCTCTGTGTCTGTCTCAGACAAAGACAGAGTCAGGATTTTATTTCAAGATCACGACGGCAGGGATATAAACTAAATTACCTGTACACTGACTTATTTATTTTAAGTCTGTGTGCGTTCTATCTTTGTCACGCAACTGAGACATTTGTTTTTAACCACCCAGCCAAATTTGAATTATTAAAAATATTCCAAGTACATAAAATTAGGTCTTAAAATTAGATCTGTCTTCTCTGAAATGCTGAGGGTTTATCCACTCCTGGTTCAAATGTCAAATACCACTACAAACTGAAACATGGATGCTCTGTCTAGCAGCATTGAAAGACTTGAACAGACATGTTTGAGCCACTAGAACCAGAGGACAGTGACCGATCAACCCATCGGTCGTATGTTTTTTCTTCATCAGAGATGTTAGCTACTGTAATTCTTCTGTAATAAAAATAAAAAAAAGGTCTACCTAAACCACAAAGAATTCACCCGAAAAACAACGTCCAAAAACCACACATCAGTATGTAAATACTGCAATGCAGTGCCTATTGAGACACCAGGGACCATGTGACAAAAGGGCAAGCTAAGTGTAAGTGATGTCCACTTTGCAATCCTGTCTCAACCCCTCAAAGTTTTGGTCATGGTTTTGTCTCGATTCTGGTGTTTTGCCTACAACACAGCTACATAATGTTGTTTGTCCAACCTTGTGTGGTTCATCTCTTTTTTAATGAATCGATATTAGTTCTAAAAGGGCATCACTTGATGTACTGTGGATAAAGTTGGGCAACAAAAAGATTACATCGCAAATCAAAAATAGGCTGAATCAGCATGTTTATTGCAACATTTAGTGTGATTTATTTGGTGTTTTTGTTTTCTTTCCAATCAAGCCATTAAAATTAATTTCATTTCACGTCTCCAGTGTGCTCCATCGAAGCAAATATGCTGCACAAGCTCTATGGTCTTAGATCAGTGGCAGCTGTGCAGCAGCAAACACAGTGACAAACAAGTGAAATCATGTCATCATTTCTCAGTGGAAAGCACTGTAGCACCATCAAACATCTCACACATGCATCATCCTGCAGTAACCGCGTGTGCTGCTTGTTCTGTGCAGGGAAATGCTAAAGACTGTGGACAAAAGGAGATTCTGTCTTCACAAGCCTCATTAGCAGATCACAGTAAGATCTCTGGAAAGAGTCTGGCTGTGAGACAAATACGACTTCGTATCACCCTTTATTTAACCCAGGCGCTGCGGTATGTAATGGGAGTACACCTGTCTCACTCAAACAGTCCCCCACTGTGTTCTTCACCCACACATGCATCTTGGAACACAGAAAGTGTGCGCCAACACTGCACATCAAAAGGTATTTATATCCTCAACAAAATGATTGCTTGGCTGGCTTCAAAAATAAGAACATACTGCAAGGGGGGATATTTCATGTCAGTGTTGGTGAGGACAATAAACACCTCCCAGCTGGAGCTACAGGAGCGTCTGCAGTCGGTTTGCACATACTCTGGCGCCTGGTGTGTGAACGTAAAGAACCAGGTTATATAAAAGAATCGGTCTTGTCATCACTACAAAGTGTGCAGCATCTGTGTTCTCTACCTCCCTACCTTGCTCTAATGTGTAGTTGTGACATTTGTGAGTGTCGTGACGTGATGTGAGCCCTCAGACCCGTACAGTTCCATTCTCTTACAGGCAGGAGTGACAGAGAGAGGCTTACTGGAGGCAAGGTTGATGAGGCAACGAAACAGAGGAGCAGATGAAGACTGTGCAGCAGGGAAGTTGGGACCAGGCAGAGAAGTCAGGACCAGATGAGAGTGCAACGACAGACGGACACACCAAACAACTACAGGGACAGGCAGGCAGGCAGAAACCAGGAATGTAGAGACAGATCTCACGGTCAGGGACAGAAGGCTGAGGTGAACACCTGGGAACCAGACAAGGCAGGAGAGTCAGACGGGCAGGGTAGGCAAACGGGAAAACAATCCAGGCTAGAAGGCTGGAGAGTTTTTCAGGGAATACAGAAGGACGGTCTGGCCAGGAGTGAGAGTGCTGGAGAGGCTTTAAACTGGGCTGATTGGGGATGAGCTGCAGCTGAGCTTGCAGGTGGGTAGAGTCGGGCTGATGAGGTGGGAGTGGCTGGCAGGTAGAGTGGAGCAGAAACAGGGAGAGTGGAATTATACCAAGGCAGAGTGAGAGGAGGGAAACTGGGCCTGCAGAACGGTGACAAAATTCAGTATAATAGATTTCTGACTTTTTCCCTAATGGTCTTAATAACTTGCTAAATTTAAAGCTTCTTTACCTTTGGCTAAAGAAAAAAGACCTGTGGCAGTGAATCAAACTGCTCTGACGCAATCTTTCAAAAATGAAAAGCACGTATTGTGTCTATAATTAACACAGGTGCTTTGTCACAATACTGGATCTCACTAACTAAGATCGACTAGACACTGATGGACAATAGTGGCTAAAGTTTAAAGTCAAAATTATTGATACAGGCAGTTTCGTAGTCTCTGGATATGGGTGTTTCCCTGGCGTTCCTACATACTGGATCTACAATGCAGTACCAATATATTGGGGAAACAAACAAATCATGGCTTATATTACAAAATTAAAACAACACTGTGAGGCAGAATTATAGTTCAGTCCAGTACACTGAGACAGAAGGCGGAAATGCTGCAAAGTGCAGCCTGCTTCCCTTCGGCGCCAACATTAACCAACAAGGCTGTTCAGACAGAGCCCACTGATGTGCAGAGCTCTGCGGCATCGTGATCTGCAGTGATAGTTTCGGTGTCTGTTCCAATTTTTCTGTGCTTCATGAGCAAATCTGGCAAGGAACCACTGATCATTTACTAGAAATGATATATGTGATATAAATGATCCAATTCTGATAAATGATAAATTATGCATCCCAACTGTTTTCATTTCTCTTCCCTGCTGTGCTCACACGTGATATCAAAATCTGACCATCTGCTATTTTTGCTAGAAACAGTATCACTGCTGTTTGTGTTTTTAAAATTATTCATGTATATGTCAGTTGTATCTAAATAAAGAGCGAGAGATGAGCAGAGCAGACACACGGGCAGGAGACAAGCCCCTCTTCACTGATCATTCAAGGTAATGGTCCTTTTAACTTTCTAATTCATGAGGTTATTGAAAAGATCAGCTATGTGTGATTAGAAAAGAGCAGAGGAACAGAAATACTTGACCTGCGTGGAGAAATGCGCTTTCAGTGGGTTCAGCCAAGCTGCTGCTCACTCGAGAATTGATTTTGTGTCCCTGGCATGAGACAAAATTAGCTACAGAGGGACTACGGATTGGCACATCATATATAGCCACGAAGAGTGATGGTATAAACAACCCAAACAGTTTGCACAAACTCCATTTTATTTTGTACTTAATCTGTGTTTTAGGAAAATCTGCCGACTCTCATCAGCGCAAGTTGGTGCACATGGCAAGCTGAACTAAACTGAGACTTATTGGGACTGATTCTTGAGTTTGGGTAAGAAGAGCAGCTTGGTGGGACTCAATTAGTAATTTGGATGATTAGATGGGAGGACTCTAATTTAGTTTTCTTAAACCCCACTGAAATGGTCAATACAGAATTTGGTAAAATACAAGTGGATTATGCTTGTAATTAAATTTTCCTGTGTTGGATCCCAGACCCTGGTATTATGCATGCTGACTAAGCAGCATGGCCTTAATGGAATAGAGCCATAATTAGCTCCACCTATGCTTTTCCTGCTATTACAAGTAAAAAATATCTGCCCTAAAAAATAAAAATCATTTTGTGTACTGTCCTGTTTGTTTCACGTGAATTCTGATCAGAATATTAAAATCTGGTTGAGTCAAGTTCAGTTACAAGCACTTTGAGTTCTTCAGATTTTTTTAAAATAACAATTCCAAGTAGAATATCCATGTTGCTTTTGCAGCTACTTGTCAACTGCTTATTGGCAAAGTGAACAAAAGACGGGACAAGAAAATGTGTCATTGTTTTCCTGCTACATGACTGAAATGCCAAAGGAATTTCTTTTTGTTCAGTTATTTTATAAACAGTCAAATGAGTCAGCTCATCATTTCACTGTTAAAATTAGAGTCAGTGTAATATTTATAAACATATGTTAGATGCATCCATACGTTTTCTAAACCAGTTATCCTTTCGCCTCCAGGGACATTGTATATGATGTTTGGTATGGGCTGCTCCCCTAACCATGCCATTTGAAATGAGTGGACTTGGTGCTGATTCCTGCCAGGCAACAGATGATGAAGCACCTACTGCAATGTCACCACAACCAGCAGAGATTTGGCCCCACATACGTTGTCCCTAGTGGCCAGTTAAGAAGAGTGAGCCAGCTGTCAATGGTCACATAAAACAGAGCAGACAAAAAACAGAATTACGGCCTCGCTGTTGTGTGTCTCCACCAACCAGTCAAGTTTTCAGTTTATATCCATGTCTGTCCAGACTCATATAGTGTATGTGGTGAAGACTTTGAAGGAATTTAAAATGGAAGATATCGCTATACTGAGAGCTGAACATTATGATGTCACAGTGAGGTTCACCTTTTACCTTTTGGACACAAAATGTCATCACTTCATTTTATCCTGTTAGATATTCGTGTTAATTAGTGGATGAATTCTTGTTTTCCAAGTTTTCCAAGGTTTTTCAAAAATTGCAAGTCACTAAGGTCCATCAGCAAACAGTCATAAATTTGCACAAAACAAAACAAAACAAAACAAAACAAAACAAAACAAAAAAAGGCTAATCGGTCCAGTAGTATCAGAGATTAGCTCCAGACAAGATGCAGGTCTGTTGATCACTCATTCACTCACTCATTCA
The DNA here is from genome assembly GCF_056507025.1 of Lutjanus erythropterus. Lineage (NCBI taxonomy): Eukaryota > Metazoa > Chordata > Actinopteri > Lutjaniformes > Lutjanidae > Lutjanus > Lutjanus erythropterus. Next base: position 7,693,607 of record NC_139317.1, on the reverse strand, counting down.
CTCACTGACTCACGCACAGAAGTGACAGCATGACTCCTAGAGGGGAAATAATAAGATGTGAACTGGAATTATTAAATTTGTATTGGGTCCACAATCTTTTGTAATGTAAGGCCCAATTCTGACTGTCATAACATTTCTGACCATCTTTCCAAATAAATGACAAAAAAATGTAACACAACGAAGGAATAAAAAAAAACAAACTGAGCTGTGACTGGATTTCACCACTTTCAACACACTGTGATTTCAGCTCAATATCACCGCCTGCCACCTTGAATTAAAATTTAAAAAATTATTCAGGGTCGAGCTTTGGCATACGGTCGTCTCCCACATCGAAAACTGATCCATTTTGTGTCACTGCGTCCAAGAGAACATTAGGTAGCTGACAGTGGCAAAACATGCTTGTCTCCTGATATTCAAACATAACTAGTCATTGGAATATTGCACATTTGAATATAAAACATAGCTAACTCTGTAAATTACAAAAAGAGAAAAGGATTTTAATCCAACCACTTGGCCACTCATTGAGAATGACAGCCCTGATGTACAGTAACATTACATTTGTGATACAAGACTAATTTACTTATCATTACACAACACAGTTGTATGCAAGATTTAGATGTAATTCCATCTTTGTTTATCATAAATAGTAAAATAAAATTATATACAACAGCTTGATGATGATGATAATAATAATAATAATAATAATAATGTATGTTTTGAGCTGTTTCTTAAAACTATCAACAGAAGTTGCTTGTCTTATGTGTGGTGGGGGTTTTTCCAAATCTTTGGTCCAGAACAACATAAAGCAGCTTCACTATACTTTTTGTAGTTGTAGTTTTCAGTACATTAAGCAAGCCAGTGTTAAATGAGCTAAGGGAACATTGCAAAGGATACTCACTTACACAGTCAGAAAGGTATGAAGGGGCTTAACCCTTTACTGCTTTAAAAACAAGCAGAAGAATCCTAAAATCAATCCTCAACGTTACAGGTAGCCACTGTAATGATTCTTGCTGCTGCATTTTGAAATAATCTAAGCAAGAGAAAACAAAGGCATAGAGTCTAACTCTGGAGATATGATAAAGAACAACCCTAGTAACCCTAGTGGTTGTTGATATGTTTTAAAATTCAGCCCCAAATGACACCCAGGTTTTTTACTTCCATGTTTGCTTAATATCTCTTCTCTCTCTGCATCAGTACCAATTGATAATTGGTAATTTGAGGAAGATGTTTGATTGGTTGACGAGAGAAAAATAAATACATTACATGGTGAAGGGCTGAGGAGAAATTGAGCAGTCTCACAGCTTGAGGGAAGAAGTGGCGCTGTTATCTGTTGGTACAGCAACAGATACTTCTGTATCTCTTGCCAGATGTCAGAAGGGCAGACAGGCTGTGACCGGGGTTGATTTTTAGTAAATTCTGGGCTCTGCGCAGGCACCACACCTCCCCCATATCACTAATGCTTGGTAGATGTGTACCAATGATGGTCTGGGCGGTTTTAGTAACCCGCTGCAGAGTCTTAGAGTCCCAGGCCGTGCACATGCCATGCTAGTTTGTGATGCTTTCAATTGCTCATTTGGAAAAGTTAACAAGAACTTGCCTTCTTAAGTTTCCTTAAGTAACACAGCTGTTTCTGAGAGTTCTTTATGAGGGTGGTGATGTGTGATGTCCAAGACGGGTAGTCTGTGAAACCTCAAACTGTTCGTCTGCTCTGGTGTAGACAGAGGTGTGCGTCTCTGCCTCCTTTTGCTGAAAATCAACAAACATCTCCATCATTTGCTGATGTTGTGCCACTACTTCCTTTGAAAAGTTTAATTTCATTGCAGAAAGCCTGACAATCTGTTATTTTGTATTTGAGGAGAGCTTTCACTGATCAAAGGACGCATATCTCTTACTCTTTATTTGCCAGGAAGCAGTTTGAAGGCTACACAGTAAAAATGTCCACTGACCAAACTTATTCTATATGGCTCCAGTGCAGTACGGTTACAAATTGACTGCTGCAGTTGATGCTATGAGAATGATTTATAAGATAAATGAAAACAAGTTATGGAACTTTAAGGTGGGACTTTTGAATATTTTATGTCCATCATTACAAGGCTGTCAGGGCTGGAATTGGTTTATGATCCTAAAAGAAATCCCATCATCATCATCGCCACATGCTGTGGTGAAACACAACAATACCTCCTCCTGTGATCAAAGGATCTAAGAACAATTTTGGACCTCTGTTTAATCAGGATTATCTGAAATGCCTCTGATCTGTTCAGAATGTCTCAGTGATAGAACACCAGCTACAAGCTTGAGGTCTCCTGAATCTGAATTCATGCGAGCTCAATCTCAGCTCCCTTTGACTCACCTCAGTAATTGGTTTCACTGTGATCTACTGTGGCTGCTAAGCTATTCATAAAGGGGAGCCGACATCGCCGCAGGGAGACCTGACTGTGCAGCAAACCGCAGTGTACGGCCCAGCAGTATGATGCGCTCACTTAGAAATAATAAAGAGAGGGAACTCTGCCGCTTTAATTGCTGCTCGTGATTAAACTAAAAACTGTTTAATTCAATGGACACAGAGCTAACCGTTATCACAGAGGTATTCCCAAATAACCTGAGCTCAGCACAAACCAGCCAGTTGGACGCTGAGACATTAGCAGCTCGGTTAGGGAGAGAATGCATCAGCCTCATCCGTGCTTCCACAGTATTATCGCTTCACGTGATGCAAAAAGTAGAATAATAGTCTTCATAAAAAATACACTAAACAGTTCTTTCCCCTTGTTTTTTGCTAAGAGTATGCAGGAAATAATGCAACCATCAGCTGAAATTCTTACTTCTGCAATAATGACGGTTGTGTTGCTCATCGCTACTCAGATGTTTTCTGATCCTTTTTTTTTATTGGCATGGCAGGAATACTATTTCAAATGTCATTAAAGAAATCATTAATTTCATATAACTAAATTATATATAGTTATAGAGGCAGTGGCTGACATTTGCATTAGTGGTGAGACTTCCTTCTTTAAATATTTATTTTTAATCTGCAGTATATCGATGCAAAACTGGTCACCCCTCTCAACCAATAAGCTTTAATCCAATCAGTGCTGGGTGAAAGAGGGATGTGCTCTGCAGTGGCTCATTATCCACACCTGCAGGTAATCAGACTAACTCAATTCAAGAGGACAATTGTTTGGTCCTGTGCTTTTGGAATAACAATTATTTTGATGTGGAGAGAGTGTAAAGTATACCATGAGTGATTTTTAAAAGCAGCTGTTTGCTCTATTGCCATACGATAACGTTGGTAATATGCTGATTGAATACAAATGAGTTTTATTTTTTTTTCCTACATATTTCAGAAATGTTGATGAAATATTTTCTCCATGCACAAACTCTAAATTTACCTTTGCTGATTATTTGTCTGTCCAATAATGTGTCCATTTACCAATTCATAAATTTGTACAATGAATTATAATAATAATAAAACATAAGAAAAACTGTTGCTCTACAACATATATGAGGATTTGGTGCTTTTATATCTATTTTACATTTTAAAATTTGCATTTTGGACCACTGATCGGACAAAATAGGCAATTTAATGGCATCAACTTGGACTCTCAGAGGTTGAAATGTGTACTTTTCGCTATTCTTCTATCATATTAATAGAAGAAACATTTTCTAAAACGCAATGAACATAATGCTGCCTGAATTATGTGTTTACCGTGATAAAGAGAAAAGAGAATATATCTGCAAGATATACAAGTTCATATTAAATGTATCTGCAAGACACTGACTGACAACATATTTTATTTGTTTTCTCTACGAGATCAACTCATCGCGAAAGAAGTATTGACACTTTTATGGTTAGGTTGTTGTTGTTTCTGTTGCTGTTAATCAAACTCAGGCCCAACCAAGGAAGTGGATCAAAACCTCTTGTTCAGGTTCCAGTTGAACACTGGTGCAGTTTGTTTGTGGTGTGAAAGGAAAGCAGACTAACTACAGGGTTTGATAATTGTAATTATGTGATTTCATGAACTGAAAAGCAAAACCATTATTTATTCCATCTGCTGATCATTAGAACTGTCAAAGAAACATCCTTATAAGCAATCTATACTGTATAATTATCCGAGATTGTTCGTTAACCATGGTAACGTGTATGCAGAACATACCTACTGGGGTTTTCCCTCATATTTCAGAAAATGAACAAGAGGTGTGTTTACTTTGTGTCCTACTCCATCTATTTCAGGAGTTCTTATGTGAAGTGAGTGAAACATACAATAATAGGCTGTGGTTCAGGAGGCTGAGTGGGTCATCCACTGATCATATGTCCTCCTGTTCACATGTTGGACGTGTCCTTGGGCGAGACACTGAGCCTCAGATTGCTCCTGCTGGTCAGTTGATGCAGCACTTTACATTCCATCATTGAGTGAGTGAGTGAGTGAGTGAATAAGCAGCAGAAACCTTGTAAGTTCTTTGGATAATAGCGCTATATAAACACAGCCATTTATCATGTAATCATCCTGTAGATATTATGCTACAAGACACCTTGTAATCATCCTGCTTTTACCTTCACAGACTTCTTTGCAAGCTCTTTGTGACGAGAAGATGAATAAAATAAGAGATGAAAAAACCTAGAAAGTGCAGAAAAGCAACTTGCTGCCAGACACTGGGTTGTGGTGATGATACGGGATGAAATCTGCCTGAACCACACAACATTATATAACAATTTTTTTTCCCGCCACATGAACCAACTAAACTGAATTCCAAACGTGAAGCAACCATAAAGATGCACTATGATATAATGATGGTACTTTTCACTATTCTTTTATAGTATTAATAGACTGACCACATACTATTTGTTTTCTCTACAAGATCAACTCATGTCATGTCATCTTAACATTTTTATGGTTAGATTGTTGTCTTGGTTAAATACTAAAAAAGTCAAAAACTTTAGCCAAAGTGTTTTACTAACCTAAATTTAAGAGTCAGGATGTAAACTTGCACCACCCACCCCCTGCAGCAGGGCAGGCTCTAGGTGGGTGGCATTGGGTGGCAGTGGACACCCGAACAGATGCCTTGCCACCATTGCTGTCACTTTGGTTTTATCTTATTAAATAAAATAGTGCAAGTGAATTTAGCAAAAGTTGAACTTTCCTTGGTTTCATCTTATCTTCTTTAGGTCTAACCACACTAATTTACCTTAATTTAAATAAAAAAACACGTTAAAGTGTTAATTAATGCATATGATGTAAGGATTTGTTCAGGCCACATTAGGCTACATGGTAAGCTTATGTTCAGTGAAACAAGACATGTATTTCAAAGTGATAAAAATTATTACCAATGAGCATACTCTGAGGAGCAATCAAATTGTTAGCAAAAGAAATGTGGCAACAGAAATGACAAGATGGGTTCTGCTTGTGCTTTAAAGGTAAGATATGTCCCGGATTTGTATTTAATTTAAGGAACACTTTGGTTTATTTAACAACTCCAAATCCCTCATCAACACAAATTACTGTCTCTAAACTCATCATGAATTCAAGACAGTAATCATTCGCTTCATTTTCATTTGAGAGGCTTTTACTCAGATTTACACAGTTCATATCAAATGAGCATATTATGCACTTTGCGGTTATGAATTTATAATAAACTGCAGCTCAATTATCACTGACAACTCAGCCTGTACTTCTTGGACAATTAGCATCCTGGAAATTATTGCTACCTTTAGGCAATAATTTCATCATATGATGAAAGTGATATTTTGCAGTCACTGTTTTTTTTTCTCTTCAACCAGACTCATAAAATAATAACATGCAAACTAACACAAATTCATAAGAACCTTTTGGTCTGTTTGTGTCCACACTGTTTTTGTCCATACACTGAATTTCTCCATCTCTGCCTTTGGTAAGCCTTTAAATTCGCAGAGCTCATGGGTTGTCACATCATTCCCTTCAAGACAGGGACTTGGACAAAGCACAATGAATGAACAGTCAAAGAGTTGCAGTGCAGTAATGAGAAGGGGATGTCAGAAGAGAGGGAGGCTAGTCCTGATGTGCTGTCACAGAGGATATTCTCAAGGCCTGATCAGCCTCCTCTGCAGGCTAGACGCTCATACAGAAACACAAAGGGACACACACACACACACTCAGACACATATTCAAGCCAAATAACATCCACGAGGCACACTGGGCTGTGTGCAAAACAAGGGCACGCACACCATTTCTGAATGAGTAGCGACTTGACTCGAGCTGTGAGGATCCTGAGGGCCTCGCATGTCACCGCAGTCCATCATTCCTCACTCGCCGCTGCTGCTGACAAGGTCACAGACTTCAAAGCATCTTCTGAGCTTGTGCCGAACACTTTTTCTCTGAAAGGAGCTGTCTCTTCCAATTAACCCTTTGCAACAGCGTTTGACTGACAGCTAGAAACGATAAACATTGCTAAACTGCCATTTCCATCAACAGCAGTGTCAAAATGCAACTTTAAGTACAGAAGTGACATCTCCTGAGAAGCGCTTAGGGGTTTCGAGTGGAAAATACAAGTTAGGAAAATAGTTCTCATGGTGTCTGCATGGTTGTTCAGGGAGTTGCAAACGGTGTCTCACCAAAAAGGATTTCAAATTGGCTTAAATGTGTTTGAACCAGACATACGGTCAAGAATTCCAATCAGTAGTTTAGTTTGAGTCAAAGAAACTCATAACAATGTTTTTTCCAGCATTTGGGGGAGATGAGGTGGATGGAAGTCTTACAACAAACACAGGACTTTCAAGACACCCAAGAAACGTTATTAAAAGTATTAAGGTACGTAATGTTATGTGGAATCTACTCACTTAGTTTTGTTGCCCTAACCTTCCAAAACAAACGGAAAAAGCAGTAATAACTCTGAATGTGTCGGAAAAACCAGCAAGGAGGCTTAACATTTTGAAATTTTATTTCAGCGTGACCTTGTTGTTCAGTACACAGGAATAAATAACTTCACAAAAACAAATACTTGCAGACTTGTCAACATGATGAATGATACTTACAAGTTAATTCACTGAGCCACAAACTCGCTCCTCAACCGTTTCATGCCTCCTGAACCCGCCTTGTCTTTATCGTCCCCAGAGTCAGAGTTCTGGTCGGAGCTGCTGGAAGTCACCTCAGTACTGTATTCCCAGTTGTCAAACTTGCCTCCACTGGTCTCAGAGGCTGCATCTCAGTCCAATAGGATGGCTAACTGAGCTAATTAGCTAATGGCAGCTGCAGCATGATTAGCAGCAGTGCACTGGTGAGCACAGTGTGACAAGTGAAAAGGCCCATGTTGCAATAATCCACCATGGCAATTCACAGCTCCCTAACAGTGTTTTTTTGGTTTGTTTCTTGTTTTTCTGCCACAAATGAATAAATGAAAGTGTGCTCTCTTGTCACTGACCAAATGTATGGTCACCTATTATGAGTAAGTCCGAGTGCAATTCGGGTTATAACTGTAATGCATATTCCTGTATGGTACAGGGTATGAAAGCTGTTAATCAAAACTCACCAGTTGAACACTGGTGCAGTTTGTTTGTGGTGTGAAAAGAAAGCAGACTAACTACGGGGTTTGATAATTGTAATTATGTGATTTCATGAATTATAAAGGAAAACCATTATTACACTGAGCCTCAGATTGCTCCTGCTGGTCAGTTGATGCAGCACTTTACATTCCATCATTGCGTGAGTGAGTGAGTGAGTGAGTGAGTGAATAAGCAGCAGAAACCTTGTAAATTCTTTGGATAATAGCGCTATATAAACACAGCCATTTATCATGTAATCATCCTGTAGATATTATGCTACAAGACACCTTGTAATGGTCCTGCTTTTACCTTCGCAGACTTCTTTGCAAGCTCTTTGTGACGAGAAGATGAATAAAATAAGAGATGAAAAAACCCAGAAAGTGCAGAAAAGCGACTTGCTGTCAGACACTGGGTTGTGGTGATGATACAGGATGAAATCTGTCAAACTGCCCACACAAACCAACTAAACTGAATTCCAAATGTAAAGAAACCGTAAAGATGCACTGTAAAAAATAAGCACAATGTAATGGTAAATAATTGCAAGCAGAGGTAAAGGGAATTTTTTTCAACATTGGACCGGACACATTTTAAGCAGGGATCAAATTGCATTTTGTGCAATTAATAGTAGGATTGTCTTTAATTATGTAAAGGAAAACATAAAAATCAGGCACTGGCTTAAAATTCAAAATATAAGGCAATATATTGCAGCGAGGCTCGCAGGCAGGAGGTTCTTCAAAATAAAAGTCCCCTGCTACTCTGCTGTTATTGTTGCACCAAAACACAAATCATATTTGTCAACTTACTTGGCAATAAACCTTTCTCTGAGTTTATTTTAATTTATTGAGTCAAATGCACATGATCTGAATATTGAAGGGGACCTGTTCTCTCCGTTCACCCTGAAATATTTGTTTATGTGAATTTGGTTAAAACTCATAAAGGTCTTTGTCTAGAAGTTCAAACTTGGTATATCCTGGTTGAGGGGCAGTGGGTGGGTATTTCTTGGTCAGCCTTGCAATCGTTCTCTTCCAGCTGCCTCCTCATCTGCATCACTGTTTTGTGGCGTTCCCCAGGGTTTGGTCCTCGACCCTATTCTGTCTGCTTTGTTTATATTTCCTTTTGGACAGAAAATAAGACACTTCAATGGTATTTTCTATCACTGCTATGCAGATGAAATTTAACTATACATGCGATATAGCTAAATGAAATTAGTTAAATAACTGCCTAAACTCTGGATGAGATCATTTCCAACAAATCAATGCTGACAGAACAGAAAATAACTCCACCCAGTCTTGGTAGAAGAAGGTATTGGTATCTAACCTCTTATGTTAAATCTTCCCTAAGAAATTCAAGATGTCACTACTGTTTGCTCTTAGTTGAAAAGGCTGGGTCTTTGTAAATAATACTATAATGAGTATTGTCTTGACCTGATCTGTATGAAAAGTCCCCTGTGTTTGAATCGTTCCTGCAAAACTCAGGCCTGTGGTGTCGCAAGTGGAGATGGAAATGATAAATTCATGCCTTCGTATTGTCCTGCATCACCTGCTTCAGCAAAGTATCCCTGAATCATTTGTCCAAAGTGGTCCAAAATTCTGACCAGGCCCCTCAAAAGGTCTCATGTGACATTGATTTTGATTTCTTTTCACTGGATCTCAATGAAATTCAGAACCTAACTCTACTGTATTTACAGAACTCTGCATGGTCAGACTCCTGCTTACATTGGAGATCAGAGTTTGCTTGAGACTGAACATTTGAGATTGTGGCTCTTAGACTTTGGATTATATTTACTGTACGAAATAACTGGCTTCTCTGACAACAATGCTACCACCAGCATGTTGTCCTTTCTTCCTCTGTTTTGTTTTTTGCCCTTGTCATTCTGCACACGGCCCATTTCCTGTTTATAAGTCATGTTTATAAGTCATAAGAAATTATTAATAATATTAATAATCCAGTCTGGAAAGCGGCAAAGCTGGCAATCACTGAACTTCAACTCCAGAGTGGGAAATAACTGGCTCTGATATGTTGAATTTGGACTGCGGTACCCTTTCTTTGAGCACTAGGGTGTCAGATATTTCATCAAGAAACATTTAAAAGTAGCTCAAGACTACTTTTCTCTTACTTTGATTGATTTATATTTTATGCTGATTTATTCTTTCTTCTTTATTTATGTCTGTATTCACGTCAGTTGCCTTATTTGTTTTGTGAAGCACTTTGCGATGTTTCTGCTCTTGAAAGGTGCTATAACTTTAACTTTTTATTCATAATGTATACTCTGATCTGATGATGACAACTGAAGTGCTTACTATTCCACAGATACATTGCATCTCACATCTCTCTGCACAAATGTCTTGACAGTACATTTGTTTGTTCTCTGCCTGGTTGGATGCGGAAAACAAAATATGATATATAGCAGTTTCTCTGAGTTGAAATGCTGTAACCAGATGTGTTGGTAACCATGACTGGAGCTAGTTAACATCTGTAATTTCCAACTGCTCAAGCCTCAGGTTCCACATTTCTCCTCAGTCATTAAGTCCCGTCCACATTTGGAATAACTCAGCACCCATTCAGTTTTATTCCCATCTGTCCTTTCCCTTTACTGCTTATCCCCTTAAAGATCGTGGAGAGCTGGATCTTAGCTCACATCTCTAAATATCATCTCATTACAACCTTGTCACCCAGGACACGGGTTCAATTTAATGAGTATAGGTGTTCACATATGAACAGGACATACTGTGCTGTACAGTAGCGGCTGCCATATTCTCTTGTCAAAGCAGGTGACCACAGAACTCTTCCACTGAGAAAAAGAGATGGAATAATATATTTATATCCTACACCTTATCACTGAAAGCCAGAAATGGATAGAAGGCCTTATTCTCAAGTGAAGATCGATATCAACAGGTTTGCCCAGTAGGGACTGTGTGGCCAGCTGCTTTTTCAAGGCTCTCTGTATTCTGACAGTGGAGATGCCCTGAAGCCTTCGGTGACCCCTGAGTGCATATCTGACAGTACAGCTTTCAGAGATGCCCGAGATGGTAGTCGTGATGAAGAGTAGGAGGGAGCGAGGGCATCTGTGAGGAGCTGGCACCATATTTAAGTCCTTCCTCCCACAGGGAGTGGAAACAACTCCCACACACTCCTCTTGCTCACAGGACTACAAGCCAGAAACTCGAGGTCACATTTCACTCAAAATAGCGGGAGAATGCTGAAATACAGCATAGTCATCTAAGTTTTATTGTGCTAAATCTGTATACTTGACTCCAAGTCACAACAAAAGTATAGATGGAGGAATCCTTTGACATGGCAGCAAGCGAGTGTTATTATTTATCAATATCACTACACACACAAGATCAAGTGTGTATCATGTTGAGAGGAGTGCAGCCCCTTCAGTGACATGAACAAGGCCACAGTGAACATGTCTTTTCCTGTCAAAGATCAAATAAAAAATGGAGCTCTACCTTTGATCAATCAACATAATTAAATTTCTTGGACATAGTGTTCATTAAAGGTGTATGAATTATTTTGCTCTTTTGACAAAAGCATTGATGTCAACAGCAGGATCATGATTCTTTATGTTTGCTGTCAAGTTTCATTTCACTGCACTCCCATTTTCACCCATTGTTGTATTTAATTTTTGAGTTAGTGTTTTTAAACTGAATAGGCTTATTTTTTTATATTTTGCTTTTTGTCTTAATTATTATCCCTGCTATGTGTAACCCGGGACGGGATCATGTGTGCATGAATGAGTGCATGCATGATCACTGGATCTACAGTTTGTCTGCAGCTAATCTCGATTACTGGATCAATCAGCCTATTTTTTTCTGGGGCACATTCATGACTGAATGCTGAAGGACTTTTGTGATGCAGAATTTTCAGGTCATCCCATTCTTGTGAAAGCGATATCTCAAGCAGGCTGTGAGGTAATTTCTTCAAACTTGATACAAATGTTCACTGTGATTCAATTAGATTTTGGTAGTCAAAGGTCAAAGGTCACCTCAATGAAAACATTTTGGCCATAACTCAAGATTTTATAAGGCAATTATGACAAAATTACACCAATGTATCTAATAGGATAAGAGGATGAAGTGACGACATTGATGACCTGGAACTGAACCTTTGATAAGCCCCCCTGATCTCATCCAGTGCGTCGCAGATATCAGATTTTGGATGGTCAAGAATTTTTAACAGTTTAATCATGACAAAACCAAGATTCTGTTAGTAAGACCAAAGGCTTTGAGACATGAAATTCAATCCTGATGAGGATCTGCCCTCTACTGAGTGACCTCTTTATAATTCCATATTTAATTTACTATTTATTCTTTAATTCTTTAGTGCTATCATCTTTTATAGCACTCCTATAACTCTATATGTTGCATTCTTACTTACATAAAGCAAATCTGTTCAAGTTACAATTTATATCTAATGCTATAATTATCCTACGCCCGATCTGCTGTATTCAGATCAGAGATTTCCTGGAAATGGAGCATCTTTTACAAAAAGGTGTAGCCTCTGTATGAGCAGTGAGTGATGCACCTGCTAAACTTCTCAGGCTTGTAAATCTTCCAGAAATCTAAATTCCACTTCAGTTCCTGGCAGTTTTCTGTGCTGGATTTAAATTCCTGTAAACAGTCATTGGCCTAAACTTCCACAGCCATTTGTGGTGCTGCTTGCTGACGGAAATCCCACTTTTCACGCAGCGTTCAGTATGTTCAGTTTGAGACCTTACCTGAGATTTTGTAACTCTGTAAATCTTTTTCAGTCTCATGATTTCACTGCACAACTCAAACATTTCCAGTGGTACTTCAGAGTCAACCTATCTATAAACCATCTCAAAAACTCCCAAGGCCTGCTGGCTGTGATTGAATGAAGGATTCATTTTGTCTCACAACAGAACATGCTTTGTCTTTTTGCCAAGCTCTCAATGGCTCCTTCTGCGTATGGAGCCAGCTGCTGCACTCCCAGCTGTGGTTTGGGGTTGGATGGTTTTGCTGCCCTGCTCCTTCAGAGACTCTTGGAACATACATCTTGTAAAGATGCCCGTGTCTGTTAGTGGTGTCTGTAAGTAGGTGCTGTCAACTATTGTTTCAAACAATAGAAGATTGTATTTTCAGTCTGTGCTCTGAACTACATACGTGTGTGCTCACCTTGGCTTATGGCAGAAGGGATATAACACTGTATCCTGTGAATTTACCATTATTGAGCCAGAGCATGATGAGGAATGATTGACACATTTTCCACCTGAAGCCCCGGGGCAATTTGAAAAATTCCACTTTTACTCATATCCTTCTCCTCCCAATCGCCTTTCACTGTCTTTGGGCTGGGAGTTGGAAAAAAAAAACCTCAAATGCTATTTGTTGCTATTTTTATCGAGATCATTTTACCGGGATGCCGTCGCAGCTGCTGAAAGGAAGATCAATGCGGCGGTGAATGATGAGTTTGAAGATATTATAGAGGAACAAAAGGGAGGACAGGGGCAGGACTGGAGGAAGACGAGCCACCAGCCAGCAGAAGGTCAACCAAAACAGAGTAAAACAAAGTGACCCTGAAAAGCGGGATGGCTACACTCTTTAGTGTGCGGGTTGGGAGGGGAGATTGAGTCTTTGATGCACATTCATACAGACGTGAATTCATAAATGTCAAAAATCAACATTTTACATGTTAGTTACTATGGTGATACAGCGCTTGTGTCTTTGAAACACTACGTTTATATAACGTGTTGGATTCACAGGGAGGTGGTTGGGGTGGATGGCACACATACAGTGCAGAACATTCACACCACAGTCCAGGATTTGACTCCAGACACCTGCAGCATAGATGCTTTTTTGGCAATAAAAGTGTCATGTATTTTGGTGGAAAACAACTTAATATGTTGACATTTACACTACTTTTAGTATTTTTCAACTTGCCACTTCATTGATTGCTCATTATGTTAAAGGTACAATAAGGAGTTTTTAACTTGGTTATTAATTTAATACCGATGCCTCTACACAACCTACATAAACAAACAATTCACAGAAGATTGGATATTTCTATACAGTTATTCTTGATGTCTGGCTTTGGGTTGGATTCTTCTTGAAATCAGATGAAACAAACCTGTGTTTACATTTTTCCTGGCAAAGCTGCAATGAGTTGAACATTAGCCAGCTAAAAAGACGCAGGAGGAGATTTTTATTTAAATTATTTTATTTTTTTGCATAATGTTTTGTGGTTATTACACTGAAGACGCTACTGATTTTGTCCACAGGGGCCTCCAAATCCACACAGAAGAAAAAAAAAACAGATTTCGGTTGACATTAGGTTTTCCACAAAAAATTTAATTGCTGTAGCAAATTTGTTGGATATGAGTGAAATTAAAGGAGACATGGCTGGTATTGGACGGTGCAGCAGAGAGGCCACTCTCCACTGACATTACTTTAATAACACCTCAGAGCACTCCACAAGAGACTGATGATGAAGATGGTATCAAATTAATTCATTAATAAATTAATGTGATTACCTTTTAAAAATCAAAAACCATTTATCCTAATTGCTAGTTATGTTTCATATTTTATTTCAGTGGATTAAAGACACCAATAAATGGTTGGACACTTGGTCAGACATCAGATACTGTGAATTGAAACCAATCAAATCAAATCAGATTCCCAAATAGTGTGGTTAGACGCAAAGAGAGAACAGAAACATTAAAGGCCCACATGGTTTCATGTTGTGCTGCTGTCTGAAAAATCTCAAAAAATGACACTGCCTTGAGAGCACATACAGTATTAAAGTATTGATCTCATCTGCTGCTGAATAGCAGAGCTATCACTCTGTTAAAGGTGACACAAGCTCGGCGAGACAACCGCTCCGGTAGAAATTAATAAAAGATGCACCATCTCCAGTTTGCAGTTTGGACATCGAGTCTCTTCACCAATATCCATCTCCAAAATCTTTGACCTCAATGGATCTTTGCTTTTGTGACATTTCAACAACAATTCAACAGCAGCTGCAGACATCGACGCACCGTCACTGCCATGATTATTTACAGATTTATTATTTACAGATCTAAATATTACATAAACGATGCAAAGACCAAAATATCAAACATCAACTCAGTAAGTGCCTTTTTCTTGTTTGTGTGGTTGTGGTATAAACATACTACAGCGGCACAGTTTTGTTGCTGGAATGTAAATTTTCTCATTTCATAAACTTGCAGACCAGATGTAGTAGTTTTTTTTTTTTTTTGCAAAGTTGTGAATATTTGATATAAACCGGCCCTGAAGGTACAGTGCAGTGTGTACAAAGTAGCAGGAACTGAGAGCAGGTGGAAAAATTAAAGTGACACAGTGTATGTGTGTGTGTGGGTGTTGATAAAGCTTCAGTGCAATGGAGAGATTCCAAAGTTGCTTAGAAAAAGCTGAGACAGGATTTTTTTACTCATCAAAGCAAGCAGACGTATGCAGAGGATCAAGTGTAACAGCCAGAGGGAAGAAGAAAAAAAACAACAAAAAACAACAGACTTGATGTTCATCATTAAGTCAACTATGCTAATTAGCACTCTGCGTTATATATTTTACAGTTCAACGACCAGAGACCCAGATAAGAATGTTTTCACCGAGGGCAAACAGACATGACTGACAGATGTTGCATTTCAACCCCTGAGCACATCTAGACTGGTGCATGTACTACAACGCTGTAGAAAATAGAAAATGCCAAGCAAGGTCTCAGAGGATTAGCGCTCACACAAAACCAGCAATCCACAGCAGTCACACTTTTAGCCAGACCAAAACCTGCTGCTTTACTTCCACTAAATCCCCGAATTAATGACCTGAAAACATTAATACACACCATTTCCAAAAAAAGTTGGGACGCTATGTAAAATGTAAATAAAACAGAATTCAAAAATTTGCAGTTAGAGTAAGAAGATATTTAATGTTTAAATTAAAAAACTTTTCTGTAAATACACACAATTTGATGCCTGCAACATCTTCCAAAAAAAAAGCTGGGTCATGATCATGTTTACAACTGTGTTACATCACCTTTTCTTTTAACAACACAGTAGGCGTTTGGGAGATGAGGACACTAAGTTGTTAAAGTTTTGAAAGTGAAATTCTTTCTTATTCTTATTTGATACTTCAGCTTCAGCTGCTCAAGAGCCCTGGGTCTTTTTTTGTCGTACTTTGTGCTTTATAATGCACCACACATTTTCAATAGGAGACAGGTCTGGACTGCAGGCAGGTCAGTCTAGTACCTGAACTCTTTTACTACGAAGCCACGCTGTTCTAACACATAAAGAATGTGTCTTGGCATTATCTCACTGAAATAAGAAGGGAATGTATCTTTCAATGGTATTGTGGATAGTAGATGGTGAAATTCCCTACATTCCTTGCACTTCTGTGTAGTTAAATGTTGTTTTTTAACTGTCGGACTATTTGCCCATGCAGTTTTTCACAAAGTGGTGAAACTCGACTGATCCTTACATGTCAGTGACTGAGCCTTTTGACCTTTTTAACCTTTTGACCTTAAATGGGCGTTTTTTGAGCACAGCTTTCCCTTTTTTCAACAAATTGCACCATTAGCAAACCCGAACCACTAATGCAAAGTAAGATTCAGCAAGCAGAAGTTATAGAAGCACTTTATTCTTAAATTAAACTTTATATAAAGTAAGCTCACCTGCAGCACTGTGTTACAGTGAGCAGTTAGTTCCACACACTGTCTTTTATAACCACACACTCTTCTGCACACTCTTCACACTCTGCTCTTTCTTTCCTCTCATGTAGCCACTTAGCACTGAGTCGACAGACAAAGCAATGGCTGACCAGGCGGCAGCACTTAGTCCATAACAAACTTCACTGATTTCAATTTTTTTTCAATTTTATTTTTAGACTTTGAATGAACTGCAGTAACCTCAGCAACAAATACAGAAAATTCATTTTACTGCTAAAGTGCAGAACTCTTAAAGGACTTTGTTGTATGAATTCAATAATCCAGTTCAATGTACTTGAAGAGTAAATGTAGTCTAAGGCTGACAGTATATTGTTGTCTATATGAGATCTTAGCTGCACTCACTGCTGGGCGGGTCACAAAGTCAGAGGAAACGCAGAGTAATTTAATTACATTTATATATAATAATGTAATATGTAAATGGATATACAATTAATGCAAAACTCATGCTGAATAAAAGAAATAAACTAAATCCAAACTTCGTGTTTGGTGCCACAAGTTTCAGCATCACCATTCTGTCTAAGCTAGAACAAAGTAGTTTTCATGACTTAGCGCCAAACTGGGAAGCCAGCATGTGATTGAGGGCCAAAAACCCATGAGCCTTTGCATGCATTTCATGTCACATCCATGACAAAATGTTTCTGAGGGCCACCACTGGCCCGCAGGCCACAGGATTACAAACTGTAATACCAAGCAGTCGAGTGGGAAATACCATTCAAATCAGCTTCCTACCTGAAATTCTGAATTGGAAACACTGAGGGTTTCTCATGCAATATTTCCCTTTTGGTGAAAAGGGCTGCAGATATGTCACCAAACAACTGTCAGAATGACTGCAAATGTACCACTGCTGGCAGCTGCATCAAAATAAAATCCAATATTAATACTGATAAAATTGATTAAGCTAATTTTGTAGGAGCTATCCACTGTTTGTTCATATCTGGTTTACTTACTTATGGGTGCCACCTTTGGTTGAACATGGGGGGGGGGGGCTGCAAAAAATGTCCAGCCCATACACTGTTAGATGGTGAGATGTAATGAAGAGTAGGGATTAATATTCTTTGCAAAAATGAGACATTTCCTTTGCTGGAACCAGATTCACACTATCCTGATGTACTTGGGTTCCAAGCTTGACCACTGTGGTGTATTATCTAGTGGTTTCATTTAGGCAGAGGTGCCATTTCAACATTAATCGACATTATAATGAACAACAGTGATAATATAAGTGTGCATGGTACATACAGTTTGACTGTCACTACAGCTGCAAGAATGAAATGCCAAGTCTACTGTCTCTGATCTGTCTCTGTCTGTGTGAACAGCCTTCTTCATATCATAAACAAATGAAATTTGTTAACGCAAGTAATCTGGTGCTTTTTGGTCTTGCTTTCTATTGAGCTGAGACAGATTCCATGTTTTGTTTGCATTGAGAGGCTGCTGGTGCGTCTCCAGCAGAGGACTGGCAATGAGAATGCTGCAATGTTAGATACAGACAGCGTAATAATGTTAAAGATCACTCAAAGTTAAAAAGCAAAGCTCTAAAAGAAGCTCTCACTCATTTGCTATGAGATTTCAGATGGATTCTTCAGGAGATTTTGTCTGTCGTTTTTTAGCGAGAGGCACATTTTGCCACAGCCAACCGTTGACGGTAAATCGATCATATGCTGCCATCTTTGCCAGATTTAACCCAGAGGTGTTTTGGATAAAGTATGAAATCAGTGTTCTTGCAGACTTTGGGCTTTCACTGAGAGTTTTGTCTGAGATTCCAAATGTTGCAGCAAATCTCAGTCCAGCACATTTCATCCCTTTTTAGAGCGCAGTTACATAGCATATGCTGTGACTTTACTCGTGGTCCGTTCAAACACCAATAAAATTTGTTAGTCTAGGGCAATTTTACAGCAGCTCTTTTCCTAATTTGCATCAGATGTAGGGATGTGTTGCACCCCCATTAGGGGTCGTATCATTCAATGCCGTAAACGGTGCTCATGGGCACAACGGTACTCTGAACAAAATGCTAATACCAGCATATTAATATGCTGATGTTAGCAGGTAATATTTACCATTTCGGTTTAGTGTGTTTGCATTTGCAGGTGTTTATTCAGAAACCAAAGCAGGACAAAAAATGACTTGCAGAAGTAATATCAACAGGCCGAAATGACTACATTTTATACATATTATTTTAGCCTGTATGTGCATGAGATACAGCTCATGTGAAAACAACAATGTGTATGAGGTAAATAAAAGACTTTTGTATGTCTAATCCTTATGTGCAGCCATGACAAACTGGAGATCGTTTCATGTCATTGATATGATTCAGCAATGTTGCCATAGCAGCAAATGCATATGTAACACCAGACAATGGAAAGAGGTCATTTATGGAAAGAAAATGCTGTTTTCAAGGTAATCAACCCTGGGTGAACACTCAGAACATATACAACAATACAACACTGTTGAATCAGAATGTCCAAGGCAGTCAGGTCCATAAATACCAGCTTGTCCTCCTCATCTTATCAAGTCAAATACTGTAATGTAAACAGCACAAACCGATCAGTCACTGGAAAATGCTTATTTTAGGTAATTAAAACTCCTGAGAAGGACAGTTTAAATCACAGGTTTAATAAAAGTTGATTTTATCAAATATCCTCAAAGCAGAAGGCTAATCAAAAATATGTCCAGTTTTTCTTTCCGGACAACATTTCATTTGGAAATAGAGGAATGCTGCCAGAGCTGTGTGTGGGTTTTCTCCAGATGTTCTACTTTTTGTCCACTGTCTAAAGAAAACAGTTGCAGCTCAGGCTAAATGAAAAGTCCCAAAAAAGATGTTGAACAAATTGGCACTGAAACAGTTTTAAGCGACATGTGTTTACATTCAGGAATAAAACACTTCAGTCGAGCGACTAGAAAAAAAAAATATTTTAACATGAAATACACTCAATTACCATTTTGTTAGGAGAACCTACTGTAGCTAGAACAAATGCAACAGCCGTACAGTGTGATAAGATTTTGTACACTTTCATTATATCTGTGATTCTGTGCACTGTCTTGTCCTGCATGTTGTTGGTACTGACTGTCCTTTGGCTGAGCACACAGGGCGATATTTTGTTTCTTGTGTGAAGGAGTTCATCAGCAGGAAAATGTTACCTCTACTGTAGGAAATCTCAGTGAATGTAACAAAAATAACTGTATGATGTGCATAAAAACAGAAGGTCTGTCTCTAGTCAGACATTTGAAATAAAGTGTGACATTTGAATGGGTCACTAAGTAAAAATCTAACACTAGAAACAATGGTGTCAACTGCATATCAGCTAAGCCCAGGTGCAAGTATGATGTATGAGACCAAAGTCAGAAATACAGCTGCCAAAAAATCATCAAGTTACTGCTTTTAGTGGACAAGCAACAGAGTCCATTGCTATGGTAACGCCTGAGCATGTAGATGCTATATCTGGAAGCAGTTTCACTACTTTTCTCCATTAATCTGTTATTTTTTCTGCTGTGTTGCTGAAACGTGTAACACCCATGACAGAACTGCACTTGATGGCATTAAAAAATGAAGCATGGAGTTTGATTAAAAAGCAGCAAACCTTGACACGATCAGCTGGATGCACCAGCTTCGGCCCGCCTAAGGAGGAGCGGAGGAGAGCAGTGAACATGGCAACCCAGCTTGGACCTATGGCTGCTGCTGGCTCACGTACGGTCAGGGCAATTAAAAGCTAAAATGTGAGTCACGCTGGCCAAGCAACGTGAAAACAGAGACATCCAGAGACCTAACATCCTGGCACTTGATGAGTGGTGCAGCTCTGAGCTGAGAGGATGCTAGACACAAGATGGACGAGGGGGAACGGGACTGTATTTACAGTGATGATGCTTCACGCACAAATGCAGCTAAGGTTGATAGGCAATGTTTCCCAGATCTTGAACTTTTTATATGAAGTTGTCGAGTTGTCACCATCACCATCACCATCTTTTTGCTGCTGTTTACATTTAACCTGACACATATTCAAAAACTACACTACAAAATTATTTCCATAGGTGCATATGTGAGTATATATATGCTAATAACTGTATATATTGCTTTATTTTACTTCATTTTACATTTGTGTGTGTATATCAAGCAAGCAAGCAAATTTATTTATATGACATTTCATACATGGGGCAATTCAGTGTGTTTCACACAGAAAAAAGAGCATCTATAAAATAAATACAATTAACATGAAGGAGAAACACATTAAATAATATAAAATATATATACGAAAGACATAATACAATCATTGAAATAAAAACATAATGCCAATGACTTCAGAAAACCAGAAACCTGCCAGTAGAGCTCAGCTGTAAGCCCAAGACATCGCTCCCAATGGGAGTGACAAGAGTTCTACTTCAGGATTAGTGTAAAGTCGTAGGCACATGAAAAAAAGAAAAGTTTTTAACCTGGACTTGTTACATTAGGGGCACATCTAAAGATCTGCTGGCAGGTTATTCCAGACACGTACAGCATGACAACTCAGCGCTGCTTCACCAAGAGGGAACTGCAACTCGTATTTCTTTGTACAACCCTGTGTTGTATGATGATAATAAATTATTTACCAGCAATTTAGAGGATGCAGTTTGTGGTGCTGTTGAATTATATAGCATGTTGTCCAGAGAGGTGTTTCTGATATATTGTCTACAAGATTTAAATCACTGAGGGTACATTACATGTAACACCTCTCAATGCAATACAGTTCAGCGGCATCAAAAACTACAGCCTCCAAATTAACCATAGAGTTGACTCTTTGTTAAGACCTCTTTAAAACAGTTTCAACAATTATTAAACATTATAACCTTTAAAAAGGTTGGGTTTATTTATTGGTTTTAGCTGCTTGTCTTGTCCCATGTCTTTTCCTCCTCTCCAGTGCAGTCCACAACTACTACAGCCTCAAAAATGACCATGGAGTCAAATCAACACCTCTGTGAGACAACGTCAACGAAAACAGTTAGTTTTCATAAAGGTTTTTAGCTCCACCTGTAAGTAAACTGTTATCTGATCACTGGATGAAGGAGACTTAAATCAGATAAGAACCCGAGTTAGGACAAACTTATTTTCCAAACATATGTGACGTGTCCTGTGGCCGTGTCTCAGCAGAACTATTGGCTACACTTCCCCCATTACCACCAGAGGGACTGCTTTTGTTTTGTTCGTATCCATAAACTTTCAGGAAACCTGCACAAATACAGGCAAAATGAGCACAGAGTACTGACAGGAGGTTCTGTCCATTTCCATGTGCATATCTAACATTTAGCATAAATGAGCCTTGTGTGGCAGCAGACTCCAGAATGTCTTCAGTTCAGCTCTGTGGGCTGTAGGCAGGACCTATTTACTCACTTTACAGTGTAAACCAGCTTCTTAACAAAGACAACCGTGCAGTGGATTTGAAAAATGTGAGCTGAAGTACCACTCCATCTGGACTTTCACTGCAATGCATTCCAATGTCCTCTGGCCCATTTCCAACCTTGTGTTTAAATACGTCTGCGATAAATAATAAAACACCTCCCGAAATGCAAAATTTCACCACAAACATAAACCAACCACACATGAAAAGCAATATTATCTCCGTGTAATCTGTTTCCATCAACCTGTGCCTTGGCATTTGGGCATTTGCGCAAAACATCCTTTTATTTCACCATTCAAATGCTTTATGGGGCAGGCATTCAAACATAGCCTCCTTTTATCACCAACTCCCCTAAACACACATGGATTATTCATATAAAAGGATGCCCAAGGATCTCTTTTCAGCATTACAGAGTTTGAAATACCTCCTTTCAGTCAGTGCATGGCTCCAATGAGGCATGAAAGATGGGACAGCCGCACTGAAAACCCTGACACTGAACCAAGTGGAAAAGGAAACATAAAGGCCCTATAGGCTGCATGTTGTGGATGGGTGCCCCCTACACATGTAAATGATATACTTTGAGTGGCCACCCTGCACATCCTCGCATTCATGCTGCTGCCGCCGAGCTGAATGGATTCCCCAGAGGAAGGAGGGGTTAAAGACAGCAAATGGGGTAGGCATAGTGGGGGAAGGAGGAGGGGTCTGGACGCTTTATAGAAGGAGGTTGTTGGGTGAAAGGGGACCTTGCTCTGGGCAAGGATTGGGTAAAAAGCCGTCTGCGTCTTGGGTTTATGTCTCTCTGCAATCCCTCCCTCCTCTTAACCCACCCCCCTCTGGCGACCTCGTTCCTTTTCACCCCGGTTCCAGCTTTTCAATAAAAGAGGTTTTAGGAGGGGGCCTGTCACATATTTGTGTGAAACAAAGACGAACACAAAACTGGTGGCAGCTATCAGGCACCTGAATCAGTTCTCTTAACCCCGCCAGCAGCTGATACAAATCGCTTTCAACTGCATCCCTGCACTCTTAGAAACAAACAAAGGTGCTTAGCAGAACCATAAAAGGTTCTTCACTTCTCCCCACAGGAGAATCCTGTCTGGTTCTTGGTAGAGCCTGTTATAAAAGTTTGTCTTGAAACTCTTTTAGAGAGTTCTACCTAGAACCCAACGTAAAGGGTTATCCCTAGAACCACATGTGAAAGGTTTCACTCAGAGCAGTATACATGAGGTTCTGCAGAGAACCATTCTATGGTTCAGTGTCACCACCCAGAACCCTCTCTGGGAGTTCTATCCAGACTCTTTCCATCCTCTAAGGGTGCTAACAAGAATCCACCAACTGGGTTCTACCTGGAACCTTTTTATATTCCCAGGGATTTATCTAAGTTTTATCTATGTATCACTTCCAGGGGTTCTACCAAGAACCTATTTATATTATGTGACAAAGAACCCTTCAAGGATTTAAACAACCCTTGAAGAGTTCTTTCTTTTAAAAAGGGTCTATTTGGATAATTAGAGTTATTATTTGAAGTTTTAGTCTTACATTGAACCCTTGACAAACCTTCTGTGTAGAACCTCAGGTCTTCGGGAAGAACCCTTATTTCTAAGAGTGTGTGCACTTTGCCCATCCTCTGTTTAGCCTCTTATTCCTCCCAGTACAGCCCACAGATAACTGACAGCCACTACAGCCAAAGCTGGAGATCGGCATTCTCAAATTTCCCAAAGACTTGGTATGTGGTGTTTTTATGAGTATGTTGTCTGTGTGTGTGTGTGTGTGTGTGTGTGTGTGTGTGTGTGTGTGTGTGTGTGTGTGTGTGTGTGTGTGTGTGTTCCTGCAGGGTTAAAGTAAAATAATTTTGCCATTCAGAAGGCAATCCTTGATTGACAGAGTCCTCTGATTTATGCCTTTATTCCTGCACACTAAGCTAGCTTGATGCTGCAGTTGAAGCTGACAGTATAGTTGACAAGCCTACAATGGCAGAATGACTAATGCAAGTTAGATTTTTTTTTTTTCCCCCCTAAGACTTCAGGAGGGAGGATTTGAGCGAGTGGTTTTCTTAAGTTTTTAAATGCCTTTTTGAAGAATACTACAAGATTGATAGATTTAAAAAGTAATGGATATGTGAAAAATACAACAAAATTATATATTTTACATGCCTATTAAAATATTCAAAACAAAAGTAACTACACCACTTTCCTAATTTTAGGCCAAAGCTGTGTCCAAGTGTGTGGGTTAAATGATAACATTTATAAATATATATTGTTTTTGTCTTCATCTACAGTCTTAACTATATTATATTAAGATTTTATACTTTTATGATGAT
The DNA here is from genome assembly GCF_056507025.1 of Lutjanus erythropterus. Classification (NCBI taxonomy): domain Eukaryota; kingdom Metazoa; phylum Chordata; class Actinopteri; order Lutjaniformes; family Lutjanidae; genus Lutjanus; species Lutjanus erythropterus. The sequence goes on along the minus strand of NC_139317.1, from coordinate 7,669,726 downwards.
TTTAAACCCTTAAGAATAAACATTATGTCCCATGACCTTGAGGGGGACGGCAGGACTCGCTTCTTTCCATTTTCAACCATTTACCTTACTTAAGAAAACAGTGCACTGGAGGAGTTTTTGATCCGACCACATGATCAGCCTATATCTAATGTCAGGTCGCACAAAGAAGTGGACTCTCTGCACCATCCTGCATTTCTTTGATCTTGCTGCCACAGACAGCTGGGTCCAGCACAGGTCAGAACACCAGGCCTCTGGGAGACCTGCTAGGTTGCAGTATGCACTTTATACAAAAATGGTGTGGAGAGAAGCTTGCAGTGGGAAGATATTTGTTCGTGAGGGGCAGCATGTGTTGCAGAGCCCAAAAATGTTCATGTGATGTGTTTTGAGTAATTTGCACCATCAAGATTGACACACTAAAGTGAGTTTTGAGTGAAATAAAGTACTACTTTATCACTCATGCATATGTTTGTTAAAATGACAAATGATGCAGTTTGTTTTATATTTAGTTCCAGTATTCATCAAATGAGAAAGAATGAAATAGAAATGCAGAGAAAATGAAAATGTATCATTACCAAATTGATGCATTTGTCGAAAATATTGACTCTAATGTCCACCATAAGGGACATGTCTTAAAACATAAACAAATAACAGTTTATACAGGTCTTTAGTTGCACAGCTGAGAAGAGGAAACCTTCTTCTGAACCTTAAACATGGCAGATTTAAAAACATCTAGGAGGATGACAGGATATGTGAATTGTGTGATTTAGGAGAAGTTGAGAATGAATCACATCTTCCTCTGTGTTGTCCTTTTTATGATGAGTTAAGAATACTGATATTCAATGAAATATCTGTTCAAATCCAAAGATGTTCTGGTGGTCTGATGATGACAAAATTGAACGGTTGTTTAATTTTAATTTTAAACTTACTTAATTTTAGACTCACTATATAGGATCCACAATGCACCAGAAAAGTGTAGTGTACGAAGTGTACGACTGATGGTCACCGACCAAGCACTACCATAATGCATTGCACTGAAGGAAAAATAGCAGCAACAAAGTGTTTTTCCTCACTATATAGTTCTCTACATTGAAAACCCCAGATAGCGAGTAGGGAGTAGTGAATGAGTGAATGATTTTGGACACAGCCTGTATCCTCTTGTTCTCTGCCTTTCAGCTTCCTGTGTCCGTGTCAGACCACACAAAGGATGTGAACCTACTTGGGTTACAAAGTAGACTCAAAAGACCTTGTGTTTAAGCTAATGTCTGTGTTTGCGTGTGCCTTTGCTTTTTTTAGCTTTAGAAGCAAACAGTACATGTTGAAAATCCTTCACAAATCAACAACAACTAAACAGATGCTACTCGTTTCCAAGCCTATATTGACCACATGTATTAAATGTTTTCTGGACAAGTTGTCTCATTGTGTTAACGTCCATGAACTTGTGAAGGAATGTCTCGTGGCATATCTGGGTCAGGAAGTGGCCGACACAACACATTCTTAACTAGTAGTAGCAGCAGCAGCAGCAATGGATTTCAGTTGAAGGAAAAAAACAAACAAGCAAAACTTGTGTGATTTCCTATAAAGCTTTTTTGCAGTGAGGTCAGGTTTTCGCTTTTATTCCGCATTGCACAAGGACAGAAACGTCTATCTTCTGTTAAAAGTTATAAATTAAGGGGTAAAGGCAGGACAGCCATCCCTCTCTGAATTCAAAGCGATCGCCTTTAAATGACAGACTCGTGTTCTGAATTACTCTGAACACTTTGAAGACATTCTCAGCTCTTTTATCTATCTTAGGAAATGTGTGACAAGGACACTATCAATTAGAGGTTATATTGCTACTGAGGCAAATATAAGACTAAATAAATAGTGTAAATAGGTTGTACAAATGTGTGATCAAGATAATTTCATAATCAACAAGAAATAAATTATGTACTTACAAGGACATCATTCTTCATTAACATTTATTTTCCCCCAAAAAATCCATTTGAAACACACTTAATAAGCTTCATTTGCACAAACTGAAATGGCTTCTGTAATGTTTACAGCCACATTTGATGACACAGCCGCAAGGGACAGTTCGTCAACATTGATCGTTTGTATGTCTTACCGTGTGACTTAATCCGAACTAACCATCTAAAACAGCGAAGTCGCAAAATAATACAAATATAATCAATATAACACTTCTACAATGGTGGTTTCCTGTTGGAAAAGGCTGTCTGACGACAAGGTGAAGCTCTGAAAAGCATACATTTAAACTGATACATTTTTCTTTTGGTCATTTGGTTGTTTCTTTTAAGGTGGTTAAAATATGTTTTGCTTGTCCTGTACATTGTTTAGCTTCTGTAGGAAATACACTGACTACAGATAAGTACTTCATACAACCCCACTTCAGATAATCCAAACTATCCCTTTAAGAGTTATAGATTTGTGGTACTTAAGGCTAATGATACTTGATTCAGGTACTTTATTCAACAAAGTGAAATTCTTAACTTAATTGGAAAAAAAACATAACATGGGATAATAAAGTGAAAGTATGCAAGCATCAGATTTCTGCAAAATTATATCTCTTCAAGTAGCCTTTAGTTCCGGGGTCAGCAACCTGCACCCCCAAGCCAGATGTGGCTCTCTTGCCCCTCTCCAGTGCATCATAGCCTATGACAACAGCTTTGCACCTTTTCCAGAAAATTGTGACTTTAATAGCTGCAGCTCCAGAAAGACATTTTTTTTTTCTTTTTGGTCAAAAATGAGAATAGACCCTTGCTTTAGTTGGTAATCAAAAGTTGCTATCGATAAACTGATTTCATTCCTGTCTGTTTATTCTTTGTAAATATGTGTCAATCTTAATGCAATACATCATTTGAGGATGACTCAAGTGCTACTTCGTTGTTCTTACAGAATTAAAAACTTGAAATCTGGCAAGAGAAGGAAAAAATAAACAAAAGTGGCTTAGCAAATGGCTATCTGTGAGTGTGAGAATGAAGCAGCATTAGCTCAGGCAGAGCACAGGAGTCGTGTTTGTATTGGCTGATTGACATCAGCTGTTTGCAGCATGCTTTACAATATCTGATTCATTCACATCTGTGTGGTAACTACAGGCCTGACACTTATCACTGTTCCTCTGCCTGTTGCACACATGCCAACGCTGTTCGCTGTTGCAGCTCCCTGTTGTTGTTGATTTATAATTATTGAGGGGATTAGCACATTCAGCAGAATCCTTGTTGATGCTCGGATTATTCAAGAGCACCCTGAAACTGCAGGGCCCTTTTTGACAAAGCTAACTGTATAACCGTTTGCTATGAATGTTCAGTTCCTTGATGTAAGTGGTTCTGCTTTGCACTCTGTGAAGTGGCTTGTTAAATAATAGCCACTTCAGTCAGCACATAGCTGCAGCACCTGAAGTTCACCTCAGTCCTATTTCCTCCAGAGGTTTCTCTGCAGAGTTTAAATTCTGGTTTGTCATCACCTCTTCATCCATTATCTCACCCAAATTGAACACTTTGCCACTGTTCCTTCTACTTTTTGGTGACCATACGAATTACTTTGCCTGGGGCAAGTAAAGTTCGACATCAGGCTAGTAAATCTAACAACTCACTTAAGAATTAAACACATGGTTTCACAATTAACAAGTCTGGAGAGAAAGATAGGGATCATCACACCATTGACTGTGCCCTTGTTCTGACTCATAAAGACTGAACAAATCAAATTGGTCTTTGTTGTTATTCGATAACCATTAATAAATAAAACTATCTATGTAGGGGCAAGTCAAATTAGACTTTAGGCAAGTAGATTTGACATGTGGTCCTTGGGTATTTTGAGTCCCTCAACAGCAGACACCCTTGCCCAAGACCAGTTCAGGTTTGATCAGGACCTGACTTTTGATCCAGCAGCTACGACCCATGGATCAGCCCTCTACGCTGCCTTCCCACCTCCAAATAATGCCCATTCGGTTTAGGACTTTACCAAGCGAGCATCCTGCAAAACCCCAGCAGCCCACCTCTATTGACTCAAAGTGCATCTTCCAGTCTCTGTCCTGGCTCTCTCGATCAGTACCTGGTACTTTGCATGTTTCCTCTCACTGGCTTGTTCAGTACACTCTTCTCAGAGCACTGTGACTTCCAGCGTGAGCGGCTGTTTCGTTGCCTCAAAGACGATGATCATAGAAAACGTCAGCTGCTTGTCAAGATTGATGTATCAGTCAGAGTAGGTGGCCCATCTTTGTTTCTGGTTGTGGGCAGGGTAAGCTGGACTTCCAGGATTTCCAGTTTCCTCAGTTGGGAAGTCGTTATTCTGACTGTTGTGGGTTCATGAGGTTTTAAGTTGTATGTTGTAGGGGTGAGTAAAAATATCGAAAAATCGATGCATTGAAATTATTCGCCCCCTAATTCAATATCGATTAAGCAAATCTGAATCGATTCACCTCCTGGCCATTGGGGGCGCTGTGCGCAACATCTTCGTGTGATTCGCGTTTTAAGGACGGAGGCTGCATGCGACCAAACAACAACAATATGTCTGCAAACTACCGCCAAGCTCTGTCCGTGCACAGAAGATAACAGAGTCCGTGGCCGTCTTCATTTGCAAGGACCTTCGACCATACAGTGTCGTGGAAAATGAAGGCTTTAAGAAGATGGTACACACACAATTGAACCACGATACGCTATACCAACACGAAAACACATGACAGAGGTCACCATCCCGAAGCTGTACACAGAGGTGAAGACAGAGGTTTATATGCACAAGTGAGCTATTATGGTGCTGCTAATGTTTTATTTTGCTTTATTTATTTTCAATAAATATTTAAAAATTGCCAATAGGTACTCTTAATTATTTGTGTATTTCTACTTCTTACTGAATTGATATTGAAGAATTTAAATCAGTATCGAATCGAATCGAAATCGAATCGAATCGAATCGAATCGAAACCTAAAGAATCGAAATCGAATCGAATCGTGAGGTTCTTAACAATACCCAGCCCTAGTATGTTGAAAAAACATGGATGCTACTAAGGGTAGAAGGTATGTTATACACTGAATCTTGGACAACATACTGACAATGTGCTGTCAAGTACAATTTCACTCATGTCGCAAAAGTTATGTTGTAACTCGGCTCCTGCAACGACTTTGTACGTAGGGTTCTTTAATCTGTCACTCTATATGGACAGTAACTAATGGTTAAAATCTATTAAGATTAAAAATTACACATGAACAAAAGACCCATATGCAATGCATGAATTAATAAAAAGTTATTGATCAAACATGTACTTTCGTCCGCCATGATCCTGTATGATGTCAACAGACAACAACTTGTGTAGCAAAATTTTCTCCAACTTTCCGAGTTGTTTTTTAGATCCGAGGCGGGTTATAACGTGACATTTTCCAGCCTGGAACTCTTTTTCCCGTTACTCAGATGCAACGTGAATGCAGGATTAATGACATCACTTGAAGTCCCAGACTCGCACACCAGACCGCATTCAAGACAATCTGACTCATAGAGCTGACAGTATGATTAAACGGGGTCTTTTGCACGAACACAGTAAAAATGTCTTGGCCACGGCCGTGCCTCAGTACTGTGCTCTCTGTTTGTCTGTTGCTGTGTTCTGTTCCACAGTGTACATAAACAGTCCTTCTTACTCTCTGCTGCCTGTTCAGCTAGGGAACTCCCCTCGACAAATTTCCTCCATTACCATAAAACATCTGGGTACTTTTTACTGCAACTATGCACATTTTACATCACTAAAACTTAATATTGAGTGAAACAAAACAAAAACTGATACTATTACAAAACTTATCCTATCAAAATGTATGTAACTTTGTGAATATACATGATTTAATGAATTTATAAGATGCCGACTTTATATACTGCATGAACTGAAATAACTATGCTGTACAAAGACATGATTGTGCGAGCATGTGAAGAAGAAGCTGCACCCTTGAAAGGAGAAACTGACATTCCACAGAGTAACAGAATAAGTTGTTTTGTTTTCAAGGACACCGTACCCATTTGCTGTCACAAGACTGTTAGTAAGAATGTTATATTTTGCCTATTTTACATTATAAAAACCCTGTGTGAACACTCTTTCTTCGAACACTTACAGTGCAGACTCCTGTATGTAACCTGTTCCCTTGCATGCAAGATTTTCATTAAATGATCCTACTCATTTTGAATCTCAGACTGTTCCTGTCTTTTTGTTTAAGAATTACTCTGTCACCGATAGAGTGTCATCCCTAAATTATTATAAACATTATTATGTAATATGTCAGTTATTTACAGACTACAATACTTGCAGACATATGTAAATTATATCAAAATAAATATGAATATATCTCATTAATATTAAATTATATACTATTGTATGTTGTATAGTGTTACATATTATTTATATTATCTAATTAATTAAATGAATCATTTAGATTGAAAATAAATATATATGTACAGGTCTTTTCAAGAGGGGTAGGTATGTTTGTAGGACACTAAGTTGTCCTCTGGGTGTCATGTCGTGTTTTTTTTTGTGTGTGTTTTGGGTCACATGTCTACTTAGGTAGGAACCTTTCGTCAGGTGTTACTAGATGGAGGAGCGCAAATAGTGTTCTGACTGCCACGCCAGCATGGCACGCCGGGTGAGGCTTTTGTTGCTGTATTATGGATCTTTATGGACACCGATTTTGGACTCTTGCATGTAACACACTGAAGACGAGTACAGTGAGCAATAAATTATCCATAAAAATCAATAACGAAGAAGTGGGACATTGTTATTTCACAAGATACAACAAAGAGGTGCACAGCAAGCGTGTCAACTAAGTTATTAGTCTGCTATGCAGCCCCTCAGTGGCTTTAAGTTGTAGGCTTAGCCGCTATAACATAAATATATGAGATATAAAACTCCATTGTTTATTTTTGTTGTGATGACAGGTTAATCCTGCTTGTCAGCTTTCTGCAAAGTGAAGATCCTTTGTTTATTTCTTCCTCTACACACTTCACAGTTCCTTTGAACGGAGCATGTTTTGCTCCCTATAATTTATAATCTTACTTTTCATGGCACAGTCCTCTGTTTTTGTGTGGGTGTGGTCTTCACTCTCCTGACTCCCAGCTCTGCTCTCATTGCACACCTGCTGTTCATCAATAATCAGCTCACCTGCCTGCAATCAAGACTTTGTACAAGAACTCTGCTCTGTCAGTCAGTCAGCACAGGATCATAGTACCATCAGTGGTTTATTCATGTGCTACGCTTCCCATTCAGAAGCTAGTTTATTTTTGCTCATCAGACTAATTGTTTTGTTTGTTTGTTTGCTCGTCCATCGGTCATGAGGTTAACACCTATTTTTCCCTGTCTCTAGGATTACCTGCCTCTCTGCTCATCTCTTCATCATGCCAGCTTTCATCCCAGGGATTTTCTCTGCAAGCCACCTCCTGGATTGCTTCCCCCGTCACCTCAGCCCTTAACTCCAACCGGCCGCTGTCCTATCACCCCTGCTGGCCTGCAATAAAGAACTGACTTTTTCACCTTACCTTCTATACTGTCATTTGATTTTATGTTCACTGAACAAACCAAAAAAAAAAAAAAAAGACAAACCTGTGTCTTTTTTTAATCAACCCGCAACATTGCCTCATTTGGATTATAACAGATGGCAAGAAGAGGAGACAGGTGATGGCGATTTTATTGTCCAAATTAAAAAAAAAGATGAGGTGTGATAACAATCCCCCTCTTACCAGCCCTGCTACAATCACATCAACTGAGGCCACTCTTGTTTACTGTTTTATGTCGAGCAGTGGAGTGTGTTGTACTCCCTCCTTTCCAGAGGAGCCCAGAGAGAATATTCAAATACTGATTTCTTGGCGTTGATTACCATAGCAACAAACAAAAATTTGGGTCAACCCTGACAATAGCATGAGATGATCCTACTGACAATTGTTTTCATCCTACTGACAATTGTTTTGAAAAAAGAAAAACATGGCCCTAATCAGTGGGCTGGAACAGTCTATGTATGTGTTTTGCAGACCTATAAAATATACAGTACATACAAATTCTTCAGAGAGCCCTTATCTGGGCTCCCTGTGAGATAAAATACTGACTTATGTGAACAGCAGGAAGCAAACTATGCATAATAAATTATTTTACCCTGCAATAGTGGAGTGCACATATGCACCATAATACATTTTCCTCCATATATAAGGGCTGGAATTATTGCTGACAAATTAAATATATGGCATACCTGCACTTTTTGAAGATTTTAACTAAAATTGCAGGTAAATCCTACATCACTTGCATCCCAGCTTTCATGCAGTCTATGTCATGTTCCAGCTGAGGTGTTTTGCTTGTTTCTCATTTCATTTGCAGAGTCAAGCCAGTGCCAGATGACAAAAAAAAATAAAATAAAGCATCTCTCATAATATGTCACGATAATGCACATCTGCCACTCACAAACAGGCTTTCACGGACCCAGATTTCAGGCCACTGCATTAGGCAGGTCAATAAGAACAGAGCCCTTTAATTTCTCTTATCTCCATAATTACACATAATCTCTTAGTCTGTCAGTACATAAGATAAAAATAACAGGGTTTGATGGGTATCCTGCGGGGGAGAGAATGATTTAACTGGAAGGCTTTTCATTCCCTTTTAGTTCTTTTAGATAAGGCACGGTTCTCTAATCTAGCATTTAGGACGTCTGTCACAACGTAAATGAGTCATCCCACAAGCACATTACAGGCCAGTCAGAGGGGCAGACGGACTCATTGGAGGTACAGTGGTTCCATGACAGGGTGATAACCTGCCCTTGCTTCCTACAGTGAAAATTTTAACACTTTAAAATGGTTTAGAAAAGTTCTACATTTTATAATTTTCTTTTATGAGGGTTCCAAACTTTCCATGACATAACTGAGCAGGGTTGGAAGTGTCTGAACAAGCCTAAACTGTTCCTGAAAGTGTGAATGAATGAAGACTGAAATCCCCCTAATTATCTACATAATGCATTAGGTCATTATCCATCCTAGACTTTTTTTTTTACTGCAGTGTGGTAGAAAGATTTTGTTAAATGAAGGCAATCTAACTACAGGCATTTGTAGAGTCTTTCAAAGTTCTAGTAAAAATGCTTCTTTAAGACTGACTGTAAAGACCATGTTAAGGTGGTAACATACTGAAACATTTTGTTTTTGATGATATGGAATTGTGTGTTTCCAGATTGTCCTCACCAGAAAAAGGATCGTCTAGGTCAAATGTGCAAGCAGCTTATTGCGATTCATATTTCTGTTTCCGATCAGGGCAACCACTGTAGGGGGCGTGGCCACTTAGCTACAACTCCAACCAGAGAAACTACTTTTGCAATACTGTGATAACAATGATAACCTTGATAATTTTGGTCACTATAATCATGATATGAAATTTTCATACAGTTTCATCTTTAGTCACTACAAAGCCATAGACCTGCTGTTTATCCGTGGATCATCAATCGAAGGAAATAATTCATTCATTTGAAAATGACTACGGTTTTACAGACTGTGGGAGGTGGGGTGCCCAACTCCAACCCCAGTTGGTCTATTTCGGCATTCGCCTTGATGGTTCAGGATGATTTAAAACAGTGTGGCATTTTTAGCCATTTTTTAAATGCAGATTTTTAGTAATATAATTTAGCTCACAGCTCAAAAAACATGTTTATGTGTGCAGTACTTTTTGAAATATATTAGTCCGTGCCAGTACCTTGCAGTTCATTTTGAAGGGTTTAGTACTAGCCCAGTTTACTGTCTGCTCCCACTGCTATGAGCTAGCCATGCGGCCAACAGCTGCAGTCCACTGGCCAACTGTCCAATGTTCAGCACACGAAATGATTAAGGGCACAGGATAAGGATAAAGATGTGCCAGACTCATCTGAAGCTCCCGTTAATCTGCTGTTGGCAGTGGAGTTTGTATTGCATTAGCATTATTACAGTGTGTATCAGCTGGTTACAGGAGGTGGAGGTCTCTGCATCTGCAGCAGCAGTGGTACTGGTGAAGTTTGGGACTAATGGAGACTTAACTACAGTAAATCCAACTCTAGGATTGGCTTAAATACTGGGCAGTGTGGGGCCGTAGAGGATATTTAGATGAGGAAACTGAATGGTAATGAAAATATGCAGGATTTGTGACTTCCATAATGAATATTTTGGCACATGGCCCGGATGCTCTGTGGGATACAGTCATGATGCAGAGATGTGCACTGGTCACCTTGACTTGTTTGTGGATTGAAAGCAGGTTGTCCCATGGACTCTTTTCTAACTAGATCCCCAACCTCTACTGTCTGTCTAAAAAAAATTAATCTTATGCACTGAATTTTACTGCTTAGTAAAGAGGGGTGGGCGGGTCTCTGATGGCCAGATGTTCTGCTCATTCCTCCAGATGTTTCCATAGTTTAATGGGAGGCCACAATGATCCCAATATCTGCTCTCACACATATTGGTGCAATATAATGAAAATGTTTTCCCAAAATAGTAAGAGGGAGAGTTGCATATCTTACTGTACAAACAAATGTAACAGTCACGGCACTGATTAGTACCAATTTCTTGGTTCTTTTCCTGGAAAACTAATGGATGCATGCAGCATTTCCATTCCAGTTGGTGCCGGTCCATGTTTCCTAGAATATTTCAATGTCCTGGGAAATTGGAAATTCTTGTCAAGTATTATTTGTATTTACTGAGTTTAAAGCAACTTTTTGTAAGATTTGTTATATTTTGCCATTTGACACCCCCAGTTTTAGAGAGCAATTCACTTATTCACTCTGCCATTCAAGATTATATGGATAGCTGTACATGTGCATTTATTATTTATTACAATACTTGATCAAAAACTAGCGGGTCGGCAACTTTGCTAACACAGCCATCAAACAAGTGCATCAACACAAAACATAGCAAGCCAAGTAATATTACTTACTGGTCCAACAGCACAAAGACCAGCTCACTGTCTGTCTTGCAGACTTTTATTTCACAAAGCTCTCACCATCGACTAAAAGCCGGTCTGAAATTTGCTTTTGTCTAGCCTCTTGTTTGGTCACATTCTCCTTTTCTCTTTTAAGCTTCCTCAAAAATGTTAAAAAGGTCTCTGCACACCTGAATGTATGACAGTATACCTGATGAAGGTCGTCCCGAAACGTCAGATATTTAATAAATCAACAGAAAGCGAGACAGTGTGCAGGAGTCTTTTCTGATTTTCCTCTTTTTAGCTTCCTCCATCAGCATCCTCTTTGGTCTCTTCACCTCTGCCACAATGTCTGTAGGCTGAGCCTGGCTCCGGTTCTGGCACAACACCGGCTCTGCTCTTGTCAGCATTCCCTGACCTCCTTCTGGGAGTCCACAGTCCCTGTGCTCGCAGTGTAAACACACACACATTTTTACTTGGGACCATTGGAAAATTCAATTCTCCATACCCGCAGAGCGCTGTCGTCACAGCGATCATATCTCTTTTCACTGGATGTTATGACCGTACAAGTTTAAGGATGTCAGTATTCCACAGATAAACAGATAAGAGAAACTCTGATTGCTTTTAAACCAAGTTTTGATTCTTAAAATAAAATGGCTTTTACAAATTGGTGGGTACTGAGTCTGCAGATGGGATGTGACTCCCCATAATTTGACTATGTGAACAGATTTGTGTCCATGCCATGTCATTATCCAAGACACACATATGATCACATAAAGCTCTATTTTTGGGGGTTTGGGAGAAACATTTATTTGACCAATTTCATATAAATGGATATGATCATCAAACCCTAATGGAAAGGAGATTAAAAAACAAACAAGCTTGCTACTTCATCAGTTATGCAACACATAAATAACGGATTATACTACCACAGCTGAAAAGGTAGCTGAATCTCATTGTTAAAATTTCTATTAGATATGGTCTTGCTTCACCGCAAGGTTGGCAGTCTTTGTGACAAATCCAGCCCAATGGACAATAAAACCAGTGCTGGCAGGAGGAGAGCCTAGGGGCATCATATTTTCGTGTGTTTATGTGGGCGTGTGCATGACATGTGCCGGGCCTGTGTGTATGTGCTGATCTGCAGTAAGATTAGGTAGAAATAAATTATTTCATTCAAATATGGATATGTATTTCTAGATATTGTGAATGCAATTTGCATGCAAAATAGGTCCACCCAACCAGGTGACAAAAAATTCATCCTGTGGCAACACAAAAGTAGCCCAATTCTGCAGAAGCAGACGTGGCAACCCTGCGTCGTGGCATTTTATAAATATATTGTAAAAGTGTAGCTTTTTACTCTTTTTGGCTGTAGTGCAGCAAAGCTGGGGGCCGGCACGATAAGCACTGAGTGAGTGAGCTACACCAGTGGTCCTTTGAGTGTTAAATTATCCCCGTTGCGCTTTCAAAATAAATTAGTGAACAGTTCTGCACTATGTCCCCGGGAGGGAACACTCAACAATGAAGTCACCCTTGTGACTGGGACACCGCATCCAGCAAAATGTTGCAACTTCCTGTATCTGTTTCAAATTAAAAGCCCTTGTTTTAATTTAAAAGCCCTCTAATGTTTCATGCTGTACATTGTCCAACCTTATACAGTGGAAACCATGACAGGAAAAGGAAAAAGAACTGTCTCTCGTCGAAGCTTATAACAAACGGCCAAAAATGGGCCAATGAGATATATACAGTATACTGTCCTGTACTATCAGTGCAGTCATTGCATTATTTTATATTAATCTAATAAATATACAAATGTCAATTACTATTATTTCTCTGCATGAGAAATAAATAAAAAAATCTGTCATTATAATATTAAGATCATTGTAACAGGTTTCTAGGTTTTGACCTAGACTTGCTTAAGTGTAATTTGTTTTGCCTATGTTGTAACTAATCATCTAAAATAGGCTGAAACTGAAATATGAGCAACCATCCTGCAGTGACATACTGACTTCAGATTTTCATTGCAGCCGAATGTAGTTTATGTATGTGTCTCTGTGTGTGAAACCACTATGTCTCAAATGTCATGTTGTTATTTTGCCAGGGCTGTGAAGTCGTTTATCAAATCTGGGACCCCATACATATGGATGCACGGAGAGACGGGATATGCGGTGTCTATTTGATTAAGAAGACCTTTGACAAAGGAGCCAGAACAGCAGAATGACAGCCAAAGCTCTGTGGGTTTACACTGCATAAAGCTCATCCTGAGGGACCGATGTCTAGTTGGAATTTCAAGCAGTCTGAAGTGCATAAGACAGTACCATCGCTGCTGGAGAACTGGTGAAATGGGAGCTTTTTCAGGTCACTTACATATTCAGTGCCGGGGATGTAGATTGGGCAGTTCTTGTTTGTGGCGAATACCAAACAGTAGCCCAAAACCTATTCTCCTCAACCAATAAGCATAAAGAGGCACAGCAAATTCTGTCTGGCAAGGTGCCATGCTGAGTAAGAAAGGGAAAATCTACCAAGTTCTTTGGGGAATGAATGTAATTGCAAAGTAGGCACTTAGAGCTATCATTTCATTTGATTTAAACCAAAAAAAACACTCCTTTTACTAACACATGCAGCAATTAGAACACTTTGTCCTGGTTTCCAAAACATACAGTAATTGCATCATCCGAAACACAACACCGCCATGTAATTTGGTCGAAGTGTAATTGGAAACCACACTTACAAACATTAAAAAAAATTTAATCAACTTGGCTACATGAAGTGAGACTTACTGAACGTGACAAACATTATCAATCAGTCAAGCAGCCATTCCTCTGCAGAGGCCATTTGTACGTGTAATCTGAGATCCTAATGAGAAACTTTCAGTATAAGCTGAACCAATCATGAGATTTGCTTTTTAGAATTAAATGCATGTCATTGCCTCATAATTTGACCACTTATAATTCCATGGCGTTATTCATCATTGCAGTTTCTTAATGTTAAGCATGCAGTTGACAAAGTTGCATGTGCAGTGGATGTGTGTTGAGTGAACAGCGAGAAGAAAGCACCTGAAAAGATGCTGAGGAATCAGATAAGCATGAGCTTGCAAGCAATCAGACAAAGAACTAAGAGAACAGAGAAAAAAATCTGTGTGGAGATGAACACAGGAATTGAGTGTCCAGTGTCCACTGCTCACTTGACTTGTCTTTTTCCCTCTTTCAGTTTTATTGATGAGAATGGCCGAAGGGCTTTTTAACAAATCAATGCTGTGCTTTTTGCTACAATACCATTGATTGACTGGTTTGATAGGGTCCGGTTGCTAATATTTGAAAGGAACCAGCCTCATCAAAGCCTTGACATCCCATAAAGTCTGTCTCAAGACTGGTCTCAGTCTCAAGACTGGTCTCAAGACCACTTTTTTGAAGGTCTCAGTCTCATCTCAGAATTTGCCACATTTTTGCTCAGTCTTACTGTGTTTGGATATAATACTGCTCCACACGCAGCCAATAACTTGACTCATTTCTAATTTAAAATTTTTGTCACTGTGGTTGTAACAACTGTACGATTAAACGCTGCCACCAGAAACACTTGTTTGTTAAACTATTTATCAGTATTTCATTCATGTACAATTCCAGTTAACTGTTGCCTCTAAGATGTTATGCAGCTGCCCACCGCTAGAGCTGCAGCCCCAGCAGACGGCGGCCCCTCTCACCCAGTGTGAATGCCCCGACAGCCTGGATGTTGTTATCAGCAAAGCGGGACAGATGACAGCTCATAAACACTGTGGTTTGGCAGTGTTTTAATCTAGAAAATTAAAATACAGTTGAATGTAAGCAGTGTTAACATATAACCACCCGACTGGTGCAACGTGTATCCACATTCAGCACAGGCATGTGGATGTTAACCTGCAAGGAGAGCAGGCTGCTGCTGCTAGCACTGCTAATGTTAGTCTCACTGTGTGGCAGACTGGCAGCTAACATCAGCTCTGAGTGAACAATCTCATTTACTCACAGACACTGTGATCCTTTTCAGTCTTAAAAGATGAAGCATTTTGTGAGGTGTTCCCATGTTTGGAAGGACATTGTTCAATGTTTATATAGCACCATGCAAAGTATCACACATTTCAGCTTAAAATAAAATGAGGATATTTTAGAATGTGGCTTCAAACGACAAATGCAGCACTTTTTTGGACAATGTTAAACATTGTCAGTTAATAAGTTGTGCTGAATTTAACTGCTCTCTGAGTGTTACAAGTTCTTTTTTTTTCATTCACAAGTCGCCAGTTCATTGCAGAATTAACTGTTAGACAAGTCGACTAGTCTAAATTAAAACTTGCATATAGTCAGGGAAAGGAGGAGGAACATCCCAAATCAATATACCCTCCTATGTGTGTGTGTCAGCTGACTAAAATTCATATTCAGGTTCCAGGAATTCAGGTTCCTCAGTGTTGTGTTTTTGGAATTAGTGAAGTCATTATTTATGTTAACTGTTGATATGAGATCATTTTCAATCATTGCCTTATTTAGAATATATTTAGAAGAACTGTTTGTCGTCTCTGAGACTTAGAGTGTAACCAAACACAATGTGACAAGATGTGGTTTAGTGTAATAGAAGAAGGGACGACATGAGAGAGATAATGGATGGTATTTGATTTTTGGATTCACTTTCCCTCTGCAACAGCCAAGAATGTTAATTTCCATAGATTATGTACAGCTCAATTAACTGTGTTCCCCTGTGGGTGGCTGTCTGACAAAGTCATTCATACTGTCTACCTCTATACTATAAATAAAAACAGTACACAATAATGTCAACAGACTGCCATATATCATTGAGTTTTATTAATCTCAGCTGTGGTAGAATTTGTAATCTTTGCTCCATGTGTGGGTAGAGGTTCCTCTCTTTACATTTACTTGTTTTTCAGTGCATTGAGAACCAAACACATCCAATACAGTAACAACAAATTCACTATAAATTGAATAAAAAATGGTTGTCAGATGCTAGACCAATCACCGCACCACACAGGTTTTTCATACTTTGAGGTGCTCTGTGTTCTGCCTCCTCCTATTTTGTCAATATGAACAAGGCAATTCCTTGAAATCCGTGTGCGCGCAGAGTTCCAGCTTGTGAATGAAAAATGCCAGACACAAAAACCCAGCTTCTATCACCATGTGTATACTGGCATAAAGATGACGGCGAGAGGAACAAAGCCAGCACCCCCCTACACACACATTATTTAGCCTGGCGTGTTATGAATCTATTACAAATCCTTTTATAGCATGCTCAAGAAGAATAGCCTTACGTGATAATGTGCTGAAAGGCTATCGCGCCGCAGCAGATGCCCAGCTTCAGTGTGGTAGCGCGTCCCATGACGGGGGTTTCCACAAGCTGGGTTCATTGACATCAACCGTCTGGGGACAGCCATGGAATCGGAGCTGTATGGTTGCTGCTTCGCTTGTTCTCCCCGAGGCACTGCTATAAGGACATCCAGGGGCCCTTCATCTGCAAGGTTAAGACAATACCATGCAGCTTCACAGAGCGCCCAGGAACGGGCAAATAAATGTGACCATAAACCTGAACAAAGGAAGATATAATCAAAGGTTGTCTTTGATAGCGTTTGTGATCTCTACATGTGAACAGCATGTACATAATCTTATCCAGAGAGCAGTGTGTGATGCCATCAGAGAGAGCAAGTGGTAACTGACAGTGGTGGAAAGTAACTAAGTACACAAGTAGTGTACTTTTGTACTGTTTTAAGTTACTTGATTTTTTACCAATTGTTGCTACTTTTATACTGCACTACATTTATTTGAGAGTTGTACTTGCCATGCATTTCTTTATGAATTAAAGGACCAGTTTGTTGGATTTAGTGTCATCTAGTGGTGCGTCTGCAGATTGCAGAGACCTCATCTCACTCTCCTCACTTTTGAGTCTGTATATTTTTTTATTTTGCATATATTGCTCTTATTTTTTATATTTCCTGTTGTTTATATCATCCTATTTCATATTTTCTGTATTTCCCTGTATATTATGCTTGTTTACTTCATTATTTATTGTTTTATATTGATGGTATTTGCTAGCCACTTTGCTGCTGTAACACTGCAAATTTCCCCATCGTGGGACCAAAGGGATATCTTATCTTACCTACCATGGCCACAAAACTTGCACAAACATGGTGATGAGGCACGGCGGCCTCCCTGGAAGATTATCTGCACTCTCTGTAGATGTAAACAGCTCATTCAACGTAACGAAAACACAACAATTCTTATTTTTAGAGGACTAATGAAAACAGTATATGCCTATATTCTCCACTTTGACCAGATGAAAAACTGAAACACTGCTTACATGTAATGCATCCATAAGAATAATCCATTGCAGTAATATAATAAAAACAACACTATTACATATTATATTGCTTTTTTAGTAAAAAGATTACTTTAGGGAGGGTTGTCTTCACTTGATAGGGACAGCTGAAGATATGACAGGAAGTGGGGGCTGCAGACAGCAGTCGAACCAGCGGCAGAGGACTGACTGCCTCTGTACATGGAGGTACATGAGCCACAAGCGCACCGCAATTATATGGCTGAACAGTGACTTAGACTGGGTATCGGTACTCAGTACTTTTAAAGTACTGTGTGAAACAATATTAAGGATTAAAACCTCTCCAGTCAAACGATACCTCCAACTGATCCTTTTTGTACTCAGATCTTGAATAAAATGAATTAGTATGCAATGTGTGATCAGCCCACAACTGCAGCAACTACAACCCATACAGTCTGATGTGGTGAAGTTGAGCATGACAGATTTGATGGAGTTGGCAGCTCAGCATGCAAAAGTGCCACCAAAACGTTGCAGAGTACAGCTGTAGTACAAACTTTTGGCATCTGATCGAAATAAATACATAAAATATGGAAGAATTATTTCAGGAATGCTTCCATTCACATCAAATGAAATACTCCTTTAGTATCTGTATCACTTCATTTACTGGTATTGTTACTGGTATCATAATTTTATGAACGATACCCAGCAATGATACCTGAATATTTTAACTTTTACTTGTAGTTTTCATTATGGTATTGCTATTTTTTTTAAAGTAAATGAGCTAAATGTTTGTCACTCCACTTGTAAATGTTTTGGAGAAGCCAAACATTTAACATTACTTAAACATTTTCATGTATGTTTACTGCTGTTTGGCAACTTCAAATAAGGGTTTAAAATTGATCATTTTCATTGGTTATATTTCATTTAATAACAACAACACTGAGTTGAAATAGTTGTTCAGAGAACTCAAGAGTTGTTGGGTCAAGTCATCATCTCAACAGTAAGCCACTCAAGATAGCTTATTGATTGGCCCATGCTGTTGCCAGGCTCAATGAGTTTGTTATTGGAAGTTTTCCAGATTTCAATCTTGTTGTGAAAACTGCGATTACTAAAATTCAAGGCGGCTTTGCGAGACTGTTTGACATCTGTGTGAAATGGGACATACAACAGCGCGTCAGCATCCAGAGTCCTGAGCGTCTCAGGGTTGATCTCAGTATCTCTGGCACTGTGCCACAGCAGAGCTTTTTAACTACCTCACTGACCTCTGACAGATAAATGGGGAACCAATTCCCCCTGGCCCTCCATCATGAAAGGCAGTCTGTTGTTGGATTCACGACTTCCTCAAAATGGTCCAGTTCCCCTGACTTGTGAAACCAGAATGCATCTCACAGATTCAGTTTTTAGTCTGGAAAACATCCACTTGAGAATTGATTGAACGAAAAAGGAGAAACTCTGTTGTAAAAGAGTCAATATACAAGTTAAGAAAAAGGCATTTTTTAGATCCTCAAGCTGCTGGTTTTGTTTCATTCATCAATCTTTGGATATAATTCACTACTATCATAGTCTCTTCATTTCATGGCCAATTTAACATTCTGTGGCCCTTTTGGCTGATGAAACCATAAAACTCTACAATGCTAAGTGGTGGAAATTTGAAAATATAATGGCTTTTCTAAAGATTTTGATATTTGAGAGATTCCTACCACTGAGCAGGCACAATGAATCTTTCCTGATGAACCCGATGGACAAATTAAATGATCTATAAAGAAAGCCAACCATACAAACATAAGAGAAAAAACTATATAAGACATATTAAAGGCACTCTTCATAAGGGGTTTATGGGTTGTAACTAACACACTCTGTAAAACAAATCACTGATGAAACTTTATTGATCATTTTAAAGCTATTAATATAAACAGCTTTGGGTTGCCAGATTATGAAAAATCCCTCTGGGTGAGTGATTGACGGTGAAGTTTTTAATAAACTCCGTAATAAAGAGTAACGATTGTCTCACTTTTTTTTTTTTTTTTAAAAGCAATTGAGTCTGCAGATATAAATGTTCATAAGTCGTAAATAATAAGGGTCACAGATTCTCCTTTCTGTTATGCTGAAAGCAAAAGCAAAATCATCTGTGATGATGTACAACTGCATTTTAATAATCCACACAGTCAAAAGGTAGTTAAATGAAATAGTCACAAAATTCAGATCAGTCAGATTAAAATACATGCCACAAATTTAACATTTTTCAGATATATTTATAGGGCCTTAATTTGATAGTGTAACTGAAAATGTGACAGGAAAGGGGAGAAAGAGGAAGGACAACAACAAGCACTTATTGCATTTACTTGATTCTAAATTATAATCATATATTTTTGTGAGCTTGACTTTCAAACTAATGTATTATCCACTGCCCTCCCTCTTCTCCAAAACAAAGCTTGCTGAGAAACATTACAAGTGACGGTCAAGTAATCAAATAATAAGGCAAATAATAACTCCCATTAGCGATAATGGGTGCAAAGATAAATAAAAATACACGCTAAACTAAGATAATATGGCTACACAAAATAACATAACTACACTAAAATAATAATTATTATTAATCATTAATTAGAAAAAGAATTAAAGCAGACTCTTAAAGTAACACAAAAGTTACTTTCCCTAGTAACTAATTACTCATAATGCAGTAATTGGTGAAGTAATTCAGTTGCGATTCAAGCGAGAGTAGTAACAAGTAACTGTAACTATTTACTAAAAACTTGATTACCAGTGTTAGTCTGTCAGGAACAAAAAGCCTTGTCTAACATAAGTTTTCACTGTACCTTACTTTGAAAGTCGTGCTGTTGCAAAAAAATAATAATTTGTGTCCATGTGTGCAAAACTATAGATAATACTTTGCGACTGTTTCTTGAACTGCTGTGATTTTGGGCTGTAACAGACACTTTTACAACAATCCTTCAAATCTTTTACAGTAAATTTTAACAAGTTATTGAGATGCAGCACTTATCAAGAGGGTCACCGGTCGAACGGTGAAGTGGTCTGTCTGATGAACGAGAAGGATAAAGAAAGTCTCTTGCTGGAGGGATGAACACTGAGCTCAAGAAATTTCTCCAACCTGGCAAATGAGAATTTGTTCTGATTAATTGCTTATACTTATAAAACATTAATAAAATCATTTACTTGCCGTTAATTGGAATTCATAGTGCCTTTTTGGAAAATATCTTATTAGAAAGTGGTACCAAATATTTCACAAGGGTGAATGATTAGTTCCCCATACAACTGCAGCTTTACCTAGAAATGTAAGGATTGTTGGAGTTGGACTTTGACTTCACATCATGTTGTGATACAAAAACATGAGGCTACTTATTTGTGCGCCCCTTTCCTCTTCCTCACTAATTTTCAAAAGCTTTTTTAATCTTGTTTATCAGTCGCGCTCCCCTCAGTCAGACCACACTTTGCACACTAATATCATGTTCATTACTGGTCCTGCCATTCCTGTAAGCCTATCAATAACTGGGCAGCAGATGCCCCGGAGAAAGGGCTTTGCAGAATCACAGAGCCCGAGGCGGTGATGATGATGTTCACATTAAAGTCAGGAAGAAAATTTTTCTGACATAATTTCCCTCACACCGGCACCCCTTATCTTCTCCAAGCAGAATCAGACAGGTAGGATATCATGTAAGATAGGGGACTGTTGCAACTTTTTTTGCATTTCTCTCAGCTACTCAGAGACTATTTGGACTAGACCAGCCAAAAGTATTCAACTTACTTTTGCTAATTTGCTAATTAAATATAACATTTAAAGATGATGATATTATTCAAAACATTTGACAGGAAGAAATCAGAAGGTGCAGCTGACCCCAACTCTGGGGACAGTTGCAACGTATTACAAATAGATTAAATTTCACCACTTGGCTTTTGCTTTTTTGTCTCAATGAGAGTAGTATTCTGAACATATGCACTGTTTTACAATAATATTATTCTATTTATTTCTTAAGTAATATTGATCAAATAACAGTTGTTATTCCTTTATGCATACAACCAAAGCCTAGTTTGAGTCAATGTGCAGATGTTACAGATGCTATTCAATCTCTCTCTCTTTCAGTGTAGAACAGAAAGAATGGGAAATTTTGTAAAGCAACATTTTTTTATGAAACATATACATTTGTATTTGGGTAAACTATCATTTTATGTACACTGAAATTACTTGTTTATGTTTAAACGTACCATTGTGTGGTCTGTTTTGATTTGGCTTCCTAGCTTGGGGACAGTTGCAACCACGTGTTGCAACCGTCCCCATCCTAACAGCCATGACAGAACAACTTGATGTAGAAACATACAAACATATAATTTCAACAAATCAAGAACTCAAAGAAAGTAAGTTTTGATTAATTCATACAAAGGTCAGTATG
Source organism: Lutjanus erythropterus (assembly GCF_056507025.1). Lineage (NCBI taxonomy): Eukaryota > Metazoa > Chordata > Actinopteri > Lutjaniformes > Lutjanidae > Lutjanus > Lutjanus erythropterus. The sequence goes on along the minus strand of NC_139317.1, from coordinate 7,648,142 downwards.
ACAGTGTGACAAAAATACAGCTAACAAAAAAAATTGCGATAAATGCAGCAGCAGGTGTTGAATGTTTTTTGTCTCTCTTCATGGTGAGGAGAGCGTCTGAACATGTGCAGCTTGAGTGTCATCACTCTTGTGGAGCTTTTCTATCGTCGCCTTTGGCTGCACCAAGTCAAACCGCGTGCTGCACTGATTTGCATTTCCATTACCACTTTTAACATGCTAATCTGTGCTGAGTTGCTCCCCAGATAGACTCCAAAGCAGGCTGCGGTAAAGTCTTGTTGACTGCAGGCAATCTGTGACGGTGACCCCCAACTTTTACCAATTCAAACAATCGTGTATGCAAGAGAGCAAAGAGAGTGGTGTTTTTAAAAGTCTCTGCATGTTCAGCTCAGTACTTTTGCAGCTTCTAACTGAATCTCTGTGGTTCGAAGTTCAGTTTCTCTCATGAGTCATTTCTTTTTTAAGTTCAGATTTCTCCTTTATTTTACTGTTTTATGTTCGCTTTCAACTAGATAAGAGTTCTGTTAAGTTCTAAAATCCTGATTTTGCTGCTTTGTAATAAAAGTTTTTGAATAACTAAATAACACATAAAAAGCGACAATGCTCAGCTCACCATGTTCATCACGGGGTATCAAATCAAAGTGACAGAAGAGTCCCTGAGTTTGTATCTAAAATATTGCGTTTTCTTCTAGTACACAGACATTGAGATGACAGAACCATCACGCAAGCTGAGTTTGAGACTCTGCTCTACAACGTACTAATAAAAGCCTCTAATTACTTTGGACCCTCACTAAGAAACTACAGATTTCTCAGTTGAAAGCCAAGAATAAGTCCTGTGTTTAACCTACTCAAGAAAATAACACAGGACTTTTATTGTGAAGAATTCATAGGAAATGACGTGTTTGTTCTCTGATCTACAGCTGATCAACTTGAGATAACCTCATCAGTTCAAAGACACACCTTCAAGCAGTTAGTCTTGAGATGCGAATTCCTGACATGCCAAGTCAAACCAGACCAGCAGACGTGCATTAAAAAAGTGGTATTTTATGCTTCTGATTAAAGTAATAACTGTCCCCTGTTGCGCCCGTCCCTGGTCTACCCTATGTGCGCTAAAATAACCTGCAGGATATAGAGCGTGCACTCCATTCATGAAGAAAAAGTAGTAGTTTCATGCGAAACACTCAAACATTTGCATACAACTCATATTGAAAAAGGTTGATGGAATCACTGAACTTGCTGCCACACTGGCTGCGTGAAAAGAGCTGATTTGCTTGTGTGTGTGAAGGAGGGGTGGTGGTGGTGGTCTGTGAGTGTGTAATGTGGCAGGCAAGAGACTGAGGATGATGATGGTGATGTGTGTGTGAGTGTTTGCGTGTGTGTGTGTGTGTGAGAGAGAGAGAGAGAGAGAGAGGGAGGGAGGGAGAGAGAGGCAGGTGGAAAGGGGGAGGGGTCTGGGGTGGTCCAGACAGTCGCTCCTTGTGTACCTCACACACTCTCAGCCTCTGCGCATCATTTAAGGGGAGCCCGGCTGTCGCTTCCTCCCCGGTCGGTCGGTCAGTCTCACCGCCTGCCTGGGCTGCTTCACAACAACACCGCCGCTTCAGCGTTACTCCACCACTTCTTCTCTTTGTTCCCGAAGCCGAGCGTCCAACTTAAACCGCCTCTTTATTTATTTTTTAACCGCCGTTATATGGAGAATACAGCTCCGCCAGACGCGTTTATTCTCTCCAGCCCGAGATGAAGCGCACGGAGCAAAACGTTTGAGGACTAAAAGGAAAAGCAGATTCATGGACGCTCATCATGAGAATACTACAACTACCAACAAGGTATAACGGACACAAGTGTGAGCTTGCTCCGTAACACAACTGCTCTTTATTTATTTGGATGATTTATAGAGGCTTTATTTTAATTCTTGGAGCACTTGCGGCTGGGTGGGTTGCGTTCATTTGTGCTATGTTGTCTTATCGCAGCGGTGGTGAGGATGTCTGCATCGCGGAAAATATCTGTCAGGAACCTGTTCCCGCTGCAGTACAGTGGAGCTTTTTCATTCTAAATGTCTATGAGAGGAAAGCATTGATGCTCTCCATGAGCTGGAGTTGCTATCTGCAGCCGTAGAAGTCCGTATTTTGTATTTTTTTTTAGAGTATGCAACAACACCAGCTCCTTCACACAAACAGGAGGCTGTAGTCTGTCTATGCAGTGAGAGGGAGGTAGATTTTTATCTGCTTTTATGAAACAATTCTGCGCTTTTATTTAGAAGAGATGCCCTGGTGTATTATTTCTTTTTTGGAGCTTCTGAAGCCTTTATTTTACCACCAAAGCTCCCTGCGTCAAGGCCCCCCCAATATATGATGCTACAGTGTTATTTTAAAGAAATCAAATCCTGAACGGGACAGATTTTCTCTGTGATTATCTAATTCCTCACTTGCAGCATCATTTCCCCTTGACGTGACATTGGCAGTGAAGCTTTAAAGTAGTGTTTACCTTCCTGGGCTGCATGGATAGGACTTTGTGTTTCCCTGATGAACAAGTGGAATAAGGCACAATGCTCAGACTCTCCAATCAGGCCAAACAAGGTCCTTGAATTAGATGCAGGCAAGTTGGAGTAGACAGAGATGAAGCCAGGGGAGGCTGTATAGGGAGTACTGCAGTACAATTTGTAATATAGTGAAGTATTCTGTGTGCAAATTCTGATTATATGGCAAGTTTTGGTGCATTTTTAACCCATAAAGCAGAGCCATAACCAGAACAGTTCGTAATATATGTGCAAAATCTACCCAGTGAGCATTTTTCCATTGAAAAGACTTTAAAAAGAACACAGTGATGACCAGTGAAAAGCTGATCAGAAGAGATTCAAAAGTGAAAGTTTTTTCACTATTTGAAGAAGTTGATTGAATGTTCACATTTAGACTGTTTTTAACCAGGATTTGTAACAGTGATATTTTTGTCCTCTACAATTATGCAGGGCTTGGCGATATGACTTATAAATAATATCTTGGTATTGTTAGGCTATTCTGGGATATATGATACACACTTTTTTTAAATAATTCTCAAATATTATGAGATATGACGATCTTACAGCATATGATGCAAAGTAGATTAAAGCTATAATATATAATATGTTCCTTAAAAAAAAAAAAACAACTATAGACTCATATGAACATAATCCCTTCATCACTTATGACCCACTAGAGCTGTGTGGTTGTGGCTGTATCTGCAGAGACTCTGCTCTCATTATTTTGCCGTAGTTGTGATGCTTTACCGACCCAGAATGTCGGCATCTGCCGTCCTGAGAACGAGACAAAAGCAAACTGTCTGTCTGGTCCATTAAAGGACAGCTCAGACAAGTCCTACTGATTCTAGCTCTAACGGTTACTTTCATAGTCAATTAATCAATCAATTATCCTCTCTACTTTAAACTACACAAGAGTATATAGACTAGTAAGGGCTGGGTGGTATGGACTTTGGTGCTTTCTGAAGATATTAACACAATGAGATTTTTGATGAATCAGTAATGTGAATATATATAATGACTAAGAGGGTAAAGGAAAATAATTGAACAGCTAGAACAGTCTGTCAAGTTCAGTAAATTACATCACTTTACTGTAATGAAGCCTTTAAAACCAGGAAAAAACAAAACTTAAGCCATGTCTCAATATAACAATATCCAGAGATGATATCTTGTCTCATGTCACAATATCGATACAACATCAATATATTGGCCGACCATTGTTTCTCGTCATTCGTCACATTGGACCCTCACAAAGAAACTAAATCTAAATTTCTCAGTTGAAAGCCAAAAAAGTCTTTGTAAATTGTATGTAAATCTTTTGCCTCAAATGGGACTCAAACTGCACATGCTTGCATGAACTCACTCATCCACCACATCTTGCTGTTGGTTTAAGCTACTTTGTCTCTTTTCATAAAACGTCACCGTGCACGTGTCCCCCAGTAGTCGAAGTTGTAACTAGTATGCCTAACTTCCTAACTGAAAACAAGTGAGTGAGTTTGAGAGGATGGAGAGCGAACAAATGTCCACATATAAGGCAGCAGCGCCTCCGATTGCTTCTTCTGCACAATTATTATTCATACTACCATAATTTTCGTCAGCCATGTTTGTATATAGTTGGGGGGGCAGTTTACTAACTTGTAAATTCCAGCAGCTCACATTTTCCTTCCAAACCTTGTCCTTAATGAGGATATTCCTATGAAAAGGCTGCTGTGGATCATATAAAAGGTGCCGCCTCTCAGCCTCACTTATTAGTCCGTCCTACTGACTGCTTTGATGAAGGGACGCCATTACGTCAAGGACATTAGATTCAATTTTGGCCAAAAAAAAAAGCTTTGGAGGTGAAGCAAATGTGCAAAACTTCGCCAAAGTAGAGCCAGGGTGTGCGTTCTTTTGAACAAGCGACACGTTGATCAGCCTGTTCGCTGACACTCAGAGCCAGATAAGACATCCTCATTGTGAAAAACTTGAAGTATCAGCTGTTCGCTCGCTCGCTTGCTTGTTTGCTCGCTCGCTTGCTCGCTTGCATTGCTTCCAGTCAGGAGGCAATATTAGGCTACAGCATGAAGCATAATTTCTTTACATTAAGACCTTCTCCCATCACAATGTCCTGGAAGTTCATATTTTTGACATTTTATATCAAAAAATTAAATGCGTTGAAATTACGAGTAAGTAATTGATAACTAATGGACTATTTTATTAATTGCAGACTATTTTGATAACCAATTAATCATTTTGAGCCACTTTTGAATAAAAAATGTCCAAGTCTTCAAAATGTGACTATTTTCTGGTTTCTTTAGTCCTCTGTGACAGAAAAACTGAATATCTCTGCGTTGTGGATAAAAAAAGACATTTGAGGAGGTTATGTTGGGCTTTAGGAAACAATAGTTGACATTTTTCATCATTTTCCGACATTTTATTGACAAAACAACTAAGAGATCGACAGATTAATTGATAAAGAAAATAACTGTCAGTAATAGCCCCAATTTTTGTGATGTGGAAGTTGTTACCACATTTTAGCTGGTTCAGACTGAATATCAACCAGTTTTCAACTAGAAATCAAAATTTAAATCCTGCTTGGTGCTCACTGGGTATTTTAAAACATTGGTACAGGAAAAAAAAGTGTCTTGCCATTTTTAGATACTGTATACAGCCTGTTTTGTGTGTCCACTTCACTGTGGTCTGGGATTTCTGACTGCTGTACATGTTTTTGGCAGTCAGTTGTTTGGATAGGAACCAAAACTTACTGACTCAGAACTCTTCCTCTTTATCTATTTTAATTCTCAAAAATGAGGCTGTAGCACCGGGAGGAGAAACAGGAGACAAATTGAAAGATTAAGTCACAGGATTGTATCTCATGGCTACAGTAATCTTTATGAAAGACCGCTCTTATTCTTTTCTTATTCAGTGTATAGTTAATCTTCAACCTTGCCTTTAACGTGAGTGAGTGAATAAAAAAATCTAGCCTTTTGGCCTGGAATCATAAATAAGACATATCCTACTTTTATTCAACTCACTGATGACTCACCCTCAATTCTAAAATCAGTCTCAATACAAGTGGTGCCACAGTTAATTGGAATATTAAAGAGGAAGTATTTCTGTAATGTTCTTCTTTTTGCGGTGCCATTATGTAATATCAGTTGTCCTTTTAGATTACTTTGTTTGGCTAAAAACTAGAGGATTTTTGAACCAACCAATACTGAATGATGCTGCTTTTGGTTGGTTCGGCTTTTTATAGACTCCACATAATGTTCAAAAGTGTCAGCTAACTTTACTAAATTTGATGAAAAAGCACTGAAAGGCAATAATTTGAGAAATAATTTAACTTATTTCTGCAATAAAGTAAAAATAACTGTTGAATCTTTTCACATCATGTTATATCTTTATATTTTGCACCAAATTATGTTGAGTAGTGTCAACAAGAGTACCGATAAGTAGTATACTCTTAGAAATAAAGGTGCTAACTAGAACCATAAAGGGTTCTTTGGCTTTTTCCCATAGGAGAACCCTTTTTGGTTCCTGGTGGAACCCTTTATAAAAGCTCCATTTGGAACCCTTTCAGAGAGATCCCAACAGAAGGGATTATACGTAGAACAATTTGTGAAAGGTTTCACCCAGAACCCCAGATGAGATGTTCTAAAGGAGAACCCAGGACCCTCTCTGTGGGTACTATCAAGAACCTTTCCTTTTCCAAAGGTTTTATCTAAGATCCTTGCCATTATTATACAAAGAAAACGTTTTTCAAGGGTTTCAACAATCTTAGAACCTCAGTGTATCAGTCAGTGTAATCCCAGCAATCATCCCTTAAAAGTTATGACAAAGACGTGTAAAGAAGGTAGGAGATTTTATAGTTTAAAAAGAAACTTTATCGTCCAAAATGTTGCCTTCAAGGTGAAAAAATAAAAACAATCTGTATTTGTTCTGTAACAGTTTTCATACCAGCATTTATTGCTGTGTTAGGACAATATCAGATCCATATACTGGTCAGGCTCTAGTGAAAACATGTAGCATAGGTATATTCATACAGCTGTTAAATCCAAAAAATAAAACAAATAAAATCACTTCTAAAAATAAAAATAAATAATTTTTGTTTTGCAGGGAGGACCTGGCATGGACCGCTGTGTCTAAATGAAGTGGTTCAGCCATGCAATGTTCCTGGAAGGCAGTGATTCTGCTGGCCTTGGCCTCCATTGCCATCCAGTACACGGCCATCCGGACACTCACCTCCAAGCCTTTCCAGCTGTGCCCGTTGCCCAGCCCCCAGAACTGCGGTCTGGGCGGCCAGGAGACAGAACCTCCCTTTGAGCGGGGAGCAGCAGGCGGTGGAGGCTGCGATGACTACCCTTACTTCTCCATCAATGCCACGCGCAAAACGCACATCCTGGTCCTGGCCACCACCCGTAGCGGCTCCTCCTTCGTCGGCCAGCTGCTCAACCAGCACCAGGAGGTGTTCTACCTGTTCGAGCCTCTTTACCATGTTCAGACTACTCTGATTCCACGTCTGTCGCACAGCCGCAATGCCGCAGACCGGCGTGTGATGCTGGGCGCCAGTCGAGACCTCCTGCGTAGCCTGTATGGCTGCGACCTCTACTTCCTGGAGAGCTACATCAAACCGACACCCACAAACCACACCACAGATAAACTGTTCCGGCGTGGGGCGAGCCGAGCGTTGTGCCAGCAGCCTGTATGCGATGCCTTTGGTCCTGCTGATGTGAATGTGGAGGAAGGGGACTGTGTCAAGAAATGTGCGACTCTAAACATGACCTTAGCAACGGAGGCATGCCGCGACAAGCGGCACGTTGCGATCAAAATTGTCCGGGTGCCAGAGATCGGAGATCTACGTGCTTTGGTGGAAGACCCGCGGCTGAACATCAAAGTGATTCAACTCGTCAGAGACCCGCGCGGTATCCTGTCATCACGGATTGAGACATTCAGGGATACATATCGTCTGTGGCGTATTTGGAGGGCCACGGGGCGAAGACCCTATAATCTAGACTTGAGTCAGCTCACAGTTGTCTGTGAAGACTTTCTCAGTTCTGTTTCGACTGGTCTCAGCCATCCCTACTGGCTGAAAGGGAAGTACATGTTGGTTCGCTATGAGGATTTGGCCAGAAATCCGCTTGTCAAGACAAAGGAGATCTATGACTACCTGGGGCTGCCTATGGATAAAAATGTGGAAGACTGGATACATGCAAACACCCGGGGCAGCAACGAGCCCTCAGCGAAACACAAGTTTGGTACGGTGAGGGACTCAGCCGCTAATGCAGAGAGTTGGCGTCTGAAACTGTCTTATGACATGGTAGAATACACACAGACTGTGTGTCAGAAAGTACTCCACCAGCTGGGATACAAGGCTGTGAAATCAGTAGAGGAACTGAAAAACATGTCCCTCTCACTGGTACAGGACAAAACTTTTGTACCTTTTTTGTAACAAAGATAGTTCTCTAATGACTATTTTTGATATATTTATAATTGTTGCCTTATAATTTCCTTAGTTTGTTGGTTTTGTTTCTGTCATTTTGTTTCTTCAAATTTGCACTAAACTTTAAATATTTTGAATGCACCAAGGGAACTATGGATTATTCCCCTAATGTTGCAGAACAGCACACGTTAAACACAAAGTTATCCAAGAAGCTAGTTTACAAATGTCTCATTATTTAGTTTTACCATGAATAGAACCAAGACAAGGCGCTGTCTTCATTAATTTCCTGTATGCAAGCTGTTGTTTCAACAATTGTTGCCCTTAAGAAACACAGGATGGGAGTCGGGAGGGGGTTCGGCCAAACAGACATGTTTTTTTTGTTTTGTTTTTCTTTTTAGACCTGTGATGGCAAATTTGGACTGTACAAGCCCTACTGTGCAATAAATAGTGAATGTCGCAGTCAACCTTTACCACTATGGCATTTCTATCCATGTGGGAAGAGGAGGAGAGATACTTCTGACAGATGCCACGCTTGCAAAGGATAATTGCAGACAATTAATAGGCTCTCATGTTAAAGGGACAGAATCCCACTGGAGGTCACGAGCGTTTCATCAGAAGATTTACAACCATCTGTGATAGACAAACACACACTAATTAGAGGTAATGATGAAATCTTCATTACTGTAGCTATTTAGAGAATACACCACACTTTCATGATGATTGCCGCCTAAAACATGGATGTTGACGTTATATAGAATCTAATCCAAGTAGACACTGAAGCATTCTGATGTTTTGTCAGTTTTATTTATTACTTTATTTATTTTTTAATTTGTAGATTCCACTTATTCTAAGTCATTCACAATGTGAAATTTACGCCACCTTTTCTGTCTTCAATTAAAAATGTTTAAGCCATCGATAGTAAGACATTATCTCATCTTTTGACAGAGGATTATCATGAGGATTTCTTTATTTTTTTTATGTTCCCTGATGTGTGTGAAAACACCTCAGGACACAAATAGCGTATGCATTCTCTCTGAAGTAAAGTAATACCACTCTTTTGACAGTTAATGTTGTATCTTCCGTATGAAAGATGCATGACTGAGGAAAATACCCATATCTTTGCATAACAGGTTGCACTGCATATTGCTATTTTTGTCCTGGGTATGTGGATAGTTTATACTACAGCTGCAAGATAGAAAAAAAAATCATATTGGGATTATTTTGGGACATACTGCAATTGCGATATAATTCACGATTAGTGGGAATGATAATTTTAGCAGCACAATTTTTATTTTGACCAGAAAAAACCTTTTTTAAATTAACATGATGTGTCATTTTCTGGGGTCTGCACCAAACAAACATGCATTCTTACGTCTGAAGAACAAGATTTATGAACCAGGGTATCTCTTCATTATAATCCTCTAAAATCGTCCTTTATCAAAAAAAAAATTGCAGCTTCTGCGGTTTGGATGTTGCACTCGACTGGTAATATTTCGATGAATTGTGCAGCCCTTGTACTACACAGCAAAACCACATTCATTAAGCGTACTGTATCTCCATTAGATTAAATGTAAAAGTAGTATTACAGTAATGACTGTCCATAATCTGGGACAAATCCTCTGATCATCATAGTAGCAGTTGGTATGACGTTTCAACCCGCAAATGTTAAAGGGCGGAATATCAAGGCTGAAAAGTAATGTAATGTGTCCTTTTTTTAATTCTACTCCTTAAAGGGACAGTTCTGATTATTTGTTGTGGGGTTGTACCAGGTATCTATCCATGGTAAGTGAATTAGAGTCAGCATGGTATCGCTATGGACAGGGTCTGCAGCAAAACATATTTGAGCCACTTGAAAGAGGTCCACCTAAAAAGAACAGTATCGGTTTAGGTATACGTTGTATTAAGAATATTTTCACTGCTTTAGCTTGCTGTCAGACAGCCTTTTCTGACGGGAAACTGACATTAAATAAGACAAATATTCAAACCAAACCAAACACCATAGGTGAAATTAATAATTTTATGTTGCTGAGCATGGGAGTTGCTGGTCTGCCGTTGCCTCGATCAGTTTGTTTGTTTGTGTTACTGTGTTCTTAGGTGTTTTAAAAGAATAGTGTGGATTCACGGAAGTCATACAGACTTATTTCTTTTATGGACAGAGCTATATTTGGCTTATATAATGCCAGTTTCCCATCAGAAAAGGCTGTCTGACGACAAAGTAAAGCAGTGAAAATATTAGCGTACATATATATAGCGTGCACTTACACTGATATTATTACTGATATTTTTAACATGGCCAAAATACTTCTTGCTGCTGACTCTGTCCACAGCAGTTCATCGTTTAGCTTCATCGTTTAGCTGGTAGTCATCTCTGCCTCTCCAAACTGGTGGTGTGCCTATGGCGTCTAGTTTAGGTAACACACCGATTATGGATAAATACCTCATAGATCCCAACATCAAATAATCTAAACTATCCCTTTAAAATAAGTCTGACCACACTGGACAGTTAAAAAAAGCACTAAACACACTGTTATTCCTTTGTATTTATTCCTGAACAAAAAGAGGTTTTTGGTTCTCTAACCCATTTTGCATAACATTCCTGAACTCAAGCACAAATAAAATTCCAAGAATAACCAGAATTATGTTTTGTGAGATAAACCGTGTTATAAGATGTTTGTCATTGATGGACTCTTGGACCATTATTGCTGCAAAAATAAATATGGATTTGAGACCCAACTGGCACAAAAAGGAATGTTCTGGTAAACATTCCCACAGTTGGTTTATATTTGACAGCATGTTTACCAGATTATACAGTGGTTAGTCTGGCAAATTGACTTCCCGGTTAGTGTGCAGGATACAGTGATCGTTTCATGCCATGCACTGTATGTAGCAGCTTGAATTGAATGTCGGTTTGCATCATGTAGCACAAAAACTGCCTAGGATGTGTGCACAAATACAGCTGAACTTATAAAATGCAGAGTAAACACCTCTCAGAGTGATCTTGGTAAACACGCAGCACCTGCATCTATGATTTAGACAAAAACGAGGCAGGTTCTCACAGATAAAGGGGCAGAATGAACTGCTGTTGCCAGTTTGTGACAGACAGTGCCAGTTTTAAGGTGAACTAATATATAATTAGACACTCTAATGATTCTAGTCTTTAAGGGATAGTTCAGGTTATCGTTATCAGTGTATTAACTAGATGAAGGTCAGGATGCTCTAAGTTTGGCGAAGTAGACAGGGTCAGCAACAAAAAGTATTTTAGCCACTTAAAAAAACAGGTCCACCAAAATAAACCACTGTTAAATAAACTAAATATTATTATCTCCAAACCAACCAAACTCTATAGGCAAAATGAGTAGTTTTATTTCACAGAACACAGTAGTTGTTAGTCTCGATCCTTTACTTTGTTTGTATTATTGAGTGACTTCTGAGTTTCAGAAGGATCCTTTGGATTCACAGAATTCACATAATTTGACAAAATAGCTAACAGATTGAGGCGGTGGTATGTCAGCATCTCCCATATTCTGTGAGGTAAAAATGACTGATTTCCCCTGTGGAGTTTGGTTGGTTTAGAGATAGGGATATCTGGCTTCTATTACAGCAGTTTGCCATAAAAAAGGCTGTCTGACTGCAAGGTAAAGCAGTGAAAATATTCTAAATATTGTGCACACTTAAACTGATATTCATTTTCTGTCAGGAGGACCTTTTTCAAGGAGCTAGTTGACCCTGTCCACAGCTGGTGCCTTTCTCTGCTTCTCCTAACCTAGCGTGCTGTCGATAAATACCTTACACAACCCCACATCAAATAATCAGAACTATCCCTTTAAGATCTGCAGTCATATCAGGAGACTGTAGTCGTGTTAGACTGCATTTACTGTACTGAAACTATAGTAGATCTAATAATGTGCAGGTAAAAAGATCAAAGCAGTGTCTGTCTTTAACATAAACTGTCAACTTTTTGTCAGTTCAGTTTTTTACGTTGCTGACTTTGAATTTTGATTTCGCCAAACAGCGTCACTGCAGTCAAATAACATGGGACCAGAGCTGTCCGTTGAAATCCATGCAATGACCACTTGTTTACCCATAAGATATGAGCCCTGTGAATGGAGCATCACACACCCGGGCTCATCAGTATTGGTGACCGGATGTCCATTGTGATGCAGAGCACAAACCTTTGATCCTCCTCTGTGCCGAGGCTTGGAGGCAAACTCTCTCTCTCCTCTCCCTCTGCCTGTGCCTGTGCTTTCTCCATCATCCACCTCTTTCTTTCTTACAGAGATCTCAAGGGATTGTTCTTTTGCTTCAGTGCTCACTCTCTGTTTTTCACTTTACCTCTGAATCTTCTAGATGTGCTTGGCATACTTTTAATTTTAAAAATGCTGCAAAGCCGAGCTCGAGCGCACGCATATGATTTTGTTTAGCAATTAAAGGACTAGTTTGACACTTTTGGGGAAAAAAAAAAAAAAAAAAAAAGAGTTGAGCAATCGACATCGCTGTCACGTCTGCATGTTAAATATGAGGCCACAGCTCGCAGCTGGTTAGCTTAGCTCAGCACAAAGACTGGAAACGAGGAAAGGACTAAACTGACTCTATCTGGCTCGATAAAATCCACCTACCAGTACCTCTAAAGCTCACTAATTAACATATTACATATAGGACGGGGCAATGTATCTATATTCTATCAATACTGTGAAATGAGACTAGAGATAGTCTTAGATTTAGGATTAAGTTATATTGTGATATATATTGTTATCCTGCTTTTACAGACTGCATTACAGTGATGCAATTCTGAATATATCAGTCACATAGTCATTATTCCCACATCAAAGAATCTCATTGTGTTAATATTTTGTGAAAACATCAAAAGTCATCTCTACAATACTGTTGCAATATTGATACATATTGACATAGAGATATTTGGTCAGAAATCTTGTGCAATTTAATTGTCCATATTCCCCAGCCCTAATTACATCTTATCTGTTTATTCTGTGCAAAAACTCAAGCTTGCGAACATTAATTCGTCATTTTACCACAAGAATTTCTTGGCTAGATTCCCCGTTTCCAGTCCTTGTCCTACATCTAAGACAATGGTCTTTAATTTCATTTTCTTTATGAGCAGCCAGTGTGGGGGCCAGCCTTTTGCATTTATTTAGGCCTATTAGCCTGTTATCATTTAATATTTTTTACTTTCTTACTAAATTAAAGTTTTTATTAGCCTATATTTGAGTGAGCAGAGGAAATCTATCATGATAACAAGATACTTAACAAGAAAATGCTCTGCCAAGGAGGCGGTTCACAAGCAGTTGAGAAGTGATGGTTAAAAATATGTAGAATTGCAGAATGCAGTCCTGAGTGGCAGAAAACATTAATCGGCTTTAACTGGTCTTGACACTATTATGTAGTTGCGTGATGTGACACCTGTAGTCACTGGTGGAAACAGCAAATGCGATTCAATGCAGATCACACGATTCTTGGAGCAGCAAAGCAAACCTCAACTTGTCGTTTTAACATAAAAGTCAGGCATCATTCTGTGAGCAACCACCATCTGATTGTACGCTGAACACAGCATTAGTCTGCGAGCAGCAGGGCACAGTGAAAGGAGCTGGTTACCTAGCTGAGAAGTTGCAGGTGTGCAGTCTGCAGCCGACAGCTCTTCACCTAACAGCTAACAGTGGCTGTTCCTTTGGCTTTCATCACTCCCTGCAGTATTTCAAAGGGATCCACTGTCAAAAAAATACTAAAATTGACTGATTTTTTGTTTTCTCTGGTGATTTTACCCCAGACACGGTTGTAATTCTGCAAATATATAAATATTGCAGCACCTTCATCAGCGGCCGTCCTCCTGGACAGATGGGAAGCTTTGGCGGGCTGGATGATGTCCGCAGGCCACCAGTTGATGATCACTACTCCAAGACACTAGACTGCTGGCTGTAGTCTCACATTTACTGTACATAAGGGTGGCATCAACCTTCTCATCTAGCTCTCAGGTGCTCTAAGGGAGTGCAATCTTACAAGACGTCCAAGCTGTTGTATGTCTTTTGGTCTTAAACCTGTCCGTAGTGCCCGTGAATCTCTGTTTATAGGCTTTAATGAATTCAAGAAAGCATCAGCAGCTCCAGCCTCTGAAAGCTAAAACTGGATTGTGTTCCCTTTTTTGCTGTGTCATTTATATCTCATTTACCTGTTGTAAAATAATGAGAGCTAACATCATTGGACAGCCCATCAATAGTGCTGCGTTTAAGCGATATTGCTGCTGAAAGTGCACACTTTTGAACTGAAGCTCTCAATTAAACTCAACTTGGCTCCTTGTCTCTTATGCCGGACAGTTTGCTCGTAATGGCACTCTTCCTCCACGTCACACGCCTGACCCCCGCACACAGTTTGCAGCCAGCCTGCTGCCCATGTGTCAGTGAGTTGGTGTGTCTCTGGGCTCTTGCTGAGCCCCTCGTGTCCCAGGGCTGAACATATGGTTCACAAGCCCCTGGAAGAAAGTACAGCAAATCCCTCTCCCTCTCTCCATGTCTCCCTCTCCCTTTTTATTCTTATCCCTTCATAATGTGACCTTAATAATCTGACCTTGTGTGACTTCATGACGGAGAAGAAAGATATTTGCTTCTTTGTAGCTACTGTTTACTAAGCTGAGCTGACAGAATATGTCCTGCTCACTAAAGCTACTCGTTAGTGAGCAAAGGCAGCTCGGAGAGAGAGTCTTCTTGAAGCGTGTGCAGGAATAAAGTGATCGTTCTAACAAAAGAGATGAGATGAAAATCTGCTGTTAGGACTTCACACGCCTCGCTTTTGTCTTTGTTTGTGTGTCTGAATCAGTGAGTGTTAACTGTTTCTGCACTGCTGCTTACTGGGAAGTAGTCAACACTCTTAGTGATGAAGGAGTTAACCAGAACCATAAAGGGTTCTTTGGCTTCTCTCTATAGGAGAACCCTTTGTAGTCCCAGGTGGAACCCTTTTAGAGAGTTCTACCTACAACCCATCATAAAGGGTTATGCCTAGAAACATCTGTAAAAGGGTTTACCCAAGAACTCCTTGTGAGAGGTTCTAAAGGAAAAGGAATGACTTCCATATCATAGAAACCATCTATGGTATTAGGGTTCTATCCAGAACCCTTCCAGCTTCTGAGGGTTTTATGTAGAACACAGCCATTGGGTTCTGCTGAGAACCCTTTTTATTCCAAGGTTTTTATGTAGAACCTACTCAGGGGATTCTGCCGAGAACTATTTCATATATTATATAGAAGTCACCTAAGATTACCAAGAACCTTTCTATATTCCAAGGGATTTATTTAGAACCTGCATAGGGGGTTCTACTGAGAACTGTTTTATGTTCTAATGATGGCTGAGGGTTATCATAGGCATGCAAATACCATGGCTTTATTTAGGACCCTTTAATATTCCAAGAGTTTTATCTAGAACCCAGCCAGGGTTTCCACCGAGAACTCCTTTACATTCTTAGGGTTTTATCTAGAAATTTCCCAGGGGGTACTACAGAGAACCTTTTTATATTATGGTACAAAAAACACTTGACGTAGTCTTCTAAAGAACTCTTTGTTCCCAAAAGGGCTCTTAGGATGTTCTTAATGGAACCTGTAGTCTGATAAAGAACCTTTGATGAACTGTTTCTTCAAAAATAGGTTCTTTAGAAGCAAGTGGTTCTGGGAAGAACATCAGTCCGTCAGGAAGAACCTTTTGGAACCATTACTTCTCAGAGCGTAGCTGTGATGTGAAGAGCTCACTGAACTGAACAAATTACGTGAATTATAGCACTTAAACATGTCGCTGTGTGTCACTATTACTGAGGTGGAGAGGGGATGTGTTATGCAAGCATTTCCATATCCTGACAAATGTGTACTGTCTTTGACCCGTCAACACGTCACCTTTGTGGTTGATTTGCGTTGGCGTTCACCTCTGAGCGGCCCGGATGATTCAATCAGTTGTTGCTCAGGTGACCTGCCAATGTTCTCTCCAGCATGAAGCTGTGAATGAAAGCCGAGCGAGCGCAATCAAAACTATTCATGTGAAAATCATGAGATCGTTTTGTTCGGCTTCTCTGCACAGTTTGTCGAAGTTGGTATTTGATTGCTGGTAAAATGGCGGTGGGGGGTGGGCGAGCCGGGCTTTGCTAGGAGTGATATGGGCAGTTTAATTGAAGCTGTCAGCAGGTCAGCGTAAGAGAGGCGCAGCAACCAGGTCATTATGTAGTTACAGATCCAGAGCACCATGATAGGTTTAATGGGCAGAACAGCTTTGAAATGAATTTTTAAGATATGAAATATTCTGTTTAATATGCAAACTGGAACAGTTATCCTTCTGGGTAATAGAATGTAGTGGATGGATTGAATTCAAATCCCAGTTTTAATTCATATGAGATCTTTCTCACACAGCTGGCGTCTGTCACTGCATTGTTGCTGGGCACCTTTAATGTTGCACGAAGCATGCTCCTGAAATGAATACACTGTAAAAAAAAAATAATAATAAATTTGTTTTACTTAAAAAAGAAGTTGGGCTGCCTTAAAATTCAAAGTTGTCTGAACTGAACTTTTCAGTCATGCTGACAAGCATTGCAAACAAATTTGATTTCCTTTCACATTTTCTCAGTTTGAAAAGTCAGTTTTTCATTTCACACAAAGAAATTGCAGCAGCAGCTGCTCCTGTTGGAGCTACTTTGTTCCAATGAATTAAATTTTTAAGCTTGAGGTGTTTGAGGGGATAAATCGATTAAACGTCAACGGTTAAAAAGTAACTAATACTCGTAGGAGTTTCTGACAAGAATACTTTGTATTTTTAATTCAGTATTTGTGAACATCACACTGTAAAAAAAGACAAATAAACAAATTAACTTTTCTAGTAAAATAAATTTGATATCGATTCAGTTGTACTTGAGAAAACGTTCAATAAGCATAAGGTATTAAGTTGAACAAGCAATTCTTAAGTCACACTGCCAAAAATTTCTAACATATCATTTATTTATTCATGGTTTGCAGTAGTTTCATCATTGTGAAAACAAACAACAATGACTTATCTTGAAGTAGAGAGTATGCTTTTATGTTTTAAAGAAAATGGAGACTTTTAGCTCTCAAACAATGCATGCTGGGAAGTGTCCTAATATGCTGATCAACTTTCTTTAGAAATGATATGTCATCAGAGAAAATAGAAACGTTAACGTTAAGTGGAACTCTAATTAATGCCAATTGTTCACCGAACCATTCACCAAAGTGTCTGTTTATAAGTTGTCAGAAATCATTAATACTCTTTAAGAAAGAGTAGATGTTTGTGACGGTTAATTTGAGCAACATGTTAATGGTGTCCGGCAGGCAGAAAACAGGCAATCACTTAACTTAAACTTCAGAGTATATGTGTGTGTATTTTGGGAGCAGCAGGTTTTAGGGATAATGGGCTTAACGTTACATTGACAGAGATTTGACAGTCGTAACCAGCTGATCAGCTTACAGTGCAGGACTCATCATCGCTTGTTATTGTCAGTTCAGAAAGTTGCGGCCTGTCTGAGCTTCCTCAAAACTGTGCAGGAGCGGGTGGAGGGAAACAACTCGCTTAAACCACAGATTCCCCAGTAACTCGCATGATATCTTGCTCCTTTAATTTAACGAGGTGACTGAACTCTACAGAACATTCAACAACAAGTCAAAAGATTTTAAATAAATAATGCTTGTAAGTTATTTGCATTAAGTTAATGAGAAAATAGTTGACTCCACTGAATTCCTGTATATTTTTTACAGTGTAAGAAACATCCTAACTTGTAATAAAATTATTTAATAAACTACAACATTTTTTCATACTTAATGTTTAATACATCAAAGCATTCAATCTTACAGCGTGTATGAAGTTATTTTTAAAATGAGCAGGGGGGAAAACTGGAAATGACAGTCTGTCCCTTAAATGCTGGGAGCTACAGCTGCAACTGGCAAGCATAGGTTACTCTGTCTCTGTCTCCCTCACACACACACACACACACACACACACACACACACACACACACACACACACACACACACACACACACACACAGGCCTACACACACATCCAGACTGAGGAGCCATTGATGGTTAATTCCCCTGTGGAAATGCGGGTATAGGTGAGTGAGAGGATGTGTGTGTGAATGTGTGTACGTGCACACAGCGTCGGTCGGGCCAGTCAGCGCAGCTGACGTCACTGTGGTCAGCTGTGGCTCTCTCGCTTTGCTGCCGCTGCTCAAATTCTCCCCTCGGCTGGCCTGAAAAGCTGAAATGAGATTAGCACACAAGCAAACAAGTACGAGCAGTCATGAGCTAAAAATGAAGCTCAGGGAATAGAGAGAATGTGGAAATATCTCAAATAATTTGACACTGTGTGACATTTTTTGATTCATAAGACTTGCAAATATGTGCAAATATGTGATGACAGAGACTAAACCTGGGCGGCGTGGTGTGTGTGTGCACGTCTGACCAAGGGGCATAAATCCTGATCAAACTCCAGACTACCAAGCACACATTTGTTTTCTCAGACACTGAGGCTGTAAATCAGAGCTGTAAGGGTGCAGTGATGAAGCGGTGAATGAAGGCAGTGATGTTGGACTGTACACTCTTAGAAATTAGGGTTTCTCCTTAAGAATTGAGGTTCTACACAGAAGGTTTTTTGTGAGACTAAGGACTGCTTTAAGAACCCTTGCCATCCAAAGAACATTTTTGGAAGAAAGAGTTCTTCAAGGACTGATGAAATCCTAGAGGAACTCTTTTGTCAAGGGTTCTCTGTACGGTAACATAAAAGGGTTCTCAGGAGAAACCCCTGGGTGGTTTCTAAAGAAAACCCTTGGAATGTAAAGGGGATCTTGGTAGAAACCCCTATGCAGGTTCTAAATAAAACCCTTGAAATATGAAAAGGTTCTTGGCTAAACCCCGGATTAGTTCTAGATTTTGGAATATAAAAGGGTTTTGAGCAGGACCCCCTGGGTGGGTTCTACATAAAACTCTTGGAATGTAGAGAGGTTCTCTGTAGAACCCCCTAGGTGGTTTCTAGATTAAACACTTGGAATATAAAAGGGTTTGCAATAGAACCCCCTGGTTGGGTTCTAAATAAAACCCTTGGAATATGAAAGCGTTCTCAGTTTAACCCACTGGGTGTGTTCTAGATAAAACCCTTGGTATGTAGAAGGGTTTGTGGCAGAGCCCCCTGAGTAGATCCTTGCTAGCACCTTTAGAAAATGGAAAGGTTCTGAAAAGAACCCCCAGAGAGGATTCCGGGTGTTACCATTGTTCCATAGAAGGGTTCTCCTCTAAAACCTCTCATAGGGGGTTCTGGGTGAAACCTTTCACAGATGGTTCTAGGAATAACCTTTTATGTTGGGTTCTGGGCAGAACTCTCTGAAAGGGATCCAAGTGGAATATTTATAAAGGCTTCTCCTATGAAGACAAGCCGAAGAACCCTTTATGGTTCCAGTAAGCACCTTTATTTCTAAGAGTGTACACATGAATATTATTTCATGCAATATCTTGTATGTAATTGCAGAGTCTTCCATTTAATCTATTTTAGTCGTACTGTAAATTGTTTCTCATCTACATTTTGAAGACAGTGAGTATTTGTCATAAATCCACGCTGAGACAAACCCTCGTTGTGGGGATTTATCTGCAAACCCGTGCAGCCTGGCACGTATATTTCAGCCTTGTCTTCGCATCAAAGCTTTTTGCCAGGCGTGTGAGTCAGTTTCCCTCAAAAAGGGGATGTCCCCTGACATGTCTGGAATCCTGACTTGCAACATATGTTCTTGACTACTGTGCTGCTTCTGGCGAAAAAAGCTGGCACAAGTAACATCCACTGTGCGTGTTTGATTTGCATTCAATATCCACTAAAAAATGAAGCTTTATTTTATTCGGACTGATATTTTATTCGACACTGCGGCCATCTCTCAGGCCTTGAGGCTGTTCCAAATTAAAATAATTGATTTAAAAAAAAAAACAAATTGTAACAGATTGGTCTATTATAAGCCTCATCAACAAGCAATGCCATGATGCACGTCCACACTGTGAAATTTTCTAATTGGTAAAATTAAAAGGTTTTATTTGGTGTCTTTAGGCTTATTTCACTCTTTACCTCTTTAAAATTTCCATTTAATTGCACAAGAAAGAAAGCGTTCCTGTCAAACGGTAATAGAATGCTTGAACAGGCCAACAGAGAGTACCGATTTCATTAATGTGTGTAAAAATAAGTGATTTGTCACCACTGCTATAACTTTTTAATCCTGCAATTACTACATGAAATAAAGTCACATTTTTATTTTTAAAATATCACTTGTTCCCAGTTAAAGAGATAGTATGGATGATTTGAAGTGGGGTTGTATGACATAGTTATCAATAATCAATGGCGGCCACCACGTCCTCTGTTTGAGGAAGCAGCAGGAGTCCAGTTTTCCAGCCTTTTATCAATGGGAAATTGACATTATATATGCTGTTGTATTAGGGATGTCATGAGAACAAATACTTCCAAGTTGATTCTAAATTTTTAAAAATGTGATGTTACTTCTTTACAGGTGCAATTCTCCCTGACCTGACAGACATAACATATACACCTACAAGTTCTGCAGTATGCTGTTAAATGCCCAAGGGAAGAAGTAAAATAATAAATACATGTGTATGATAGTGACATGTACAGCTGCAGCTACAGCTGTGCCTCGGCTCATCGAGAAGAAAATAGAAATTCAGTCATGTATGGACGTAGGCGACTATGTGTTCAAGTTGGATCATCAGGGATTAATAAAAAGTTGAATTTTTCAGACAAAAAGAGGAAACACACGAGGAGGAAACTTACTGACTTTGCACAGCAGCTCACACATCCACAGGGTGAGTGAGTTTCACTTCATGGTAATGTTCCATTTATAATGTGAAGTGTTCTGCTTTTTATCATGAAATACATGTTATATTAGGTTTTTCTGAGACAGCTCCTCGGCTGTGTTGCCAGTTGTGTTTCATGAAGTTTGCAGTGGCTGAACTCTAATATTAACATAGCTCATAGGCTACCGTCCTGTCATCTGTCATTACAATTACACAATATAACTCTCACCATGTCAGTGAAATGTCTTCTGTCCAACTTATATTCAAAGTTCAGCAGCAGAAATCACTGCACTTTGGCAACACTTTCCAGACATGGCAACATGCTCCCTTGACAGTGGGTCAGGCGCAATAAATATCCCTCTCAGTCTTCTGGCCCAGAAGCTCAGAAGAGTTTTGTAGCAAAGAAATATCATAATGACTGGATATTAAACTAAATTTCTGTGTTGTATCGCTCCTTCCAAAGTAACCAGACACAGAGATTTTACCTCACAGAAAACGGGAGTTGCTGGTCTACCGCCGCTTCAATCAGTTTTTTTTTCTGCTTTTGTTATTGTGTGAATTTTGTGTTTTAAAAGAATAGCTCGGATTCAGCAAAGTCGCAAGATAACGCACGCAAACTAACAGATCGAGGCAGCGGTAAACCAGCCACTCCTGTATTCTGCCAGGTAAAAATTGTTTTATTTCTAAAGGAGTCTGGTTAAGCAAGAGAGAGCGATATTTTGCTCATATAACAGCAAATTCCTTCAAAAGGCAAAATACAGTGGTGAAAGTATTATTAATATAATGTACAAGTGGCTAAAATACATTTTGCTGCTGACCCTGTCTGCAGCAGTATATTAATCTTCTTCCTGAGTGCTTCTCCAAACTGGGGGCGTGTCAGCCACCATCTACTGTAGGTAATACGCTGGCTATCAGTAAGTAACCCACTTCAAATAATCCAAACTATCCCTTTAACCACTTCAGTCTGTTGATGAGAACTTCCCGCTGCCTCATTTGATATTCACGGTATCTTCTTCAACGCTGTAACTACCCAAGGTCTCCGCCAAGCGAAATGATTAAAAGAAAAAAGATTAATATTTCTGGATGGATAACACCATTTTGGAGAGAACCTTATTATGTTTTCTTCCCTCAACCTGAGTTTACACACCCCAGAGAGTTCCTAAACACACTTTCCTGTCCATTAATTTTAGTACCCCTCATTAATTCGCTCTCCTGGTGAAATGTACAGCATAGTTGAAATGTCTGTTAAAGAGCTAAAGAGAAACTCAGGGAGCTCACAGGAATTATTATTACATGGAGACCTTGGTAAGATTATCTGTTAAAACCTGATTAAAGTAGTCTTTCTCATGGCGCTCTCGATTTGTAACACTGGTTAGAGGTAAGATATTGTGCTAAATCATGGTTACACTGAGGCTCATTCTAATGTACTGATGCTTATCTGTCTCTTGTCTTCAGTTGCTTTTAATCACAGGTTTTTTCAAGTAAAGTTCAATAATGGAGCCCTTACTACAATATCACAGCTCTCCTAGTTTTAGGTGTGCCGTCACCTCTCTGACCCAGCAGGCATGTGAAGGTGGAGACCTGTCCTTCCACTTCAGGAGAATCAGTCGGTGGGCCAAAAGGGATGCAAAAGCCATGGAGTTTGATTGGCTATCCAACAGGGACAAGCCTTCTGGAGCTACTCCAAACACAGCAGCTACAGGGTTTGGTGGTATATTATGATTGTCTTCAAATGTAGTATTTCAAATATAGATGACCAAAATGGGGTAATCAACCTACAGGAAAAAACATGTGGTATAAGGTAGTGGAGGCAGCATGACACCTCTGACAGGTGACAGTTCTACAGTTTCATCCGGACCAAAATTACAGACACAAAACCTCCCTTGGTCCACGGTCCAGACCAAAATACACTGACTTTGGTCTGTTGAAAAGAGGTGGTATCAATCCAGATCAAACTGAAGCATGGTTCGCTTTGTTTCTAGTGTGAAAACAGTTTGTGGATGGTTCGGACTTTCAGACCAATTACCGGAAATAGTATATCATCAGAGATAGGAAAGGGGGAAAAACAACGCACCAAAACAAAATGAGTCACGGGAGCAGATGGGGACAGAAGGAGGACGGATGTTTAACTGACATCTGGTCTGACAACTTCATAAAGAGTGAACTGGGAAAAAAAACATAAAAATGTGGACACTTTTCAGTTGTTGTCTCACGTTGGTACTGCTGGTAGTGTTGCCAGAATAATAATAACATGGTGACAACAATGTGAATCTCTTCATTCATTTCTCTCCATAAATGGCCACTGAAGTCAGGCTACCTGCTGAATGCCCATATTCGATGCACGGCTGTCTACTAACCAATCACTGTCAAATATAGGGAGAAGTAGCCCACGCAGGTGATGATGATAGGATGTAGGTATGACATGTAAAGTTCTTTAGCTACACTGTGAAACCTAAACTAACCAGACCAAATGTCTGAAACTGTCTCAAAAAAATGAACTTTGGCTTGGACCTTGGCCTGAACTTTGAGGTATGAAAGCACCCTAAGGATATTTTCCCACCTTGTTTTTCCTGGACTTTTGGGTTTACCAGTTTGATCCGAACCAGATGGACTCTCAGGCCAATTATAGGAAGTTCAGGCAGGCCATCCTCAGAAGCAGAAAAAGGAAAATCAACACAACAAAACAAAATGATCCAAGGTAGCTGTTGGAGTCAGTTGGAAAAAAAAATATTCTGACAATTTTGGGTTATTTTCCAAGAGGATGAAACACAGAGGAATTATTTTGAACTGACAACACACCAACGTCATACTTCTGCAAACCAATCGGTTGCAAGTATAGGAAGACGCAGTTCACATAGGTGATCCCAAAAGTACGTAAGAATGTCATGTATAGTTCTTTAGTGTGCTTCCATAATTACAATGTGAACCCAAAACTAATGGAATCAAATGTACAAGAGAAACATCAGCCTTGGTTTGGACCATGGTTTGGACTAGTAAAGCAGCCTAAATTTCACTTCTTGGGCCGTCATTTCTGCATGTTATGATAATATATACTCACTAAAATACTTACTGACATCTGGGAACATGGAGAATCGCTTTAAAAGTCTAACAGGTCAAGAGACAGGCTGTCAGATAATCAGATCAGGTTACAAAAAACATTTACAGTAAACCAGGAAAGTGCTCTGTTAAATGTTATCAACAGTTTGTGTACCCATTGGTTCGCCTGGGAGTTTATGTAAAAATGTCTGCTTTCTGATGATTTGCACCCATCAGATTGCAATGTGCAGTGTTCTTTTTGCAGTGTTAACACTTTGATAGATTTCAGCAGTTAACTTGAGTGTGACTTTTATTTTATTACAGATAAATATAATGACCAAAACTGTCCTTTATGGTTAAGAAAAGTCTGTTGTCCATGAACATGTAACAAGTCAGCTAATATCCCATTTTGATTTTAATTCATCAAAAGACCCATAAGTGTAGAGGTACATCAATATCTTATTGATTATTACTCAAAAAAACAGCCACAGCGTAACCGTGCTATAAGACGAGAACATGTTGCTGAAGAACTGCAGGTCGATGGAGGAATTATTTATATCTTATACTATAATCACACCACCAGCAGCTGTACTGTTGACACATCATAAAACTGTTGTCAAATTGTCATGTTTTTAGCTCAACCCTGAACAGCAGCGTGCTTTGTGACAGTGCTTAAGACGATTTTGATGATAAACAGCATTTCCAGTTCCATTCTGCCACTAAAGCTCCCCCAAGAGGAAACGGGTGCCCTTGTGCGGTAGGTGCAGTTTTGCCCTGAGCGTATATATGCCACCGTAAATAAACTAAAGGGAGCAAATTATGTTAAAGCTCAAGAGGAAATAGCACATCTGTTTAACATATGTTCCTCTGGTCCTGGGAGAACTGTTGGGCAATGTAAGAAATGGTTTGATGGTATTAGACAATGAGCCAAACTGAAAATGCCTGATGGTGCAAGGGAGCCTTTATACTGAATGACATCATTTACACTACAGCCTCATGCACGATATACAGTATATGCACGTATATGATTGACAAAACTGGCCAGTAAGCTTTTATACAGCAAAGTAGAACTGTGGTTTGAGCTGCAGGAACAACTCAAATTCTTGTAACTAAAGACTCACTGAGCTGCCTGATTGGCAGCCTTTACAGCAGTTCACAGTTGAGGTGATGATAGGAACTTAGTATGCTTCCTCGCCTTGACTTGAGCCCAGATATTGTACATTCTTTATCAGTTGCTCCTGTATATTTTTTCAAATTATCATTCGCTCTCCAGCAAACATAATGACTGGATATCGGGGGAATTTGGATAATCATGTTTTGGTGGCTCACTGCCATTTCCTCTCATTGCATCATCAAGTAAAAAGTCTAGTAAACTTTTGACAAAAAACATCACAATCTTAAAAGTAGATTGCCATGTTTTTGAACATGATCGAGCTCCCAGGGTCATGAATCCTGATTTTAATGACAGGAATACGGTGACCTCGTCAGCAAACACTACATCCAGCAGATACGGAGCAACATTACCATTCAGTTGGAGTGGTGTTTGTTTCTATCTGAGAAATGTTAAAGGTGTTTAAGATTTATGGGCACCTAAGGGTGAGGTTGCAGATTACAAAATACCTCACCTCACCTCACCCTCCCCTTCCTAGCATCTAGGACACAGGCCTGCAATCTGCTGTCTCAAAGTGGCTCCCTGTGGCTGAGACAAAAAAAAGAAAGAAAGAAATAAAAGCGTTTCAGTGTTATTTTGGATTAAAATTGAAGAATGGATTTCTGCATATAGAACATTTTTTATTGACTGTATTGTTTGGAGATTTGAGGGATGAGGAGGATGGGAAAGACCTCAATAACATCATCATAATGGCAAAAACATTTATATTTAGAGCTGTAAAGAAACAGCAAACTGAATATTGACTGTTTCAAAATTATTGTGAAGAATCAGTGGGTTCTTGAAATGGATGTAAATGAAAATAAGGAACAGGATTTAATTTTTGAACGTGGGCGGGGCACTTTGAGTCAGGGCGAAGGCTGGAGCTAAAAAATAGTTCTTTTGAAAAATTATAAAGTTTGTCCATTTTTATACAAAAATCTTTATGTCTGTGTGTGATATGTGGATTTAGACTGTATATTTTGATGCACGTCCACATTTTGACTTACCCTTGTTTTTTTAATGCATGTTAGATAGAGAAAAGAAAAGAAGAAGAAACTCTTTATTTTAGATTTGTTTTATGTATTTATTTTCTCTTCTCTTTTTAAACCTCTCCCCTGACTTGATGTTTTTGTTTTGTTTTTGTTATTTCATGTCATAATATTTATGTACACCCTGTTTAGCTGTAATGATAATATATATTTTTAAAGTGTTCCTTTTTGTTTGTTTTATGTTTTATGTTATAAAAATGTGAAAGCTATACAAAATTTAAAAATATTTAAAAAGTTTAATTAAGTTAAATTAAGTTACATTAAAAAGTTTGTTGGTGTGGATGCGGCATACATGGCTAGTCTTGAGTTATTCTCACAAACGTGTTCATTAAGGTCAGTGTGACCTTGACCTTTGACTTTGGACCACCAAACTCTAATCAGTTCATTTTTGAGTCCAAGTGAACATTTGTGTCAGGTTTGAAGAAATTCCCTCGAAGCGTCCTTGAGATATCATTCTCACAAGAATGGGATGACCTGAAAACGTAATGCTTCTCGCCATAAAAACATAAAGGCATGAAAGTCCTTCGAAAAAGTTGTTTTTTCAAGGTTTTTCAAAACTTGTGAATCACAGAGGTCCTTCAGCATGCAGTCAAGAATGTGCACAAAAAAATGAGGCTGATCGGCCCAGTAGTTTTAGAGATTAGCTCTGGACAAGCTGTAGACCCAGTGATCATGCACACACACGATCCTGATAATAAGACCCTGTTGTATTTTGTCAGCTTTGTGTGAAGCCGCTTTTCGTTGACCTTTGTCAATCACTATTGTTTTGTTACATTAGGGGTCCCAGCCTGCAAGCGATATTTTTTCCTCCCACTTTACATTATTTATTACCCAGAATACACCTCTCCTTCCTCTCCCTGCCCCAGATATCTTGTTAGAGTGGAGCAGTGACTCAACCCTGACTTGGTAGCAAAACAGAGGTGTTGGGTCCTTGAAATGCAAGGATTGTGTATGCCTGCTGGCAGTTTGTGCAGGAGCTGTACGCACAACCGTAGCACTGTGTAGTAACAGTACTTACACTGTAACGTAACATACAGTGATGTTCATGCACGTTCACACTCACACACACTTAGACACACACATACGCCTCGAGGCAGTATGTATGAGACACTCCCCGAGTCAAACCTTGATTGCCTCATTCGCTGAGAGTTTCAGCACAATGTTGATGATTACTTATGAAATATGTGCAGGATATGTTTGGAATATTTTGTCCATCTCTTCCTTGACATGCTTTAAAACATGTCTGACTGCTGTCTAACGCCTCGTGACAACTGCAGTAATATACAGCCAGACAAAAGCCAGCTTTATTACTTTCTAAGTTAAATATTTAACGTCTTTGTCAGAATTTGTCAGAGGGGAAAAATAGTATTGTTCCTGCGTTTAAAGAGAATTGCCCTGTACTTCTAAATTATTGAGCTGTGCAGTCACTCGTACCTTACTTATTATGAGGATTCTACACAAGAAATCTAGAGCGCTTTCTTTTTTCTCATGACATGCTTGATAAAATGCCAAGAGGAAATCTGCTCTACAATTACTGTTCACATGCTCAAATGTCACAGGGCAGCAGATGAATTAAGGTTGAATTTCAGTGATATTCTGCTTTAATACCCCAGCCACTGATGCCATCCTCCTGAGTTTCTCTTTCTCAGATCAATTTGTCGTGGCTGCTTTATTGGCAAACACAGAGACGGATTTGGCAGGGAAAGCCTGTTACATATATACCACGTGTCAAACCTCCCTTTTTGGCTGTTTTCAGGTCAGTCCTGACAGCAACAGCTGTAGAGGGTGATATATTTAGAAATTCAAGACGAGAGGAAAGGAAGCTCCTCTACTGACGTTGGTTCCACTGAATAGTGGAAACAGAAAAAGAGAAAAATTAAATCTGCACGCTAGTCAGATTATAAGAAAAGAAAAAAATAAAACATTGAGGCTTTGTTCTTAAACTCTTTTAGTGTTGTTGAATCTGGCATTAATTACTTAATATTCTGATCTGTAAACCACAGATTTATGACTAATACTGCTAAATATAATCAGATAGGCTCAGGAG
The DNA here is from genome assembly GCF_056507025.1 of Lutjanus erythropterus. Taxonomy (NCBI): domain Eukaryota; kingdom Metazoa; phylum Chordata; class Actinopteri; order Lutjaniformes; family Lutjanidae; genus Lutjanus; species Lutjanus erythropterus. The sequence continues at coordinate 7,620,100 of NC_139317.1, read as the reverse complement.
CACTAAGATTTATTTTAGCATTTCTGTGGTGCATCTGAGCAGTGGTAGAAAATAAAAAACATATTTACCAAAGCGCTGTTCTTAAATGCAATTTTGAGGCTCACTATTTTCATTTTCTGCTACTTTATATTTCTATTTCATTACATTTTGCAGAAATTATAGCACTTTCACTTTTTATTTGACAGCTATAGTTACTAGTTTCTTTGCAGCACTGTTCAGTTGCTGTGCAGTGTGGTCAAGGCCACGTAAACTGAGACCAAGTCAGGACCAAGACCGAGGCAGTGCATGACCAGCCTGTTCTTATTCCGAACTTGTCAAATGACAGTTTTGTCACCACCCTCGGTGACTCACACAGACACGAAAGGTACTCGTTAGTGGCTGTGTGAAACACACTGGGCCTGCAACATAGTATAAAGAGCGAGAAAGTCTGCTCCTGGAGCAGATGGGGTGGACGGATGTCTCAGACAAACACAGGACTGTCACCCAGGAGACCCAGGTTTGTGTAACATGTGAAAGCCCAAATGTTATTAAAGGCTTCAAGGAACATAATAGTATTTGCGTCACGTGTCACGCATCACACAATGCATGTAATGTACTTTTTTAAATTGCAACCCTAAACTCGGTCTTTTCCTAAATTTTTACCCTAGTAGTCTTTGTGCCTAAACTCACCCAAACTGTGACCATTTGTGATCAGAAGATTTGACTCATGTCTCCTTCCAGACAGCCACAGCTTCTTCCCCTGCCTCCACACTTTACTTTCTCGGAGTGTGTGCCAAGGAGGGGAGGGAGGAGTGAAACCCAGCGACAGCTAACAAAAATTTCAAATGAGAAATGAGTAAAGTCACTGGTTGCATTCGAAGCAGGAAGTTTTACATTCAGTCACAGTAATGATGTTAACAAATAAATGAGACAATGCACGTGCAATTTTGTGATATCCCCGCAGTTGTGGTCTTAACTGGGCTTGAAATAAAATCCCTCGTCCTCTTTGTTTGAGACCGAGATAAGGCCGAGTAAAACTGCAACTGGAGACGAGACTGAGACCTTCAAAAAGTGTCTACATCAGTTCCTGTTTTTAATTAGCACTGTTCTTATTTTAGTGCCTTATCAGTTACAAAGTCTGTTTGTGTGGTTGGGTGGAGGATATTTTTTTACTGTGTGAAGCACTTTGTGTTGCATTTTGTTTGCATGAAAAGTGCTATATAACTAAAGTCTGATTGATTGATGTAATAATTGATTGAAAAATTGGTATTTAAACTGGAAGACTGATTCTAGTATTAAAACCCTTTTTAACATTCAAAATGTATGAGCTCATGATCATATGTTATAAAATGTTGCTGCTGACATCATGCATCAGTGAATTTTGCCTCATAATTCACATTATCAACAGATTAATAATTAATATACAATTCTGCTGCACAGAGAGAACTTCTACATTTGATACTTAAGTACATTTTACTCAGACTGACTCTTCCCTTTTAAAGCTACTGGTGCTTCCTCAGTTTAAATGGAAAAAGGCAGTAGACTGCGCGGAGCTTAAGCCAGGGTTTTTGTCAAGGTCAGAAATGAACTGTCAAACTCGACTACTGTACGTGGAGGATGGTTCCACAACCGGGGGGCTCAATCGCCCTTTGACTTTAACTGCGGGACGGATAAGAGATTCTGATCAATAGACCGCAGGGATGGGGATAACGGGTGGGGGATTTCGGAGATATAAAGAGAAGGAGGAGCGCGATTTAGATTTGTGAACAAACACTGAGGATTTGTCAGTTCCATAACTGCAGAATCAGTGCCAGTTATGCCTGTGTAATGTGGCCCATTTATTGGATCCTGGCTGCAGTGTCCTGGACTATCTGGATTGGAGCAGAAAAGCATGACTAATACCATAATACACTGAGATGCAGTAATCTAGAAATGGTGTTAAATGCATGAATGACTCCTATTAGATGTGAAAATGAAAGAAGGGGATCTAATTCTTGGTGTGATTTTGTCTAAGACAAAGCTGAGTTTCTATCTTTGAATCGCATTTGAAGACAAAATATACATTTTATGTATCGAGCGGCTGTGGCTCAGAAGGTAGAGCAGGCTGTCCAGTAATCCTGGTTCGATCCGCGGTTCCTCCTTTTCATGATGTCTTCGAGCAAGACGCTGAACCCTGAGCTGCTCATGCAGCTATCGGTGTGAATGCGAGTGTAAATGGGCGAATGAGAGGCAATATTGTAAAGCACTTGGTCTGTTAAGGTAGAAAGGCACAATATAAATGCAGTCCATTTACCATTTCAGACAATCCTGGTATTAAGTCAGACACTGCGCATCAGAGATTAGTACTTGAAACACCATGAGGTTAAATTATTGGCCGAAGTGCAATTAAAGAAGGATGGACAATGTTTTGCTGACCCATTCCCTTCACAGCTGCTTTTCTTTATAGCCACCGTTTCCTCCATTTCCTCCTCGCTTCGATCTTCAAGATTCAAACACCCCGAATAATCAGCAGAGGAAAGTACTTTCCTGGGAAAAAAAAAATGTTATTAATCCAGTGGTTAACAGCCAAGGAGGCATTACTGTCTTGGGATGAAGCTGTAGAGCACTGGGCCTGCGGCTGTGCATAGCCGAACAGAAAATCTTGCGCTATGCCTTTTTGCTGTAAAATAATTGAAAATCCATATCTATAATTACATAGAACATTGTACTTCACAGTTTTTACCAGAAGAACTCCACTACTGAGAGCCGTTTGCGGTGTCAAATCAGTGAAGCAGTCAGAAGAGTCATATTGAACTGCACTGACAAACAACTTTGTCTTTCAGATATAAAGAGGAACACCTGTTGTATTTTTTAAATAACATTTCTCTTTGAAGGCACCGTAAAGATTCCAGCAACATCTGTTCACACCTCATCAACAGTCCTTTGCAGTTTGACTTGATGACACGAGGACCTCTTGGGACCTCGTGGGTCATCTTGCAAACTGGAATTCTGTTTGATGATGTGTAAGATGTACCTGTCTTTTCTGTCCCTTCCAATTACAGCTTTACCTGTCATTAAGCAACTGAAATGTCACCAGCACAGGGCTCAGAAGTGTCACAGCTTCCACATGCCTGCACCATGATTGCCCTACATCTGCAATTTCCACTGCTAGTGTTTTGATCCTGCAAGCATATTAAGTGAGATATATTTCACACAACATATCCTCATACTTAAATGAAAGTATAGGTCAATTAAACCGTGTTAAGTCCCTCTTCTTTTCACTCTTTGCTCCAGTAACAGCTGAGAAACCTTAGTACCTACGTCAGCTTCCTCCTTTGCTGTTTCCTGTACTTAGATATGTTATGTTATGTTCTGGGCTTAACTATAGTCAACATATATGTTGAAAAGAAACCACTTTTGCTTTGGGACCTGCAAAAGTGACACATGCTAAGTTAGCTAATGTTGGCAGAACTTTAATCTACACAAATTACTAGGTAGCTAGTTAGCTTGTGTTTCGCTAACCTCAGCTAAGTTAAGATGTAATTCTATTGTTTTTACATGAAAAGGAGAAAGATGAGAGAGGTACACAGAGAAAAAAGGGGCAGGACTTAGGGTCAATTGCCAGCAACAGGAGAGCCGCACCTTAAGTACGTTACGTAAGCCACGTGACACAATTTAACATGAAACAGCAGCAGTTTGGTTAAATTAAGGCATGCTAAATTATTTGGTTAGGTTTAGGAAAAGAACACTGGTTGGGGTTAAAGTAAATACGTTACATATGTCACACGACAGTGGTTATATATGTATATTATGTGACATAACATGATGTAACTTAAAACTTAATGATCAGCTCAACGTTGACATTTGGTTTCACATGGAACTCCAACCCCGGACTCTATCTAACCCCTAATCTTCCAGTCTCCAGGTTGGCTCCTAACAGAAACGTGTCAGTTTTTGATGACCAGGGAAGGAGAATAAACAATCAACTGTCTGAATAGCTTATTGCACCTTCACTACTTGTTGTGCTAATCTTAGTTCACTTGTGAAACTGTTGGTTGTCAGGGTGGATCCTCCTGTCAGAACTTAGATCTGTATAATATGGGATAATACGTTATAATAATGTACTGTTTGGTAGTAGAGCTGCTTTTATTATTTCTTTGGCCATATTATACGTCAAGCACAACTGGAGCAACACCAGCATTTTGAGTCATTTAAGTCAAATAATCACTGTAGTTTTAGCTCTGTTACTCCATCAACTTCAGAGAAAAATATGTGGCTCTTAGGCTGCTGGATGTTCCCCTTTCTTACCAGCTACTCACCAATGAGGGCTGTCACACGTTGTTTGAATAGACAGAAAGGTAGGTCACTGTTTAGTAGTTTTATTGGTGAATAAGTTGACTCCTGCTCTTAGAAGCCTGGACTGGAAGCCTGAACCGTGCAGTCAGTGTGTTATAAAACCATAACAATGAGCTGAAAAGAAGCAGAAAAAAAGCTCAGAGGAGCTGCAGAGTTGGGTGATATTATCTGTAGCTTTGTCAATGCAAGCGATTGCTTTTAAAATACAGGAAATCATTTGATTCATCGTGAACATAAAAGTATTGGTTTGTCGAGCAATTTTTGACTACAAGAAGGCAGAAATTGCAGTAGTGATTTAGAGTCAACTCCTGTTTTGCCTGTTTGTATTTTCCCACAAAGCTGAGCTTACAAAGCTGACACGACCTTTTTCAGTGGCAGTTTCCTATCTGACAGCGCAGCCAAATGCAGCATGTACTCTAAGATAAGTTTGTCAATACACCCAGTAAGCTACCTCAGTAACTGTGTAAACTATAATTACTGTGATTAAAATTGGAGCTGAGGCTTAGATGTCGGATGCATTTTTACCGACGATAAACAAAATATACAGAACATTGATTACACCACAATCATTGTCATTATTTTATGTCCTGTGCAGCTCAAGTTAGACAGGCTGGTAATTTCAATTACATTTTTTTATTTATTTTTTATTCATTTATTTATTTATTTATTTTTTTTTTTAAGGAAGGAACATCATGCATCAAGTAGCACAATTGAATAAATGCTCCAGAGGCACAAATTCAGATCCAAATTCAGTGTGAATAATACCATGTACTTATCATTTCCGACTCTGATTGCACATGGTTAGCATTGTAGTTACACTTTTTTTTAAAGCTACATTTGCAGTCCCCTGGAGTGGAGGAGGGTTGTTGTAGAAATCTGACAAAAGAGTGACATTCTGGTGCCTCTGCCAGGCAGCTGCAAAGCCAAAAAAAAAAGAACAAAAAGACCAAAAACGCTTCTTCACTGCTGGACTTTTTCTGGATTCTTGTCTGTCATAAGCCACAGTGGGGTCATGATGATGGGAGGGAAATGAATGATGCATCACATGACCTTCATGATACAGTGACCCTCGCAACGTTTGTTTCCCAGCTTGAAAAGCTATCATCAGGGCACGGGAGACATCTGTGGTTTTCATCATGTGGAGGGCACCAAGAAACATATTTTGTGGGTATGCGTGTGCGTTTGTGTGGGTGGAGGGGGGGGGTTGAGCTTCTAGAGGTAGTATTGCCAAATACTCTGCGTGCAAACCTTTCTCCCTCTAGCCACCTTCTGCTCCCTAATTGCAGCATGTCCACAATCTGACTGCATTCACGCTTGGATGAATGCGGGTTTTGTTTCACATTTTCTGACTGAAAATCGTTATCTAATCGGAAACTTTCTTTCAAACGCTGCCTTAACTTTCAGCAGTCAGATGAACGTTGTCTGATTGCCACTTTGGTCTGCGCTGTGTTTGCCTCTAGAGATCAGTGTGTGTGTGCGTGTGTGTGTTTGTGTAGGATATATACTGTATGTGTGTGTGTGTGTGTGTGTGTGTGTGTGTGTGTGTGTGTGTATCTTCTCTGCCTATCTCCCCAGGCACAACCTGCCACATTGACTTAACGGATCAATCCACACCTCGCAGGTGCACCAGATGGGTATCACTTCAGCTTTAAAATTCTAGGCCATCTCTGTCAGAGTTGGTTTGTATGTGACAAGCTAAGAGACACAGCAGTATATAGATAAATAATTAATAAATAATGCAACCTTGGCGCAGTATTCACCTATTCAGAAATAACGAACGGGTGACTCACAGAAACAGAGAGGCCCAGAAACAGGACTTGACTGTGATGTTATCTGCATTCCATTCCAGGAGACATTTTATTTTACTTTTACCTGACCGAACGAGATAGTGCTGCGCTGCAACTTCAATGCCTCCAATGCCCGTACATTTACTGCTTTATTCCATTAACTCTGTTTAAAGAAACGACCCATCAAAGAGTCCAATCTGGCCCGCTGGATGACTTTGCAAAGTGTAATTAATTGCAGAGCAGTCATTAACTCCAGACCAGAATACAGTCCTCTGAAAAAATAAATACTTACTGTGGTCATATTTGAAGAGATTAAGGATTGTGCACTATTAATAACAGTAATAACTATATTTGTATAGCACTTTTCTTTAAAAAAATACAGCATTAATAGAAAAAACTAACAGTACTATATAAGGCGAGCAGGGCAGGCTGCTGGCATAAACACTCTGTGTGGTTGTTGAGGACCACAACCATTATGGGGGGCCCCTGCGATCAGTGTGACTTTCTGTGCTGCTCACTCATATAAACCCCTGGCAAACCAGGCTCTTTATGTGTGATGCAAGAGCGAGAGAGAAAAAGTGCTCACGTCGATGAGCATGTGAAAGGGAGTGCGCAAATATAAACAGAAGTGTCGATGTGATATAAACTTTTTTTTTTAATCATGAAGCCTTATGTTATTTTACAGTTTGGTGGTTTACACCGCAGACTCGAGTTTCTGTTAACAGCGACGAACAACTACATCAGTTGCGCTCATCTCAATGACAAGTCTGTACTGTTGTTGCACTGCTGTCCAGATGCTGCCTTTCCCTATTGAAACTCAGTTCCACATATGTGATGAAACAAAATCTTTTTTAGGTGTTTAAGACCAGCGAAATCTTCAGGCTGGCCCTTGATAAAAAGTAATATATGAGGTAAGCAGATACAAGACTAAATACACAACGACAAACAAAGATAGTATTTATAGGCAGGCTGCAATTTCACAAACAAATGTGTGCTGAAAACTTGTGAAAAACAAGAGAGTAAAAATGCAATAACAAAACAAAGACCCTTAAGTGTTTCACGGGAAAGGTGAAACAGATTTTGCTAGCCTACTTTCCTCAGGCAGGCTGCGAGCCAGCGTACGCCTGTGGATGTGAGACTGCATCTTGGCTCATAAAGGGTTAAAAGTCAGCAATGCAGCTAGGAGCCAGAATTTTCAATGCTTTAAAAGTAATCAATAAAATTTTAAAATCAATTCCAAACCTCCCTGGTGGCCAGTGCAGATGTGCTAAGACTGGGTGATGTGGTTTGTTTTGTGACAGTTGAAATTCTAGCCACAGCAATTTGGAGTTGAAGATATGAGACTGATTTTTGACTGAGGAAGGTAGAGCGAGCTGCAACAGTCTAAATGAGATGAGATAAAAGCATCACAAGATAAAAATGATATACTTGACTATAAGATACATTTCCAACACCCTATCCAAACCCCACGTTTCCTTTTCCTGTGCCTGTTTTCGTCAGGGGTGCTGCATGTTTCAGCAATAAAGCTGAAAAAAAAAAAAAAAACAGATTCAAACAGAAATGTGGTGATGTTTGAAGGAGCTGCTGGCCCCAGCATCTGCATGTGCCGCTGTTGCCATGGAGAAAAATAAAAATCTGAAGTGTGAAGCGAAAACTGCCCAGTTTGATTTGAAGGACTATGTACCTGAACTTGAAAACCTGTAGCATTCAAACACCTGAAAACCATTATTCGAACACACAGTTTCTTTTGACCCTCAGGTGGGAACTGCTGGCTCATCGCAGCTTTATTCCAACAGTCCACTGTATAGTCCTGATAATGAATTTGCACGTTTGCTGTATTCCAAGGTCTTCTTGCAGCTGAAAAGTTTTCTTTTATCACCTAATTCTGAGCAAATAAAGCCACACATTTGAAATTGCATGCGCTCCTGTGCTGTCCTCGAACCCTATACCCCATTCATGACCGACAAAAGGATGGGGGTGGTATGTTTACTTGGGTAGAAATATGTCTTAGAAAAGCTATTGCTTTTCAGTCTTCAAATATATATTAGGAAACATCATGTATAGAATTATAAACTACTATTTTTAAAGTATTTGGACTGAGTTCTTTTCATATCAGTGATGTTCCCTGGGAGCCTGAACACGGAGAGTGAATGGCGATCCCTTCAGATGATATGCAAGGCACATCTTGCCACTGACACACAGGGAATTGGATGTCCCAGCAGAGCCAGGGGCTGCATGTGCTTCACTGCGCCCTTCCGACATCACCCATCACTCTTTTTGTAGCTGGAGACCTCCTCTGCCCATCATCCTCTCCCTCTCACCAGCATATCTGCCAGAGATTTGAAAGATGACGTCCACCCAGGGGACGGTTCACCCTGCTGGGCAGAAACGCCTGCCTTCTGAGTCTGCGAGGAACCACGACTTCTGCTCCAAGTCTTGTCCAAACCTTTTCTCATTTTCCGGAGCGAAGTAGAGCAGCAATACAGACTGCCATAAACTTTAATAGATAAATTTGCACAGTGCAAAAGAAAAAGAAACGGCAGACAAAGATGAGACTATTTAAAATGGAACTGTCATTTGATTGCTTCTAATTTGCTCCTGGCTTCTGATTCATTTCTACACTTCAGCAACACTGTCATTTCTTTCCTCAATCTGTTAATTTTCTTCTCAAATTTTAAACTTCTTTCCTATTGACATCCCATCACACAGTCTTTCTTTTTAAATCCTAACTGTCTTCTCTCTTCTTGTCTCGCTCTCTTAATTTTGGTCGTAATAATTCATTTTTTTTTACGCTTTTCAGACTGTGGATTGTACAGCTCACGCTGTGCCGAACGGCAGTGCAATTGGAGAGGGAAATAAAAATAGCTTGGCATGTCAGCAGGGGTTTATGATGGCCTCTTTTCCTCAGAGAACTCATATTAAGTCCTACCCACATCTTGTACAATAGACTAATGGAGCAAAGCCTGCAAAGCTCGTTCAGGCCGACAGCTCGAGTCACACCGAGTAGAGACTACAGCACATTTCTCTCAGTGAGCCTTTCTACCTTCTTGGCACACCTCGCTTCATTCAGAAAACAGAACAATAGCATCCAGCCCTCTGTTTTATGCATGCTAATGTGAAAATTATGTGGAAACACACACACACACACACACACACACACGCGCACACACACACACACACGGATAACAGATTTACTTCTTGATCCATTTTCTGTATGGTTTGCATTAGGCCACTGGATTTACTTACGTCTAAACTGCCATTACTGGAAGATCAAGCAACTGCGTCACCTCAGATAAAGTCTTTTTCCAGTTGTTAATATACGTCGTTCAAAACTGAAGTCATATTGTTAAATCACTTCACATTTCAATTCATCATCAGTCTATGTAGACCAAACTGTGAATCATGAATCATAAATAATGATTTAATCCAAATGTTTGCATTGTGCTCAGTTGGTAAATCCAGAGCTCTGTCTTGTTCCAGCCCAGCAAGATACACTGCCTGGCCAAAAAAAAAAAAAAGCAGTCAGACTCTAATATTTCATTCAACCGCCCTAAGCTTTGATTGTGGCACGTTACCATAAACTCATGCAATGTCACAACATTTATTTCTGTCCAGATTTGCATTAATTTTTTTGCCAAGATCTTTTATTGATGATGGGAGAGTCAGACCGCTGTGTAAAAAGTCTAAAGTCTCCAGCACATCCCAAAGATTCTCAATGGAGTTAAGGTCTGGACTGTGCGGTGGACAGTCCATGTGTAAAAATGATGTCTCATGCTCCCTGAACCACTCTTTCATAATTTGAGCCTGGTGAGCCTGAGCCTGGCGTTGTCATCTTGGAATCTGCCTGTGCCATCGGGAAAGAAAAAAATCTATTGATGTAAAAACCTGCTCATTCAGTATATTCAGGTAGTGAGCTGACCTCATTTTTTGGGCTCATAAAGTTGCTGAACCTCGACCTGAGCAACTGAAGCAACCCCAGATCATAACACTGCCCCCACAGGCTTGTACTGTAGGCACTAGGCATGATGGGAGCATCACTTCATCCGCCTCTTCTTCTTACCTTGATGCCCCCATCACTCTGGAACAGGGTAAATCTGGACTCATCAGATCACATGACCTTTTTCCATCACTCCACAGTCCAATCTTTATGCTCTCTAGCAAATTTAAGGATTTTTTTTCTGATAAGCATCACTGATAAGTGGTTTTCTTAAGGCTAAACAGTTGTTTAGTCCCAATCCCTTGACTTCTCTTCACATTGTACATGTTCACCACTATCCCTCCAGGTTTTAATAATGTGTTGGACAGTTCTTAACCCAATTTTAGTAGTTTCATCAATCTCCTTAGTTGTTTTCTTGGCTTGATGCAGACCAATGATTTGACCCTTCTGAAACAGAGTAACATCTTTTCCACGACCACAGGATATGTCTTCTGACATGGAAGCTGCTCACTGCATCAGTTAGAGTTAAATAACTGTTTTTGGATAGGTAGTATATAATGAACAAAGAGACATTATTTGGCTTCAGTATAAGATTTTATCATAGTGTACTCCATCGCTGTTTTACGTGATTTTGAGATGTCTTTTAGTTTAACCAACAAAGGCCACTATGAACAGATCAGCATATTAATTACATTTACAGAACTGCAATTAATGCAACTTGCAACCATGAGTTAGTGGGTGAGACAAAAAATACAAATATGGCATCGTGCCAAACTTTGAGTGGTCGTGTTGGATTTATTTGGATTGGTCACAGTGCAACCACTTTGATTTAAAAAGGATTTTTCATTCATTTTCTACCTCCAGGCTATACACCTGGTGTTTTTCCTTATTTTAGTTTAATATATAATGGGCTTCCTCAAGCTTAACTTGCACTCTGAATTTGGTTTGTTTCACAAGTCCTCTCTGAATAGGCCCGTAAAATTTATTCTGGTGCATGTCTACAACTGAACTTTGTATACAGAATTTGTTCTTTACGATGTTGTGGCTTTGAATGGAGATTTGATGTTATAGTGCAACGTTCGCTTGTATCCTTTTGATGAAAAGTGCCTGCAGTATGTTTTCGTTCGTTGCTGTAATATAAGTTCCCACACACCTGGGGATGATTGCTCATTCTCTATAAACGGAGGAGGACAGCACTGTTGTGCACTTTGATGAAGGCCTGTTTGCTGAAACACATTCATATAAGAAAATAAAATGGTAAACTGAGGCAGTATACCATTGAGATTATGTTGTGGGTTTGAGGAGTGCATCTATCTTACTTCATAAGTTGCTGTCACTTTAGCAGAGCATCAAATTCACTCAGAGGAAGTGCACCTGTCTTGCATCAAATGTAATCACTGCAGTTGCTGTTCTCAACAACAAGCAGAAGGAGAGGAAAAGACAATATACTCAGTTCATTTCTACGGCTTTTTCAGAAGCCTTTTCCTGTTCTGACCACCAACTTCAACACACTCCGTCTCCATCCTCAAGCTCTGAGAGTCTGCTGTCCACAGATATGACCGGTATGTCAATCTAGTCTCTGTAAAAGAAAGAAATACTGGCTGTTGTGGTGTGTTGTAACTCCAGCAGAGGAAAGATGACCAAACACGATTCCCTGTGGTCTGTGCATAAATAACTCGCCATCTCTTGGCGCCAGTCATTACACAACTCAGCTGATTGTTCACCGGAGTGCTGCATTTTCCTGCATGTTAAGTGGCGAGCAGACCCTCTATTGGTTAATGACGGCTGATCCATTTTTTAATTAGAATATCAGACAATCTTTGAAGGCAGAGACTCGCCCACTCAGTCTCAGTTTAGCTCACCTCTGCGTGGTCGACGGTGTCTAGCGGAGTGGCGCCCCGTCATCATCTGCTTGTCCACACACATCAATCATGTAATTCTGTGCTGAGACAGGACAGAGAGGGTGGTGAGTGGTGACTCATTTCAAGACAGACACACTGTAGAAAAGACTAAAAGCCACTCAGTTAAGTTGCACAGCAGCAAAAACATGAGCAAGTAAGTTGACTGCTGACAGTATTATGTATTTTATGCCACATCATAGGATAGACCCTGTGTTCAAGACCCAATTTAACCCCCTATACTAAATTTTCAGGCAGTAAAAAAAGGACAGTAAAATGCATTTAGGTTCTGCACTCCAGCACACTGAATAGAAGTGAATGAGTGATGATTCATTCCTGAGTAAGAGCTGTGTTATTTTTAATTGTGTTCAAGAATGTTCACATCCCTAGATTAGAAGAACAACTCAGGATTTATAGTCTTTTCAGTCGCCTTCACAGCCACCTGAACTTTCTAATAGAGAATTTGTCGATTTTGTATTTTCAGCTTTTCTTCATTAGTTACTTGTTTTTATTAGTTCATTAGTTATTAGTTAGAAATAACTCTTCACCTTAAATCACAGCTCAGAGTGTTGAGAGCTTAATTTGGGAACCTTTGATTTTTATGTTGAGCTGTATTGTCTGGTAGTTTGGGGCAGAGCACACGTAGTAATTTATGTGCCAGAAAAACAAACATGCATAAATACAGCTCTAAAAAATGCAACCAGCAATAAAAGTGTAACATTGCTTAACTGTACCGATAGCAAAATACACAATGCATGCATAACTTCAGGCTAAAATCCCCAAAGTTATAGTTCTTTTCTTTGCTTAAGTCAAGACAAAAAAGAAAGTCTTCTTCCAGAATGGGCAGGAAAAAGTTAACTGAACTAGCGAGCAATAAAACCCACTAAACCAGAGGTTTTGAAAGTGCGAGGTGGGTCTCCCCATGTGGGCTCCAAACAGTTTCATGGAAGGCTCAGGGAATAGAGGTGAAAAAATATTACAGTAGTTATCAAAAGAGGATCACATAGAGTAGCCTAAATGTGTCACAGTATGTGATGTGATTTAAGAGACATTTCAGAGGAATATTACTGTTTTTCCCACCTTCAGGAACCTTAACCTTTCTAAAGAACTTCTTTTTTATGTGTTTGGTGCAGCCCGAAGTTCAAACAGCAATATTAATCTTTCATGGCTCAACTGTTGAGTGTCTGTTGGATCAAATAACATAATCACGATCCTGTGGACATCCGTTTTTTCAAGATTTGTCTGCGGGAAGACCCACAATCCCAGACTTTGAAAACCCCTGCTCTCAACAAACTAAATAGCTCTCTCTTCACGGGAAAGCAAAACTTTCTGGGGTGGGTGATGGAGTTTTGTGTTTCCGTGCTCAGCAACCAGGATCTGGAAGTTATAGATTGTAACTCGGCAGATGAAACAAATGAGGCTTATCAGTTAAATAAACTATTGACAATTAGTCCCCAAATGTCGAGGATCATCCAGGACGGCAGCGGGTTCAGCACCCCGGACAGCAATCATGATTAAAACACAGTAAATACAAATATAAAACATGCAGTATTTTAATGATTATTAAACCCTCTTTATAATAGCCCCACTTAGCTGCCCTGCTGACATGCACATAATAACTAGGCTGCATTATTATTATAATTTATGGAGATTGTTAAACCTTCCAGTCCCTTTTTTTGTTGTTGTTTTGGGTGTTGCTGTTGTAGTGCCTCTTTGTTCCCATTTGCCCTTGTCATTTCAAGTGCCTTGTATCCAGGTAAAATCCACATGAGATTTAAGACACTTTCTTTTACATGCGACTCTGCTAACCAGATGACAATCTGTCCAGGTTTCCTACACAGTCAGCTCAAATCCAGACCAGAGGGAGGTGGTAAGCACCCGAAGCTGCAACTGCCAAAAAGATCATCATATCAGTAAGTGATTGAAGTGATCATGTCATGTTATAACAGCACAGCGTGTCTTCTGTACAGACATATATGTTGACAGCTGATGTCAGTGTAATTCCAGTTGAAGTGTGGCTGCCATTATCACAGAGGACAGACTCTGTCACAGACTTTGTTTACAACAGTTTTCCTTGAAGATTAAGTGCTTTTTACCGAAGTTCGGCTGCCAACAGTTTATCTTTGCTCAGCGGGGAAACAAACCTGCATGTTAATTTCGAGCTCTGTAGCTTTTCAAAAGCGGCTTGAAATCAGGCAGAGATGTGAGATTTTCAAATATAATCTGCTTCTTCGTTTGGTCCAGACTTTTCCCAGCCTGAACACAGACTTTTTGTATAAATTGCAGCTGGAAATCTTTGAAAACGCTTGAATTTTAATCTTTTCAAGGTTTGAAAAGTGCTCGGATTTTGATTTAAGTGCTTCAAACTGCTTGAAGATGTAATCACATTACTTTCATAATAAAGTGCTGCCTGACTTAATTAGTTAGTTAACTTTTTAGATAAGGAAATGAAATAAGTCAGATATTTTCTGAGCCAGAAGATATGGACAGGTAATGATTAATCATCAACTGATTGCCAAATAAGAATTTAACTTATTCACTCGATAAGGAAACTTGAAATTAAACTTAAAATACGAATGAATTTGACTTTGGAAAAGGTCTACGAACCCTGAAATAGTTATTTTAGTTGACAAGTGCAAATCTGATTTTGAGGACTCCAGAGCAGACAAAGTCTTGTGGAGCTCCTGTGATCTCTGGCGCTCCCCCTACAGGGGGCCATGACCCCAGGTTGGGAACCACGCACAGGACCAAACAGCCTGACCTTGGTCCGAGCGAAAAACATGGTCTCAGTCTGGTTTATATTGACCCATAGTTCAGTTTGTTTCTAGCGTGAAAAAAAAAAAAAACACGTTTGGGTGATTTCAACCTTTCTGGCTGGCTGTTGTCAGAACCAGAAAAAGAAAAACAAGCCATACATGAGGAGAGGAGGTGATCAAACGGTCAACTGACATTTGGTTTGCCAACTTTATCAAGAATCTGCAGGAAAAACCTCAAAAAGTTTCACTCACTAACTGGATCCAATGTATACAATGAAACAAAAACTTGAACCTTGATTCAGACTTTCAGATGCAACAGCATCTTTAGTCTGCACCACAAACAAATCCTATCAATTAAAGTGTTTTGGTGTGAATTATTCCCTGAACTGAAAACCTAGGACCTGCTCTAAGAAGCAGGGTTTGTGGATAGTGTGGTAACTTAAGATGACGGTTCACTTCTTACTGTTGTAACTTATTATAAACACCTAGCCTTCTCCGGAGCAGGTTATGGTCAAAAAAAAAGATCAACGTGTATAAAACCACCACCAGCTGACCAATAAGTTCTCTTGGAGAATGTTATTCAACTGCACTTTTTATCACCATTCGCAGAAAAGGATCCTGTTGAGTTTGGTGCACAGATCATGAGAGGTAGGAGATGTTCACAGACTGGCCAGCACAATCATTTCACTGTACTTTTGTATACAGATATCCTACAACACAGAGTGACGCATTTAAGTTTGTAATTGCTGTACTTGTAAGATATGAAAGTTTGATTTATGCTTTTTAAATTTGAGAGTTCCCACTGAGCTCTGACTGACTGGTGCCTTATCTTAAATCTATATAAAAAAAAAAACCTGTCACACTCAGAAATATAAAATTTAATACATTTGATAATCTGTCTGGCAGATCAGATGACAAGACGAGTGTTTCTCTCCCAAAGCCTTCTGAAACCACCGGGGCTGCAGCCGAAAAAAATAAGGCTAAACATCTAAGTGGCACAATAAGTTGTTGTGTGTTATATATTTTTATTTCATGGCTTTGTTAAATACTCGATTCTGATTGGTCAGTTACAGCATTCTAAAGTCTGCTATTTCTGTAGCAGACCATTGTGAGGAGCAATAAAATAAATTTTAAATCCATACAGCTATTTTTAAATTAATATTTTGTGTCAAATTATTGTTTTTTTTAGTAAGTAACCATGTAATGAACAGAATAATTTATACATCAGACCGGAACATACGTGTAGTTTGCCAAAATGTCAGGCCACGCCCCCTTCTGGGGGATAGAAAACATGGGATCCCTTAGACAACAATGCCATTTTACATGTTTTTGAATTACAATTCTGACAAGTTTGCAACTTTGTTTGAATTACGGTCGAGTTAAACAACCTTTTATTGTATAGACGTGTTTAAAAATTAATCTGTGAAGTTGTGTTTGTGATATCTTCATAAATTATTCTATACTCCTGCCTTCCCCCTTTCAAGTGGATCAGTGAGCCGTCACAGCGACCTCACACTGCTAATATTGAATTACCAGGTATCGTCAGGCTTAATGTTGTCTGTAAAACTTCTCAATTGACAACAGCTGATCTAATCTTGGCTGAGATTTAGTCGGAGACGACAGTCCAGTGCTGCTGTGCTGCAACGTTATGACTGAATCCCAGCAGCCTCACACTCAAGCTAACATTAGCACACAGTAACTATTATGGTCCTCTGGATGCTCAGACGTTCTTCCAGGAAGGACGGAGAGCCAGAAATTGTTAAGCATTTGTATGTTTGTTTTACACCCTGTTACTAAGCAGAACTCCAGCATTTTCTCTCTCCCATAACATGAGACCAGGAGTTTCCCTCCAGAAGGGGACGCGGCCCTGCCGACTCAGGCTGGATGATGTAGTCAAAGTGAAAGTGAATAATGGTTATATTTTGTCTTAACTTTATTAATTTTTTTTTTTTAAAGCGAGCAGTCGTGTATTAAGTGGGATTTGCTTCACTGTCAGGGTCGTCCACCACCCTGTCAAGATTTATTTTGCAATAATAACCCACTGACTGTAAATCATCCTATACTTAGCATGTTGTTTTCTATGATCATTTTAAAGTGTCTCATCCCATCTTGTAAAGTGTCCTCTCTCTGAAATAAATATATTATTATCATTCACACAGTCAGCATATTTTTTTCTTGTTAAGCTGTTCTTGTTGCATTTGGCAGCTGCAACCGAGTTGCTTTTAGCCTGGATTATGATTATGTTATTTGTCTAGCAGTTTGCTCTTTATTTGTACAAGATGTCATTCTGGTTTCAGTAGAATTGTCATGTTGATGTTGGTCATATGCTGCCCCTTTTAAATGGACACAGTCATAACTAGACTGAAAAAATCTGGCCTGACTTACTGAATAACCTCTCTGAATGTGAGTTCTTAGCGTGATTATTTTTGTTAGAGTCAGTGAAGCCAGATAATGAAAAGATACCCCGGGTATGTGGAACTTGCTTCGTAGTACAGCCGCAGGACTCTGACATTAAACCCACTGCAGTCCTGCTCCTCTTTCGCACTTCCAGTCCATCACCAGCTGATCTTCTCTAACTAACACAAGCAGCTAATACTCCTGTGGCCTGCTAACGAGCACCCCTATCACTCTTTCCTTGTAAACCCCTGCAGCCCCCACCCATTAGTGGTGACCCTGCCGACAGAGCTCCCAGTGTTTTGAAGGACAGGAGGCAGAGGCCAGAGCCTCCCAGACCAAAGCCTGGATTAGTTACTAATCCTTGGAGGTATTTCTCTCTCCCCTGCCACCCCCTGCTTTTCAGGAATCTGCTTGCTGCATGACTTAAATTTTCAAGGGAAGGGAGTTGAACAGAGTGATGTGGGAGTCTGCAGAGGAACGGATGGGAGTCAGACCTGGTTAATGAAAATGTTGGAGAAGCAGACAGAAAATGTGTGCTGTAAAATCTGAATTGTGGCATTATGTTTAGGCTGTTATAGAAATGCCTGAACTCTCCCACCTCACTAACTTCACAGCATTACACTGTAAAAATGTGTTTTTCCATGTGTTAGTGTTCAGGCTGCCTTCAGATTTTAAGTTGACTGAATTTGAAAGTTTAAGTATTTTTTTAATGATTCAAAGAAAAGTTTTCTAGTCAAATAAACTTCATATTAATTCAGTTATACATGACAAAACATGTTCAGTCAGTTTAAAATATTAAGTTGGAACAACAACTATGCAGTCACACTGATGAACATTTATAATATTTGAGTTTGACTTTGCTGGAATTTACTCAACAATTTTTGCGATACAGTTTTTTTGTTTCTCAAATTCAGAGATTCAAGGTTTTTTTAAGAGAGTAAAACATCTCAGCAAAAAATGTATAGGAAACTCTTTTTAAAACTCAAGAGTTTGAGTTGCATTCCACTCAAGAATTTAGTGAAGACATTTGCCTTGAAATCGAGAGTTTTCTCAACTTTTTAGTGTGAAAATAAATAGAGATTTTAAGCTTAAAGGGGCAATATGTAACAAGAGTGCATGCAAAAAATGAGCGCTGCAGTCCAAATAGCAAGTTGGAGCCTTGGACGATATATCAAATTGGTTGAATCTCTATTCAGCTTATGATCTGTTCAAGCGAGGTGTTTCCCCCTGCCACTTCTCCCCAGATTCAAGGAAGCTCAGACAGGCTGCAAAAGCACTGCAGGAGTGCAAGACAATCACATTTTGATTTGACAATAGCAAGCGAGGACGAGTCCTACACTGTAAGCTGATCACCTGTTTCTAACTGTCGGTTGGCTGTCAATGTAAAGTTAAGCCTGTTAACCTGAAAACAAAAGCCCACTGCTCTGAAAATACGCACTCTGGAGTTTGAGTTCAGTCACTGTCTCACTGCCTACCAGACAACATTTTGCTCAGTTTAACAGTTCTAAATATATACTGCGTCTAAATGATTATTAATGATTTGTTTTCACTCATAAACACACACTAACTCATTTGGCAAACATTCGGCATCAATTTCAACTCTAACTTACGTGAAACAGGCAAACAATAAGACAAGTTAAGGGCCAAGTATTTTGAACTTTGCATGTTTAATTGATCTCTGATGACATATCGTGGTCATTTTTAGATTTATTACAGTAAATATGTTAGATTTCTCCTTCAACCATTTTGACTTCACTAGTATGAAGTATGAAGTGTAGGATTACATCATGTATAAAAGGTTATTTCAAATGGAAAATATAAATGTTGTGTTCATGGGTGTTGAAGTGGTCCTGACTAAATGAGCCGCCTGCTGCAATCAGTGATTCATCCCACATTCAGTATTCCCAGTCATCTCCACTGCACACATGTTTATGTTTAATAGCCTACTTTACCCTGACTTCATTAACCTGCATACTCATCAGGAATTATAATTTGCCTAAATAACGGCATATCCGTCATTAGTTGTGTACATGTTAACGTTGCATGTATTTAGGCGAACATGGTCAGAGCCGTCACGCCTTCATGTAAAAATAACCACGCTCCTTTCATCTTTAATTTGGGTTACAGACACATTGTCTGGTGAATACACCCCATTATATTAGCATGTCAGGGCTTTATATAGCCCATTCTAAATAGACAACCTCTCGCTTCTTCCTTATCATGTTTATTAGCTCCACATGAGCCGTGATTGACAGCCTTTGATGAGGGCACAATAATGACAATCATCATCACATAACCATCTCACTAATTACTGTGTCATAATCACTGCCATCAAGGAATTCATGGCTGAGTCCTCATTTGCAGAGGGTGAAATATTCATGCTCTTCTGGTGGAAGTTGAGCAGCCTGAATTTTAAAATGATTACACTCTAAAAACCTCTGGAGGGACGTGAAAAGGAGGAGCAGTTTCAATCAGCCAGTCTGTTTTTTTGCTTTATCTAAGTATAGTATCTGATAAAAATGGGGCACAGACCCGTAGATTATTGGCTAGTAGACAATGTGATTATCTCACATATACGTTTGGTCAGATTAAATCAAAGGGAATATGTGTGAAAGGGAAATTTCAATCGTGCAGCTGTCAGACAGACTAGAGTTGTTTATTTGTTTGTGGGGCCTCTTCTTTTTTTGCCCATTCCTCTGTTTCCCCAGTAGAGCAGATTGGATTATACTGAGCAGAGGCAGTAGAATTAGTGTTGGATCGCTGCGTCGCATATGCTCCCTAAGGAGAGATGGTCTTGAAGAAAGGGTGTGTGTGAGAGAGGAAGAGATGGAGAGAGCAGATGGGTGAGTTACTCAGTGTTCAAACATCCCTGGGCAGTAGTGGGGTGCACATTGTTGACTCTTTGCTTGTAATAACTGCAGTCACATTTCTTACAGCCACATTTCATGCTTTAGTGGGTGGATGATGTACAATAGGCATGTGTGTAACTTCATATCTGCAGTGATGGTGCAGATCCAGAAGAGAATAATCTAAATCTCATGCTATGGAGAGAAGATTTTCTGTGCTGAATTTTTAAAAGAAGCATGAACCTGAGGCGAGGCGAGTGTCTGTCATGCAAGGGAAAAGTTGTAGAAGCAGAGCAGCAAGGCAGCAGAGTACTGCAGCAAACTAAAGTACACTATATGGCTACGCCATGAACACTAGAGCTATAACAATTAATCTATTATTAATCAACTGTTAAATTAATCTTCAACATTTGTGTAATTCTTTAAATAAAAAAGTCTAGATACTCTGATTTCAGCTTCTCAAATGTGAATATTTTGTGCCTCTAGGACAGTAAACTGAATATTTTTAAGTTGTGGACAAAAAAAGACATTTGAGGACATCATCTTGGGCTTTGAAAAGCAGTGATTGACATATGTGCCAAAGAAGTAACTGCTAACAAAAATAATCATTAGTTGCAGCCCTTGTGCACACTCATGTCGAGTAGTACTTAGATCCTTTACTTGAGTTAAAGAAGCGATACCACAATGTAACAAATATTTAATTGCAACCAAAATTCCTGAATTCAAAAACTTACTGTAAGTTAAAGTATGCAACAATATAACATCACCAAAATATGCTCAAAGTATCAATAATCAGTAGTAAGAGAACTAAATTTAGGGAATGAGAAAATGGCCCCTGTGAGTGTTATGTTATTGTATCATTGGATTATTATCATGAATGCATGTTTTCTAAGTAGCATTTGACTGATTTAGTTGGTCAGAGTAACAAATTAAATCAGTGTAGAAAGGCTAACTGATTATTTACTGATCATTTATACAATACTACTGCAACATATTTGACATATGTTTTGTAAAATGTAACTAATAACAGAGACCACCTTGAGGTTTTTGACTTGAAAATACTCGATTCCTTCCCCCACTCCAAGAGATTAAAAAAATAAATGTTATTTAAAGAGTTTACAACGAATCAATGCATTTCCCTTCATTTCCTGAATCAACTAACAGGGTCTGAAATTAACATCCACCCAGCTCCAACTGCGAGTAGATCTTCCACTTGATGAGTAAATCTCAGAGGGCTGTCTGCTACACTGGCAGGTGAACATTTGTCCCAAAATATTCATGAAATTAAAAACGACACTGAGAGTCTACTTCGTTTTGGTGTCAGACATGCAGCTTCTGGCTTCTACCGTCTATTTCAGCGTTAAACACACACGTCATGGTGCATTCAGGTGCTATTCTTAAATGCTGAAATCCCAAAATGATTTTCCCAAATGATTTCTACATGGGTGTATTTAAAAAAAATCTACTAAAAGAAGGGGCAGAGGCAAAATAGTTTTTTGTCTTAATGCTACATGTGTTCAACAATATTTTAGACAAACCTGTGCTATCGACTGTGTGGAAACACTTTGATGAACATCCCGTCTTGTTTCAACATGATAATATATTGATGTGGTTTTCGGAGTTCAGTGTGGAGACTGTACAGAGTCCTTACCACAACCCCGTCCGACACCTTTGGGCTGGATTGGATTACGAGTCTTAACGCCCAGCATCAGTGCTCAGCCTCACTAAATTCCTTTGAGACTGAGTGGGTGAAAATCCCTGTAGCCAGGTTCCAAAATCTTGTTTACGGTATCTACTTTAGAAGCTCATGTAGCTGCAAATGAATTCCCATAGTCTCAGAATGAGATAAATAGTCACATATGGGTGTAATATTCAGGTGTTCACTGTATGCTGCTGTATAGTAGTTGCTTTTCCCTCCTTGTTCCTGATAAAACCTAGCTACCAGCACTTCTTTGGCTCACTGCCCTCTCCACATCTGATTAATGTCTGCCCACTTAGACCTCTCCTCTTCCTCCACTTGCTCTCTGCTTCCTCTGCTGTTATTAATAGTGGGAGCATAAAGGAGACTTGTTGTGGCACAAAGATTAGTCCCGCTTGCAGTGGCTGACCTGCTGACATAAGGTGCCCCACCACTGACTATCTAGACATAGTTCCTGTTGCAGCATCTCATAATGACCAAGAGATTTTTATTATAGTGTGCAATAGTAGGACTTTTCCGCTTCCTACTTGTCGAAGTGGATGTGTGGCAAAAGGAAGATTCTTGTTCTATCAAGATTTTTTCTTGCCTCTTAAATGATCATTAAGGACAATTTCCCGACATTGCAGCAAAATCTCAACTTTCACTGCAAATTAGAGACGAATCGGCTACTTAGAAGTTAGCTACCTCAGCTGGAAACACAGTCATAAATCTACAACTTGGACTAATTATCATAACAACAGCTGGCACTTGCATACACTCAGCAGACTGATGAGTTTAGCAATGCATGGCAGCACCGCCCCCAGATATAATTGTTGTTAGGAACAAGGTGGCCAGACATGGATTGTGCTGTGATTAACTGTGATGTCTGGAACATAAGAATCAAGAAAATGTAAATGTTGTGGAAAAAAACAGTGAGTATTCATTATGCATTGTGTTTACAGTCGCTAAAACAATTACATTCAAGACTGCGTATCATCTGGGAGTCATTTGTAAGACCCCAGCATTCAAAAATGAATTCTGCGGTCCAAAAAGTGGGTTGTAGCTATGGATGATATATCGAATAGGTTGAATTTCTCTTTATTATATGATCTCTGGTTGAAGCAAGTTTTCTTCACAACTCCTTCTCCCCAGACTCTAAGTTCAGGCCAGCGTGACCAGATGTCCTAAAAAATTCAGGACAGTCCAGAATTTACAGAGCTTGAAACTCACTTGAAACTACAGCTCTTGTGGGGTGTTCCTGGTCTGCAGTGGTCAGTATCTATCAAAAGTGGTCCAAGGAAGGAACAGTGGTGAACTGGCGACAGGGTCATGGGCGGCCAAGGGTCACTGATGCACGCAGGGAGCGAATGTTGGCCCGTGTGGTCCGATCCAACAGACGAGCTACTGTTGCTAAAATTGCTGAAGAAGTTAATGCTGGTTCTGATAGAAAGGCATCAGAATACATAATGCATCGCAGTTTGTTGTGTGTGGGGCTGCGTAGCCGCAGACCAGTCAGGGTGTCCATGCTGACCCCTGTGCACCGCTGGACGCGCCAACAATGGGCATGTGAGCATCAGAACTGGACCACGGAGCAATGGAAGAAGTTGGCCTGGTCTGATGAATCACGTTTTCTTTTACATCACGTGAATGGCCGAGTGCATGTGCATCGCTTACCTGGGGAACACATGGGACCAGGATGCACTATGGGAAGAAGGCAAGCCGGCGGAGGCAGTGTGATGCTTTGGACAATGTTCTGCTGGGAAACTTTGGGTCCTGCCATCCATGTTGATGTTACTTTGACACGTACCACCTACCTAAGCATTGTTGCAGACCTTGTACACCCTTTCATGGAAATGGTATTCCCTGATGGCTGTGGCCTCTTTCAGCAGGATAATGCACCGTACCACAAAGCAAAAATGGTTCAGGAATGGTTTGACGAGCACGACAAGTTTGAGGTGTTGACTTGGCCTCCAAATTCTCCAGATCTCAATCCAGTCGAGCATCTGTGGGATGTGCTGGACAAACAAGTCCGATCCATGGAGGCACCACCTCGCAACTTACAGGACTTTAAGGATCTGCTGCTAACATCTTGGTGCCAGATACCACAGCACACCTTCAGGGGTCTAGTGGAGTCCATGCCACGACGGGTCAGGACTGTTTTGGCAGCAAAAAGGGGATCAACACAATATTAGGCCAGTGATCATAATGTTATGCCTGATTGGTGTATTATGTATTTTGGACAGCTGCTTAATTCAAATGAGAGTATGGTTGATGTGTTTCCATTTGTCTATTGCACTGATTAAGAGTTTGTTAATATCATTTGACCTGTTTCAGACAAGATGACAAAGTGCGGATGCCACTGCAGGAGGAATTTATCTTTGATTAAAAAAAAAAAAAAATCTGTTTTTAATGTGTTTATAGGCTCTGGCATCTTAATGGCAATCAATCGCAACGGCAATGTTACTCTCACATTTTAATCTGTCCAACATGATACAACTCCTGTGTCAGGAATTTCACCCTCTCTCATCTGGTCACCCTGGCTCAGACAGTTCGCCTGCAGGCCACAGGGACCGGGGATGCACCTGCCTCAGAATATGTTATTCAGGAAAGCACATTGTTATGCAACAGAAACAGATATTTCCCCTATCCAAAGTTGCTCATTATTATTGGGGAAAAGTCAGCCCCACGATTACCTTAGCATAGTTAAGAAAGGACCGAGGGATATTTTTACGTACATGTGTATCAGATTTTTCAGTATCCCTCAGTTGAAGGAGATGTGGTGGTTCTTAAAACTTAGTTTAGTTAGAAATAAGAGAAAGTATAAGTACAGTATGATGTGGAAATACATTTCATAATTAAAATATGTCAGTATCAAATCATTTTGATGCTTCGTAGTGACAGCCCTACCTGATAGCAAGTCCTATACTGCAAGTTGATCAGCTGTTTATAACTGTGAGTTGTCTGTTGAGTCCTCTGTGACTGCCTTCCTTCCTTGCTTTTTTCACTTTTATTATTACACTGCTCATAATATCGAATCTTAAGTACTGCTGATGACTGTCTCTAACTCCGCCCACAGCTCTTGGTCAACACCACTATTTATTTATTCTACTACTGTCAATTATGGCAGCACACTGCATGTTAAATACCAGTGATCCATCCATTATGTGTATGACATCTATGTGGTATTTTTGTGTAATCCTCTGTTAGCAACTCAACTGTGGGAAACGATATTTCATTCTTGTATGCTCTGTATGTGAAAAAGACAGATAAACAACTTGAGTCTATTATCATATTGCTCAATTCAACCATTACAAACAGCTAGTACTTCTAAATGACTATTAATGATTACTTGCAACTCATAAACAGACACTTACATTTTACAAACATACAGCATTGATTTTAATTCTAGCAGATTGGGGAAACAAAAACACAACCTTCACAACCAGAATGGAAATTTCAAAGGAGAACATGCTGGTTCTGTAGTGTTATTGTCGTAGAAGCCAGCTAGAAAATCTCCTTCAAATTCTGATGACATATCATGGTCATTTTATGATTTAGTACAACAAATATATTACGTATTTCTCCTTTAAGCAAATAAAAATATTTTGCAATGCAGCACTTATGTTGCTTTATTCAGCTTTGTCTACTCGAGTAAGTGACTTTCTACATTTTTCAGCGAGCTTGCCTGGACCTGCTGCAGTCAGGTTAGATGTGTAGGTGGAGAAAGTAACAGAGGCAAAGATAAAAATGGTGAGAGTGAGCTTCCAGCTGAGGAAAAGTGAGTCACACCTGTACTGAAAACACGTCTTGTGGCAGCTGCAATGCAGTCTGGTCTATTGAGGTTACTGTTAGTGAAGGAACTGGCGTCTCACTTCTAAAGTGGATTTCTGCCTTTGTGATTGTTCAACGTGGGTGCAGAATGGCTTTTCTGGAGAGCAGCACATGGTCTGAGGGACTGACACAAGAGCCTGGTATTTTATTTGATGTACTGCATTAAATGTCTGAAAAGTGTTCCTCGTTTGAGGAAACTTACTCAGAGAGGAAGGAAAAGTGTGCAGCCAAACTCAAATGCACCCTGGGAGTGACAGGAAGGGAGTGTTAGAGTGACATTTTATTCCAAAATAAAACGAGTACAATTTTAAAAGACTGACAGATCCCGACGTTTGACTTTTTTTATATGGGTGATAAAATCATGGTATTCATGCTGCCCACTGAACCATATTCACATTAAGTGTGTTTTGGACTTAAAACTGTCACATGTGTAGAACATGTGTGAACAATGCTGTTGTTTAAAGTCCATGTAAAGCTCTTAGTTTGATGTCGATTTGTTGGAACTGAAGCAGAGCAGTAATTCAAGCTAATTTGGACTGGAAGAGTCATCAACGGTGCTTTGGTTTGCTGGGTTTATACAGTTTTAAGAGATGTAAGGCTCCAGTGCATCATCATCAAACTATACTTATGTCTTCCCAAAAAATCCAGAATACAGGAACAACAGTTCAACACCTCAATTCAGCACAAAATAGCTCTCATTCTGTTTATGCAACTATTTTCTAATATCTATAATATATTTTGAGTGGTTAGACTGACTATAAGTTCTAGGGCCCCATCTCACACCAGGCAAAACGCTCATTTCTGGTTTCCAACCAACACAGTCGTCATTTTCACGCTCAGCTCTCACATTGTGTAAGCAGTATATGTACTTGTGCCCATCTGTACACACATGGGTGTGCTGGTCTTTATATGAGGTGTGGTCAGGTGCAGTGTTCGGACGTTGCTACTTTAAGGCAGCAGAAAGGGGTTGCACAATCGACCAATAGATACCCGCCTAAAGTCAACGACACAGTATTTTCCTGTGCATTAAGGTGCATTATTCAGATAGTAAGATGCGCCTACATAAGTAAGTAGTTACACTGAGACACAAAGGACTAGAAGCAACCCTGTCACTTGGAAATAACTTGTGTATATTACTAAACAGTTTGCATAATTATGTTGTGGTAACACATATAATTGCTGCCTGGACTATATTCACAGGCAATTCTTTGAAACAGTACATCTATATAATGCACTGGATTTGTAAGGGCGTTGGTGGGGTGGATGGCAGCCGCACAAAGTGCAGGATTTTAACACCACAGTCTCAGGTATGTGCCCAGACTCTTGCAGCTGTTTGGTTAAAGTAAAGGAAAGTATTGTAATTTTGGGAAGTGTTAGTGTTAGACAACAAAAGCACTTTAGGTAGGGTAGGGAAACACTGTCATTTTGAGTTGGTTTTGGCAACAAAATCCTCTTGCAGCTTTGATTTGAGGTGAACACTTGGCCCTGTCAGCTACTTTATTAAAGACAGGGTTATGAAAAGATAGGGAGCCCCTAAAGTGTCATGCAGAAAAAAAAAACTATATCGTGCGCACGAGATACTAAAACATGCACATGAGATATTAAAACCTGCGCACAAGATACTAAATCGAGCGCACGAGATACTAAAACGTGCACACGTTTAAGCTAAATCGTGCGCACGAGACGGCCAATATGACTCTTTCTTCTTTTTTAACTTTTAGGCCATTTTCTTGGCACTTGGTAAACATCCATCGATATCCATGTGTGATGCCCACTTAATGTTATTCATTTTGTTGTTGTGTATTATTTGTTTTGTTTGGGAAATGCTATGTTCATGTTGTGAGAAAGTAACCTGAATTTGGGTCAAAGTAGATAACTGCAGTGGCGGCTTTGTGTCAGTGGGTGGCAGTGTGAGACCGTTGTTTGCACTGGTCTGTGGCCAGGACCGTTGCTCTGCTGGTTTCCTCTCATAGCAACAGAGGATCCAGTTGAGTCCAGTCGCGTCTCCCTGCCTCATCATTGTTCCTTGTATTACAGGACACACACATATAACTGTTCATGGGTGTCGCAGCCCGGTACCCGTAACACATGCATCTTCCCCGGACCCTGTAATTGTTCCTGGATGAAGTCAATAACACACTAAATCTGCATAGTCCTTCCATCGGCTGAGCCTATTGTTCTTCGGTATGCGCAGCAAAGTACTCCTGCTGATGATTATCCTATGTCTCCTGGCAAGAGCAACAAGAATGTCATTATATGACATTCTGAGGTGAAAATAAGAGTTAATTAGCTGAGTTCTTCTCTCCATTGTATTGCGTGTGTTACTGTGAACATCTGAAGTGGTCACTACCAAGAGCCGTATGCATGGACAAGTCAAAGCTGGGAAATAATTGTATCTCGAGCGCACGTTTTAGTATCTCGTGTGCACGATTTAGCTTAAACTTGTGCATGTTTTATTATCTCGTGCACACGTTTAAGTATCTCGTGCGCTCGTTTTACTATCTCATGCACACGTTTTCATATCTCGTGCGCTCGTTTTACTATCTCGTGCACACAATATATTTTTTTTTTCTGCATGACACTTTAGGGGCTCCGTAAAAAGATCATCATTTCAGTTCATGAAAAAAATCTAAAATTCTCACACTATGAGTGGACAGTATCTTGTAAAATTGCCTATTTGGGAAACAAACAAATAATTTTATGACTTGTCAGGTACATTATTCACAACATGGACATCATTACGTTTCCCTGAAAAACTATTTGCAGTTTGCTGTATTTAAGCATAATTTCTAAAAGACAGGTCTCTTGGGAGACAGTGGAAGCAGAGGGTCTAACAACCAAGGACCATACATGTCCCTCAGTGAAGAAGAATGACACTTTAAACTTCACTTAGCCTGGGAGATTGTATAACAGACCTCTGTAATCTCCTGTCAGCTGATTTGGAGACTAATGCCAGCTGTCCATATGCACTCCTTTTGCTGTCAAAGTCACTGCTGCGCCGCATTTCTTTTCATGTGGGTCATTCCAGCATCCCCTGAGTGCACGGGAGCTGATCCGCACTCAGCAGAAAACCATCCGCTTCTCCAACCTGACAAATGCACCGACTAAACAGCAACGCACCAGGTGCAGGCACACCTTGCTTTCAAAGGGAATTGGAAATGTCACTCTTATTGGTGTAATCCATATAACTCTCAGAACACACAAAAATTTTGCGCCCAGATCGTGTGCCGTTAAACAAAAGTGAAGTTGGACTAAAGCACTTGCACCATGCACTTCAGACCATGTGCTATGGTCTGTCTAAACAGGCCCCTCGTCGCTGTCCTCTTACCTGTTGTGCAGTTGTCGGGAATGAGAACATAATCATACTGACTGCAGGCAATGGCCCAAACACAAAGATGTTATGAATACAGCAAGACAATTGCTGACAGCAGTCCCTCATGCTTGGAAAATATTACAAAAAAGCCACAACTGAGCATCTAATTTGAAGGTTGAGATGTCACACTGTGATTGTACTTAATTCTAAAAATTGCAATTACAATGCAATTAAAATATGTGCCTTGTTTATTATATAAAGTAAAGATACAGATTTGGAAACTCTTTCCTTTTACGTACGTGATCATGCAAGAATTTGTGTGACATTTACACTGAATTTTAGCAACAATCAACAACATGGTGTTCTTTAGATTTTTCTCTTCCTTGCAGATGGGTTTCTGCTCTGAAAAGGTCAGACTGAAACGAGTTAATTATGCCTCTTTTTACGAGCCTGTCATAACTGGAATATTAAAAGCTGAAGAAAGGTAAAGAAAACAATGCGCTTTGACAAATAAGAAAGTTATCATGGCAACAAACCTGGCATCTTTTAACAGCTTGTGTGCTTTAAGTGCGTACATGGATCATCTTAATGATTAATATAGAATGCAATTACTGCCACCCTACCACACACACACACACACACACACACACCTGAACATGATACACAGCATTAACTATCATCTTTGATTAAAGAGGAAATTTTGCTTTGACTTATCATTATGAAATGTTGATTGCACAGTGTAATGGCTATAGAATAATGAACCAAATGGCTCCTGATATGTGCCGTTCTCATCCATCTGCTACTGAGCACGATTTTCCCCGGGAAAATAATGTCTCCATTATAGACTACATGAATGTGCAAAGTTAAATTTTTCTCTTCTAGATTGAAATGTGTCAATTTCAGTGTACTTCTTCAGTGAACATGCTCCTTTCTTCTCTAGTTTTCAAAGTGGTGTTGGTCATTTCTTCACAGAGTTAGGCTCTGAGGAAACAGAGAGTGATCAGCTGTTGTGTTTCCCCTATCTGTGCTGAGTCGTAGCAGTGTGAGGGGGAAAAACATTTTTGACACAACACCTGTCACTTTTGTCTCAGCAGCACAATAATAATACCACTTATCGGTTGATTCCACAACGTACGGCACATCTGTGCAAACGGTTCTGATCTGTCCTCTGCACGGCTGCAGGCCCCACCAGTAGCGTTTCAGAAGCATTGCAGCGGCCGAGCATTTTGCCTGATTAGGTTGATTAGGTCCTCTTTCCTTGCTCTTTGTGCTTCTACCATGGATAAGCAGGCCTTTCCTTTACTGCCTGTTTTTATGACCATGAGTCTACACAGGGTCTTTTATTTCGAAGGTTAACCGGATTTTCTCTGCCTTTTCTTTGTTGGACTTCCTGCCCGTTCGATCTGCTCTTTGCTAATTGGCGCGGCATCCGTCAGAAATAGACTCAGCGTGTATTTGAAGTGGAGCAGAGAGCCACTTCTGGGACACACTGAGGTGCTGCTGGTGAAATCACAAGCATTGTGTAGAATGGCTGTGATCAACTCTGGCTAACATGGCGCAGCCACGCCTGCTGGAATCTAGCCGTTAGACTGCTAAGCGGCTGTCTGTCCTCTTAAATGTTCTTCAGACTTTTAATATGACCTCTATATGTTTGGCTTCACAAAGACAGCTAAACCAAGTCAAAATCCGATCCAGGACCCCAGACAAATTTTTTTTGTCCTTTTAATTTCAGGTGTGATAATACAGTTATAATACATAACATGTGTAGCATGTGCATAGTTACATTAATGGCTTTTTTCCATAACTCCCAGGTCCATCAACTAACTACCACCTCCAAAACCACACGACTTCTGTATTTGAACTAGAAAATGAGACCTTGTGGTTCAACATGCAGACAGCCTACAGTTTCCTGTCTGTCAACAGCAAGATTAACCCCAGTGACTGTGAGTGGCACTGGGGGAATCAAGCTGCAGGGTTCATACACCTTCCAACCCTGAGCAAAACTCAGAGTCAAGTCCATTTTATTCATTTAGCCTAATATCACAACGTACAAATTTGCCTCGATGGGCTTTATAATCTGTCCAGCATACAACACCCTCTGTCCTTAAAATTTCAGTTCAGATAAGGATGAACTCCACAAAAAACCTTTAACATGGAAAAAAAGAACAAACTTCAGGAGGAGAAACCATAGGAATCCCTCTCCCAGGATGGATATACATGCAATAGATGTTCTTATCCTAATTCATCACATTAAGACGATTTGTCACCATCCCTCTGTGTCTGACAATGAAACACAAGGGACCCTTTAGCAACTGTATCTGATGCAGCCAGAAATCTGTCACACTGATTAACGTTGTGAAACAGCTGAAGTTTAAGTATGGTTAGGCACAAGAGGTTTAGGATTAGACCATATTTGTGGTTAAATTACTCTATAAACATCACAAAAGTCATGCATCACTGATGCAATCGCGACACAAAAGTCACAACGCACATAAAGTTATGTACCTCACAACTTTTAATAATGTTTTGGTTTCACATGGGACATGAACCCAAGGCTCCCAAGCGAAGGTCCTGTGTTTGTGTCGCCAGACAGACCTGAGCCACACAACCTTGTCTCCATCATGAAGACCTAAAAAGAAAAAAAACTGCACAGACACACCAGAAAAAACCCAAGCACATTCAAAGGATCAAACAGACACACACAGGGGGAGAGAGGGATGTGAGATGTGAGAGTGATTCCTGAATACAGACTTACCAGGGTGCTGTTTCACTACCTAAAAAGACATACAAAAAAAACAAAAACAAGAAAAAGCAACTTTGGAGTTACCAAAAATCAGATTTTTCTTATTGTGGAGACCTCCACCAACAAACTGCCATCAGTCTCTCCACCAGTGAAACCTTTGGTAAGACAACAACCAACAGAACCCCCCAAAATGTCAAAGGAATGAGGAATTGCCAGGTATTAGTAAGTGTAATGTAATTGCGAAATGTCACATTGTACCCACACATTGTAGTAACATGTGACTAGGAAATGACTTATTGCCCAACACTGCATTTGGATAATGCAATGACAAACAACCTATTTCACTGGGTTGGAATGAAAACTTATGATGGTGTGTGTGTGTGTGTGAATGTTTTAGTATTCCTGTGCTTGTGTGTGCAAGCATGCATTTATTCCCGTGTGTATTTCGTTGCCACCAGCAAACACAGGCAGTGTTGCCTGGCCTTGCGGCTGTTGTGTTGTGATGAGACTTCTTCAAAGTGAGTGATTCTGATTTAGTGGTTATCTGCAGAATGCATCACTCCCCTACTCTCATTTAATATCCCAAACCACAGCTCGGGTCCAACCTTCATCCTCCGCAGAGCATTTTGTAGTTTTTATTTGCCCTGCCTCCTGGGCTGCCTCATAGGCATCATCCTACAGCCTCCATCCAGCTTGCAGAGCAAAGATACACAGGAATGCATTTTTTTTTTCAGTTTTTCGCTTTTTAAATCAGCAAACACCCACATCTATGAGCCTTCCTGGTACTTTATGGGCAATTTGCTCATTTCGAGCTGCGCTTTCGAATGATGCATCTGGATGTAACTCCCGCCTGTCTAATGTAACATGGCAAAAAGCATATTTTAATGTACTTTGAAATATTGCAGCAGATAGGCTGTTGATAATAAAGACCACGCTTTTCAGAAAATAAATGAAAAGGCTAAAGCAATCAGAAAATGTTTATCTGTCTCTTGAAATGTCAGCAAATGAGCAAAATATTGGACAAATTTGCAAGTGAGTTTTATGCAGCATGTATAGGTAAAGGGTGTGGAGGTCAGGGTGTTTGATGGATTCATTTCCCATCTTGGATGGATGGATGAAATAATGATAATGACAAAAATAATTGCCTAAGAGTTGTTGTGATATGTTCACTTGGGGAGAATGCTGAATCTTGGAAGTTACGGTGTTCTGACTGTTGGGGCGTAGGCGAGTGGGTCATCTACTGATTTTAGGGTCAGTTGTTCGAGCCCCACCTCCATCTGGCCACATGTAAGGTCAGTACATAAATGGGGAGGTTTGCGTGAAGAAGGGCATCTGGTGTAGAAAGCCTATGCCAAATCAAGTATGCGGATGTGGCAACCCCTAATGGGAGCAGCCCAAAGACGAGGAAGAAGAAGAAGAGGTCAAAGGCAGACTCTTGGTGTGATGGAGCCTCTAAAATCT
Organism: Lutjanus erythropterus; assembly: GCF_056507025.1. NCBI lineage: Eukaryota > Metazoa > Chordata > Actinopteri > Lutjaniformes > Lutjanidae > Lutjanus > Lutjanus erythropterus. Next base: position 7,587,139 of record NC_139317.1, on the reverse strand, counting down.
AGATCAAACCAAGAACACCAACTTCCTTTTCGGTTTGAAAAGTCATTCTCATCCGTCGCTCAAAATCTGTAGTTCTGTCAGCACATATTTTGGATGATTCCACCTAACAGAAGTGTCTAACTGTCAAATAAAAGAGGTCCTAGAATTGAACCAGGAGGGACGCCACACGGTTAAATAAGTACTTAAGTCTGTAGACCACCAAGGCAGTAATGGTCAGTAATTAATGAACAACATTAAGTTTTGTCCTCATTATAGAAACTTCCTAAGCTTGAATCTTATCTAAGTTTAGGAAGACATTTAGGATTTTTGGTCTACCAGAACCCTGTTTCCTAACTGTACTTACAAAACATCTTGTCTTATCTTAGGATAGGAATTTAGCTACTGCAGGAGAATCCTAACTGAAGAAGTTAGGAATCCAAAGTTAGGATGGCATAGACCCTGTCATAAATTTAAAATAGCTTCCAGAAAAGGCAGCACCACTGTTGATAGGTCTGTATGGGAATTACAGTGAAGATGGAGAACAACATGAACATAAAATATTATGACTAAAAGGCTACTCATGATGATGGTTTAAATTTCCCAGACCACCTATTAATGGGTATATAATTGGCAAGTAAAGTTCCCGAAACGGTGGCGTTGCCTCTCGTCCAAAAACACAATTAATTCCTCAAACTCATCGAAGCTAAATTTGAAAGCCCATCTTTCCTTGTCCTTTCACAAGCTAGCGAGTGACAAGTGAAGTGAGACAGCTGTTGTCATTGGATACAAGCAGTCTTTTGTACTATTTAAACACAGATGCAGGCAGGACGGGACCGGTACTGACTGAAGAAGCGAGTTTATAAAAGATAGTCTTCCTACTTACCTATATTGGTTTTATATAACCACATTACATGTCACTGTCAGGCATTTGAGGATGATCAACTGGACAAAAGCTTAACAAAGTCTGGACACATATCTAAACAAAATCTGACTGCTGACTTTCCATTTACTTGTAATGTTCGGACTTTTTTTGTTGCCTTCGTTGTTCCATTCCTTTTGGTTGTGCTCCTGCTTGTAACAATTGGAGTAGCTGTTCATTAAAATTTAGACACCAGAAAATTATTTCATCAAACATATCGGCGTTGTCGCGCTCGTTAAGCTGTGCCCGTCTTGAGTCAAAGCCTGAGGTTGAGTCTGCTCCTGCTGATGGACTCTGCTGTGCTCTGACCCTTTAACTCTCAGAGGTTACAGTACACAGACTCCCAGTGTTTTAAAAAATACATTTAAAAAAATGGCTGCTCGGGGCATTGCTCAGGTCTTAATGCAGGCTTTTCCATTTGCTGGACCCATCAAAGCTAAAAAGCAGTTTCCTGTATTTCTGACTTTACTGCAGAGGAGGCTGCTGTCTGAAAACCAACGATACAGTTGATTAATATTTGACTGATACTCCACATGGCTCAGCACTCACCTCTTCAGCTTCTTCATCAATAAATTCAAGATTTTTAGTTTTATATGAATGTGAAGAGCCACTGTTTTTCAACAAGTGACATTACAATTTGTGTTTCTTGTAAGGTCCTCTTCTTGGTTTCAGATTAGACTCATTTCTCTGAAGAAAAGTATTAATATTGAGGATGCTTTGGTGAAAATAGGTTTCACAACTTCAGACACCTTCAGAATTATAATTCCAGAAAAAAGTACTGTTATCCTCTAAAAAGTACACACGTAGAAGTACTCAAATGACTACCATATAGACTGGGACTGCCTCAAGCTGAGATTATATTGGAATGACATCTAAAAAAAACATTGTGCACCGTATTCAAAGCTGATAAACCCTTGAATTTGGACACTTTATATTTGGACTAGGTTTTGTTCTTGCAACAGAGGAGGGCTACAAAGCTGCTGCAGGCCCTTTTGGCAGGGAGTAAAAAAAAATCAATCACTAGAAAGTGGCTAAATCCAATACCACCTATAGTGGGAGATTGGTATGGTATAATTTTGGAAATATTCACAATGGGACAACTGACCTATTCTCTGAGGACTCAAAAAGACAAATTCTACCGAATTTGGAAAGAATGGATTGAATTTGTCACCCCGGTGCTTTCAGACTTTGTCTGACTCCACTAATGTTTCAAGCTCCCTTCTTTTCATTGATGAGAACAGTAGAAATGTTCTTGTCCTTTGTTCTTTTGTAGTTAACACAGAATATGAGAAGGGCATACGTAGGAAAGTGGAACACCTAACTGTTGGCTGATTAGTGTGGAAGTAAGCACAGAATTTATGATATACATGTGCAAAGAGGTGATAAAATCTGTATATGTTGATGGGTACACATGAATATTCACTTCTGGAAGAGAAGACAGAGGGTTAATTGAGGGTTAACACAAGAATTGCAGCCTTTAAATACCTCCTTCTATGCATATATAGACATACAAAATAAAAGGAAAACTGGAAAAGGGTTTTACATAAAAATATCAGACTAAATACTATTTATTTATTTTGTACTTATTCTGAATAAAAATAAACTTTTAAAAAAGTGCAAGCATTCAAGTAGAAGTAAAAGCACTCGAGTATCATAAGAGGTAAAATAAAAAGTGAAAACATTGACAGACTTCTTTTTCCCACTTTTTTTTTTTTTTTTATGTAGATATGACTGACATTTCAACCACAGATGGTCTTCCTGGGGTATAGAAGTGAACATTACACCGAAATGTCACATCATTATCTGCTGATTAGATCGTCTGCTTCATGCACACCCGGACAATATTTCCAGTCTGTATCTCTCAAGTGAAATCTTGTTGTCTGCTATAATTGTACTATGGATAAATCAGAGAATCAGATATGCATGGACTAGATGTATTATGTCAAAACATAAATAGTGTCAGTGTCCTTAAACTGTGTCAAAGTCCCAGTTTCCTTCACAGACAACAGCAGATCAGGTATGAGCCCAACACAACCAGGTCTCTCTAATCAAATGAATAAAATAAAGTTACAGAAGTGGCCAAATCAGTCTCAAACTTTACCAGAAATATCTCATATCAAATGACTCTTTTAGGCTGGTTGAATAATCTGAAGTTTGATGAAAAAAAAAGGGTGAATGTGTTAGATTCTTCTCCTCTTTAGACTACAGCTTGTAGTCAGGGACACTCTTTGGTGGTGTGATATTTCAGCGTTTATTCACTGGGTGTTGAGGAACGTGATTCAACACTACTACTGGTGTTGATACATTTTTGCAGTTTTGTTGGTGCACCAATAAGTCTTCATTTGAACTTAGTTTGTGATGAAGGTAAAGATGTGCTTTTACTTCTCAAACTGTATGTTATGCTGGATTTTCTGTCAGTGTGTAGTAATTCTTGTGGTATTGAAAATAATTTTGTTAAAATATCCAGATTTCATTTTTTCTTTCTTTACTTGTTTTTTTGTCATTTCCATTTGACCATGTGACTTTTCAGCTGGTTTGTTTTAAATGTGAATATGTGTGTTAACATGGTTACACTGTTAGGGAAGAAAACACACATTATATACAAGCTACTATCTTGTCAGCAAGGGTGGAAGTAACTAATTACAGATGCTCAAATTACTGTAACTGAGTAGTTTTTGCAGTTAAGTATTCATTACGCCATGTAATCTACTTAGATACTTTTAAAATCATAGTTAAGTACTGAGTACAATTTCAGTTAATATCCCAACAATTTTTCTGCATTTTTGCGGCACAAAACAAAACAAAGGATGTTAATAATTGATCTTTAATTGATTAATTGGCGTCAAGAATGTAATCAGTGACTGCACCTCATTTGACTTTGTGTTGTCTGGCAGAGACATTTGTTGAATAAGTAAATAAAAACTTAAAATTAGGGGAAAAATTACAAAAAAAACAATCAAAAACTTGATAATGAGGGAGAAAAACACTTGATCTGTATCTGATGATTAATCGATTTTAGCATTTCAACTATTGGTTAAGGAAAACACACAAAATTTGCAACCATAGTTTGGAGAGATGGCAATGACAAGATATTTTTCTAACGCCAGTACTTTTACCTTTAATTGAGTAATATTTTAGTAATGTAAAGAGACTTTTTATTATTTTTAGACCTCTTTCCACCACTGCTTGTCACACAAGTGTGCCTCCATCTACCATGGAGTTTTTTAGATACCTTACGGATTTGTTAAATAAAATTAAGACATTTGTAGTCATCAATATGGTGTTTTTTGTAGCATTTTTCACCTAAAACCTTTTAAATGAAACATACTTGTTTTAACTGTTAATACTACAAAGAAGTTCACATTAAAATCAACTCAGGGTGTCAGTTGTATTTTACTTTACATGGGATTAGTATTTTAACTCCCACAGAAGTTAAGTTTTAACTCTTAAATAGAGTTAAAAGATCGACTCCTAGAAAACTCTGCCTTCTGAATTCAATGGTCTCACATGTACACTAAAATTGATTTGATTTGAACTCAGAGAGTTTATACCAAAGGGCAGAATTTGCTGTGCAGTCAGCCATGTCAGTAGTTTTTCAAGAAGAATTTCTTCTTTTTCACCACGCTTCATCAAGAACCATAACTACTTAAATGGCTGATACAGTGGCACGGAGCTGGCTCATATATTTACATTAGAAAGCACAGAAAGAAGGAGTAGTTCTGAATCATAATATAATGAGTGTTTAGTAATAGACTTATTAACACAACAGTCACACTTACTGCTCTCTCTAAGTTCAGTGTCAGCACAGTTCTCTGATGTACTGACCTCAGCGCTCACAAACAGAGCTCGCTGCACTCTGGTCTGTTTAATATTAGCTGCTAGCACTACTCGAAGGCTGTACTGCATACAGCAGAGAAAGTCAGAAGTGAGGCCAAGGATGTTTTGTCACATTTGATTCTACTGCTGTAGCTAAAGTCATTATTCTGCAATGAACAGAGTCATAAGGGGGAGCGGCTGCTGCAGGATAACAGAGCGCTCAGCAAACTACCAGACTCTTAATTTTATTTCAGAACTTCAAAAGAGGATAAACCCCTTGAGATGCACCACCTCGTTTTCAAGGTGGTCCTCAAACACAGCAGTTGGGCATTGACAAAAATTCAACATCAAGTAAATACGTGTATAAATAACAGAACTAATAAGAACTGACATTTTAACATTAACAAGGACAAACACAAAAGGGCTCTCCCACCATCCCAAGACACAAGCACTACATCTGTTACAAGTGTCATCTGAGTCAAAAAAGAACAAGAAATAAAATGCATAAAGAGGCCGAATAACATTATGCCAAAATAATGAGTCTGCTAATGATCTAAAACTTAAGGTAAATAGAATCAAAAAACAAAAACTGGTGGTTTTAAAATAAACAAGAAAAGAAGTCTTGAAACGATGAAAGGAGGAAATAAATCTGAGTGAAACAGGCAAATTATTCCTTAAACTAAAAAGCAAGAATCCTAATTTCTTTTGGGACAATAAAAAGATGTTGCTGAATGTGTCCAAGTGAATATGATGATCTGAATGGAACAAAAAGCTGCTTTATGTATAAAGGATAATTAAATAGTAAATGTGATAGAAAATGCATTTTAAGGCAAAGAACAACCCATGAAAATGAGAGTAAAGAGGGAGACAGTCAAGTGTATCATAAAACAATAAAACAATAATGTGTGCAGTTACGACACCTCAGAACAAATCTACAAATATTAAGGGTTGAAGATGTGTTCTGGTATATAATATCAGCATTATAGTACTATGAAATAGAAGCTGGTGAACAATTTGTTTTCTCAGCTGGAGGGTAAAGGAATTAATTGACTGATATAATATTATAAGACTGAAATTTGTTTTAGTACTAATATAATCAATATGATGCTTGAGAAACTAAAAGTCAAGCCAAATACCTAAATATTTAAATTGATCGAGTTTGTTGAGTGGAGACCTATCAGAAAATTTAATGTACAAGTTCCAGTATATCTGGAACTAAACATACTACAGGGTTTCTCTTTGTTTTAATATGAGACTGTTACTTTTTCCAACACAAGAAAATCCCAGTTGCAGAGGAGTTTTGAATTTTCAACATATCAGAACGGGATGTGTATATAACTGCGTCATCAGCATATAGCAACTGAATAGATCAATTAAAACAATTTTTAGGTCAATCATTAACGAAAATAGAGAAAAGTATTGGCCCTAAAATAGATCCATGTGGCACACCCTTTTCAACAGTTAAATAAACTGATTAATTGTGATGAAAAGAAACAGACTGATGACGGTTATGAAGATAGGAGGTAAACTAAAATGCCAGTTACGAGACATCAATAGATTAAAGTTTATTAATGAGAAGATAATGGTCAGCTAAATGAAAAACTTTTGGTAAATCGGTAGATTGACTCTTATCGAAAGGTGAGAACACATAATTAGATTATTTTACAAGGGCAGCAGTAGTGAAAAAATTGGAGGAAAAAAAGACTGAAATTGGGATAAAATATTAAGATCATTAATGTACTGTGATAACTTATTAAATATTTGCTTCTCAAGCATTTTAACTGCCGTGCAAATAACTGAAATCAGTCTAAATTATCCATTTTACTTTTTAAAAACTTAATTATTACCTTTTTGTCCCTGGAGGCCAGTTCTGGTGCAGCATAAAAAACATGGGAGGAATGTGCCGTACATACAAAAACAATGCTAAATAAAAGTGTAATGAATGTAGTAAAATGTGTGATTTTTTCTCTAAAATTCTACTCAAACAGGAGCAAAAAGTATGCTGTATGATTTACTCAAAAAGTAATTAGTATATTGTTACATAGGTAGGTAATGGAGCAATACCCACTTCTGTCTGTAGCTGGGAAGGTGTATTTTCTAACAATGACCAGACAATAACCATACAGGCTGTATGTCAACAGACTTTTGTGGTCCTGAATGCAAACCCTGGGAGATCCGATGTGTGTGATACAATATTCCACCGTCCTGAATGGCCTCTCTATTTGTTGTCATCTGACATCACCTGTCTCTGTAAACACTGCTGTATCTATTTTGGCAAGTTGAAGGTAATCTCAGGACATCCACACATCTATGTTGTCAATTCATTCAACCTATGTGACCCGGACAGACAAAGTGCCAGATCCTGCTGTCAACACACTCACAATAGATGTTGTTGTGAATGGCTGCGGGCAAGCTCAGGGCATTAAGTGGCACATCAAACTGTTCTGACACCACTGACCGTCTACCGGCTTTAGTGTAAATTGTACTGGTTGTACACATTATTTTCCGAGGGGGGGCCGATAGAAAATGGGTCTGTAATTGCCATGGATTACTTCCAGACTCAACAACCTGGTGCTGAACAGTCACAAGTCAATCACAGAAACAGCAGAGATACCAGTTGAGCTCCTTGAGGCAAATTTGTAATTTGTGATGTCGAGTGATATAAATAAAATTGACTAGACTTGACAATTTTTCCACTGGCTGTAGCTCAGAGAATGCAGACATTTTCAGTTCTGCAATATTTGGAATACTGTAGAAACAGACAAGAAAAACATAATCTCTGACATTTCAACATACACAGATAACATCTGTAATGCATCTAACATCAACACGAGATCACGTGAGAATTCATCTTGCCAGGCTTCAAGTTCCACACCAGAAGCGGTGCAGCCAATCAGCATCCTAGGAAAGACTACTGATGGCTATCGGTGTGGTTGTAGGTGTGATGACGGTGAGAAGCATCCATGCACGCAGCTTTGCTCTTCTCCCGACCGGCTTCGGCGAGAGTTTGATCAGACTGGTTGAAGTTAGACCACGTAAGACGTGATAGACGAATGGTTCATCCAATCGCCTGCCAAGTGGTTTTTTGAAAGTGCCTGCCCTTTTCCAACAGTTTCTAAGGACACCTTCTCAGATTGTTCTGTGTAACAAACCATCCGGTGTGTCAGGTTAGGAATTGTTGCCAGGTTTGGCTCCTGGCACCCCAGGGCTGAGTCAGTTAATTAGGTCACTAGCACAACAGCTAACCAAGCTAACTAGCGAACTTCAGCTATAGGTAACAGTAGACAGCAGTTAAAGCCTACTGTAGCAACAAGTAAACTAGAACCACGATATGTCCATCAGGTAAATCTGTAAGCTAAATAGGTAATGTGCTGTGTTGTCAAACTGGCCTTATAATATTTAATGACAGCTTTAGTGCAAGTCCAAATGGTACCACTGTACGTCAAGGAAAATATTATATCATATGATATCTGACAGTATAATGTCATGTTAAAAAATAAAACTAAACAGTTTCTTTAAGTCTGATGATGTCAAGTTGCCATTACATAAACACTGACAGGTGTTTTTGCATGGCTTTGTTAAATGCACAATTCTAATTGGTCATTTACAGCATCCTAAGGTCTGTTATTTCTGTATATTAGACCGTCGTTCTGTATAACAGACTGTTCTGGATACAATTTTGATCATACACTCTGAAGGAGCAATACAATCTTTTTAAAATCAATAACATAATTTTAAAATTAATATTTTGTGTTTTCTTGGTTAAGTATCTGTGTAATAAGTGGCATAATAAACAGTGAGCAGGTCATTATTACAAAATAAACCCTGACAAGGTGATACGGGACTTGAATTGTCCTGCTCATTGTACATTATCCCTTACATGTTGTCTTTGTTAATGTCAAGTTGTCATAACAGACATCTAATACAATATCCGGTGTCACGAGAGGTATCATGCAATGATTATTACGGTTTTGTGCAAAAGCTCTTGTTGTGTTATCACATGTTCTCACTCGCAACTTGTTAAATATGTTGCAGGTACCCCGCCAGCATCAGTTTTGCACATGCTGGGCTCCTTAGTCAAGTGAGCAAACATTGTGGTAGACTTTCAAAATAAAGGTACAAAAACTACTTGGTTAGGTTTAGGAAGAGACTATCAGTAACATAAGTCATCAGACGTAACGTAACATAACTTACCTAAGTTAAAAAGACGTCAGCTTTGACTGTTGGCTTCACATGGGACACGACCTCTGGTCTCCTCGGTGAAAGTCCTGCGTTTGTTGACTCATCCGTCCAACCCGCCTCCTCCTTTCTCACTTTTTATACCACATCACCTGACTTAGATGGCACATCGAAATATAACGCTGGAGAGAACACTCAAGAAATGCGCCTTTGAAGCATAAGGGCACTGACCAAAGCTTCCATATTTGACGCTTGAAAGAGCGGACGGGCTGGCAGCATACACACAAACAATAGTACGTGCGTGTAAAAGTACGCGAGGATGTATTCTATCAGCTGAGGGAGTAATCTCGTTCTATGGGATTGAATTTATTCTTGCTTTTAATGACGCTGTCTTTGCTGATAAACTCATTTTCCTCTCCTCTCATCCCTCATCAGAGCTGATATTTTCTTGCTCTCTGGGTTGGAACAGACACTGACCAATGACTCATAGAGCAGGGAGGCACAGTGCCTGCCAGACTTCAGTCCATCTCAAATATCTGCTATATTTGTCCAGACAGACCAATAATGAAATATACCACTGTGCAAATTGTATTCTTTCCACAGCCTCCAGATATTATTACTATGAAGAAAACGTGTTGTATTGGCAGATACTGATGCACTGCTCTGTGATTTGAATCCTTTGTTTTTCAACGTGCCTGACCTAATTGCATATTATACGTTACATATTTTCTTTTTTCTTACACTCACTACGTGTTTGTTTTTTCACATTAAATCATTTACATAGAAGGCATTTCATCATTTCATTGAGCATCGGCTTTGATGTTGCAGTTGCAATGAATAAATGAACCAAATCATTCTGTCATATACATACGCTGTCACTCTCTGAGCTTCATATTGTATCATCTTTCAGCATCATTCATGAGGAGATGAGGGAAGAAAAGACAAGACGGGAGACATAAAGGTCTAGCTAATGTTATAAGACTGTGTGTGTGTGTTTCTGTGTGTGTGTGTGTGTGTGCCACAGATGAGTAGCCTAAGAGTTTGGACATAGTGTATTTATGCCTGAGAAAACGGCTGCGTGAAAGATAGAGAACAAAAATGGCTCTTCAGTAAGTGCATCCAAGCTCCGAGAGCCCGTTTGACTGGCTGCTTATTCATACACAGAACTAGCTTAACCTCCTCATATGAACCTTGAAATAAATTGCTCCTCCAAGTGTAACCAATGTGCTCTCAACTTTCAGAATGGTTATGACTGTTCTGGAAAAAGAGTACAGCGAAAGAGTTGTAGCTCGCTCGTCTGCAGAGGCAGCCTCTTTGCTTCAAAGTAAAACCTTAAAAG